>NC_142063.1:304254488-304570202 GCF_059756535.1 Pantherophis guttatus | reverse complement strand
AAAATATGCATTCATCCAGATCAGCTAATGTTTATATTTCTGCATTTTGTGGCTTTCAAGCCCCCTGTAGCCTATCCTGCATTGCAGAAGCACAGATGACTTCATTCTTGGAGCTTCTACCTCCAAAATCCAAGGTTGCTGTTAAGTTAAATTTAAACAGAAACTCAATCTCTCTCTCTCTCTTCTTCTCATTCTCTCTCTCTCTTTCCCGCCTTTGTCCAGCTAGATGGCAGCATATAGCTAACCTTGGCTGATCTTAAAAAGCTAAGCAGGTTTAGATCTGCTTAGTGTGGGATGAGAGACCACCAAGACCCATAAGATGAGAGGGGGGGCATTCAGACCAGAAGCAATGACAAACCAGCTATGTAAGAGAATGTGTAAGAGAAAATATATTCAAGAAGACTTTAACTTTATCTTTCCTTTTGGGGGGCAATAAGCAAGTTCTACCATCCTTTGCGAGAAGGACAAGTACTTCACCTTGCTAGCCTATTGCTATCACATCTTGAAACTTTATAGCTCTCCAGCTTCTTCCCAAAGATCTGTGTCTGCTCCCCCCAATAAACCAACCAGTAGGAGAAGGAAGCAAAAACATAATGTGTTATTATCCCTGTGTGTCAGCCATGTGGGTAGAGATCTTTCTTGATGTGTTCTTATCTGATGTTTTGCCTTTATACTTCTCTGTATCTGTAATGAGTTGTCCCTCCAAATCTATTCAATGATTACTAAAGCAATATTTATTTATTTATTTATTTATTTATTTATTTATTTATTTATTTATTTATTTATTTAGATGGTGTAAGGGGGCTAGTGCCGCCAAAATGTTACCTCCCTGTTAAGAATAAGAGCCATATTGAAAGAACGGCTAATTTCAGCTGTTTATGTAAAACATGGCTCCTAAAAGTGACTTCAGCACAGTTTGTGAGAGCACTCTTTGCCCAAGGTTCAGTCAGCCAAAATCCTGTCATGGCTTGCAAAAACAGCAAACTGTTCTTTTGTCTGAGCAGAGGAAGTTGTTCATTCAGGCTATGGCTATCCTGAAATGAAAGTCCTTAACAAATTGATTTATCTTTTATGCAGAATAAGAATGTGGTTTCTTATGCTGCCTTCTCTTCTGCCTTCTCTGAAAGCTCCAGGTCTGAATCTGAATGTTGATAAACGGGTACCAGATAATAGGGCTAATCAATATTTCCTGACCAAGGCCAATTTTTAGCTTCTGGATGATCCATGGGCAAAGAATTGGACAAACTCAGAAAATCTTTTATCATTATTAAAGAGGCTGAAGCTTCATCTTGATTCTCCCCACTTTCTTCTTACCATATCCATATTCTTTTCCTCTCATTCTTCCCTGGATAATTTGGAACCTGTAACTCTGTCAGCCCAATTTATTCCTCAGAACTGTTTGAGGGATAAAATGAGAAAGGACACATATCCTCTTCCCATTAAGCTATCTAGAGAGCTCTGATTAAAGTCAGGATGTGTCTTTCTTTCATAATTTTCAAAGAAAGTCTTCTTAACAAGAACTCTGCAGAATCACAGAATCATCCAGAAGCTAAAAATCAGCAAATGGAGGCCTGCTTCCCCGTATCTGCAAATGCACATGCATTTTTGTATTTTGTATCTTCTGTTTTGATTATTTTAAAAAACAATAATAATGTATGTAAAAAAAATACCTACAAGAGCCCATCTTTGAGACCTCCATTCTCAATGCATAATCACATGGAGTTGTGACTATCCTTGTACATCTTCCACGTGCCTATTTCCATATGGAGAATGTTTCTGAAAAGAGATTAGCCTATTATGCTTTCAGCACCGGCTGGATGGGAATTATGTTGACCTCTTACAAGAAGCCTTTTCACAGTTTGCTTTCTACTACAGAGGGAGCAAGGTTGCAGCCATTTTATGATCTTATCCCATAACTGCAGCAGACATCTCAACAGATGTAATTGAATGCAGACATTGCTGTCTGAAACCTCCGAGAACTGCTTGCCAATCAGAGTAAACAATGCAGCTGGTTGGACCAATAAACTGACTTGGTATAAGGGAGCTTCTTACCTTCGTCTCTTCAAAAACTACTTTCTCTCTCCTTGTTAATGATACTAGCACAATACTGAATTATATGCTGTACTGTTATCTGAAGATATTGATTGCTGCCCCGTAACAGACAGGCATGTGAGAAAATGAGAAAAAGGGAGTAACTTATTTGACCCTTTGGTCACTGCCAGCACAGAAAGGCCTGGTAATTTTAGAGAACCATGTGGCTCCAGTTGTTTTCTGCATTCTCAAAATTCTGACATTCTTGGTAATGAAAGAAGGAAACTCTTGTATGGTGAGAGAGGAAATGGGAAGTGATTCACTTAAAAAGATTTCATGCTTGACTCTAAGAAAATGGCCCAAATACTGACCTGTTACGGAGCACAAATCCCAAGAGGAGCAGAAGTGATATTTTAACGGTGTTAACTGTCTTTCTATAAACTCTCAGGCTTTAGTAGAAATTGGCAATGTCAGATATTTTGCTATGGCAAAACTAAATGTCATCATTGTTTATTTTTCCATGTCAGGCTCAGCTTTTGCAAGAAGGACTTGATTTTTGCAGGACAGATGCAAAAATAATTTTTGCCAGGGCTTTTATTTTAAGTGAATCATGGAGGACATCCAACTTGCCTAACCCAAATTGCAGTTTCACTTCCTGAGTATATTTTCTGATTATATCTTGTGTCTGCTTCTTGTACTTAGGTCAATGTCATTCTCACAGTTCAGTCTGAAATCAGTAGCTATCTACTATTTAGACAGATGTTCCTTAGGGAAGAGAGTTGCTATGTATGGCTAAGTGATGACAAGGATGTAAGAATATATGAAGAATTCGGCTAGATCAGAACAATTGCCCAGCCTTCTATACTTTTAGATGTTGAGTCACAAAATATATCTGCTGCAGCTTCTGCCGGTATGGCTTATGATAATAGAAAGAATGAAGCTGTAAACCAGTAATATCCAAACAGCACCATTCTGGACATGGCTGAATTCTTTTTTCCACAAGGGCCAATGGGATGCCTTCAAGAGTTCACAAGATATGAAAATATCTAGGGTTGGCCTGCCTATTTTAATTGACACTGATTCTCCAAGACATCCTTCTTTCCTATTTATCACTGAGACAAAAGCTACCTCTAGTCTTTAGTTCTACCCAACCAATCTGTGTAGATGGATATAGTTTGAGTGCTATTATAAATTATGTTATTGTTGCTAATACTAGCCAAAGCAAAGCATGGCCAGATTTATTTCCTTTCTCCCTCTTCTAGCTCACCTTACTTTTGATATAATAGAAGTAGAAATGTACCATCATTTTTAGATAATAGTGAGTTGATTTTATTCTTTTATTCTGAGATATAAATCTCAACAACTCTGGTAGTATATGCACACAGCTACAAGAATGCGCATAGTCACCAGAGTTATTGGAAGTCAGGCAATAAATATATGGCTGACTTGTCCCAAAGGTGCCTTTTCAAGAAGCAACTGGACTTTCTGGTTTTTCTTTGAAGACGTTTTGCTTCTCATCCAAGAAGCATCTTCAGCTTCTTGGATGAGAAGCGAAACATCTTCAAAGAAAAAAACAGAAAGTCCAGTTGCCTCTTGAAAAAGCACCTTTGGGACAACCATGACCTGAATGACTGAGAACCTCCATAGACACATGACTTGTTCATCAACAATAAAAGCCACCACAATTTTGATACAGTGATAAACAAACGTCACATTTATAAAACCCACTTTAGCAAATAAATCATTCAAAAGTCAAATGTCTGCCTTCCTGAGAATATACTTCCAAACAGAAAGAAAACTCATGGAGCTACCCTTGGAGAACACAAAGCTTTTCCTGGCAGCAAAACACACATAGGGTTAAAGCTCAGGTCTTGGAAGTGATAACTGCAGCTGATGCCATGGAATCATTGTGCCAGGTTCTGAAGGGGCATGGGGCAGATCCACTGTTCCGTATGAGTGTGGGTACATTTGTAAGAAACTATAAAACAACTGCAGTGGGAAATGGAAGGACCAGCAAATGTGCTTTCTTACTAATGAAAGGTGTGTGAAGAAGTATTTCAACTTCAAGTTCTCATTTGACCCAGGAACTGAAAAGCTAACAGAATCCATATGTTGCAAAATGAGATTATCCTAAAAGATTGCATATTTTGAAGGGAAGGCATTTTCTCTACTTTGCCTTATTTTGCTGATAAGTTCAATCAGTAATTCTTTATGCCACACATATCTTGATTGTGACCAAAACAACATTTGTTAATTAGCAGACAGATTTGTTCCATGGAGAAACTGATCTGAAAGCCCTCTCTCTCTCTCTCCCTCCCCCCTCCCTCCCTCTCTCTCTCTGTCCCTCCCTCCCACCCTCTCTCTCTTTTTTGGGGGGGGAGGGCAAGGAGCAAGTATGTACTTTTCAGCAAACTTTGTATTTTCTCCTCTTCCCATTCGAAAGTATAGAGCATGTTCCTTAGCTTTCCATTTATTTGTATTCTTCTTTTCAGATTAAATTACAAATCTCTCCTTTGTAGAAAAACAACAGTGCTCCCAAAATAGCTGGGGAAAAAAACAGGAGAAAAGATGGGTCCAATGAAAAAGTATCCACAAGAAGCAGAAGGGAGTTTATGCAGGTTATTGAAATAGCTGACATCTCTCTTGGGCACCACAGAATATAACAGAGCTTTTATGAGACTTTGACAAGCATTTTTATTTTTTCACCCAATATTTACCACAAAAAAAAAAAAGGCTTGGTACAAAGTTGCTTTTCTTACAGTCAGTATTTGTTATCTTTTGAAACCATACCTGCTGCTAACAAGTCTTCTAAGAATATCCGACTTGTTTATTTTGTGCATTCCAGTTTTTAACAAGAACTTTTTTTTTGCATGCTAGTTTTTTCCAGTTTAAATATGACTCTCATAAACATTATTTGTGAATTTCATTAACCTGAAGCCCTGTCCTCAAAAAGAGCCTCAGTTGTTGCTCTAAAGTTATATGAAACCATATATTGCTATTCTCTACAAAGGGGATGGGATAGCATTCTCTCCTTCTGGAGAAGGCTAAACTTAAAAACTTTGCTAAAATAAAATGGTTTTTCTCTGATTTTCTACATGATGAGGAATGCCACATTACAGCATACCAGGATCAGAATCCATCCACAGAGACTATGAATTTCTCTCACAAATCACACACTGTATGCCTTAATTCTCTATGGCAGGATATAGGCCTTAGGCTGATTATCAGCAGACATAGTAAGGAATCAGCCTTCTTAATTAAAAAAACAAACTGCAATAAGCAGAAGGAAGGAAGGAAGGAAGGAAGGAAGGAAGGAAGGAAGGAAGGAAGGAAGGAAGGAAGGAAGGAAGGAGGGTTTTCCTGCCCAGATGTTTCAAAAGGTCTCAAAAATAGAATATGGAACAACTTGTCCTCAGTGGTGCATATTCTTCTCTTACTTTACTGGGTTTTATTCTTATTTCTGTACAGGTGATCCTCTTTCAATGATTACAATTGGGACTGAGTTGGGAAATTGCCAACACAGCTAGGCTGATAGGAGGAGTCAGGTGAGGACCTTGTACAGCCACAAGTGACATAAATATGAACTCTCCCAAGATCCATGAAGCCTGACACCTTATCTTACATTCCCAGTGGAAGGCAAGCATTCTGGTGAGATACTTATAACATCGGTGATAGACAATAAAGTAACTGACTTTTGTTATCCACCAGTAATCTGGTTGCTTACTTCTGACAGACTGGCACACAACCATAATTGGGACTGTCATCTTGGCTGTTGAACTAAGTGGTTGCTAAGTGAAACTGTTAACTATCAATCAATCAGAATAGTGCTCAAAGGGACCTTGGAGGTATTCTACTTCAAACACCTGCTCAAGCAAGACATCCTACACCATTTCAGATAAGTGAATGTCCAGTCTTTTCTTAAAAACCTCCAATGATGAAGCACCTACAACTTCTGAAGGTAAGCTGCTCCACTGGTAAATTGTTCTTACTGTTTCTCCTTAATTCCAAGTTGCTTCTCTCCTTGATTAGTCTCCATCCATTGTTTCTTATCTTGTCTTCTGGTGCTTTGGAAAATAAATTGGTCCCTCTTCTTTGTAGCAGCCCCTCAAATCCTGGAATACTACTATCATATCATCCGTAGTCCTCCTTTTCTCTAGACTAGCCATACCCAATTCCTGCAATTGTTCTTCACATGTCTTTGTCTCCAGGCCTTTAATCATCTTAGTTGTTCTTCTTTGCACTTTTTCCAAAGACTCAACACCTTTTTTGTAATGTGGTGACCTTATGCTTATGTTCCTATTTCAACTTTCCTTTTCTTTGCAGACTTGTGGAGATTACAAATATGAGGATTGGTCACAAAAGTTAATTTTTTCATCACTTACAATTATAAATTATAGTTGTGAATGGTCACTAAACAAGGCAGTCACTAAAGGAGGACCATCTATATTTATTACATTTATATGGTGTCCAACTCCCAACAACTCTGGTGGCTTACAAGAAAAAACAGCTTTAAAAATGCAAGAAACAAAAAAAAGATGGCAAAGATTACAAGAATTGACAGGAACAAAAAAAGAAGGAAATAAACCCTCACAATTCAAGGGGGCTTCATTCACCCTTGCCAAAGGTCTGGGATAAGAGCCAGGTCTTCATGCCCTTTTGAAACATCAGCAGGGTGGGGGACATCTGGATTTCAGGGGAAACCTCATTCCAGAGGAGAAGCCCTGCTACAGAGGTAGTGTGATTCCAAGATCCTGATCAATGATATTATTAACTGAAAGGAACTCAATGTGGCAAGTCTGCTAAATTAAATCATCCAGGCAGATTCTATAGGAGATGAGTGTTACCTCAAGCAACCAGGCTGCATTGCATGAAGGACTTTATAGGTAACAACCAGTATTCCGAATGGCAACCATTACAGTTTTTTTTTGTTCTGAAAAGCCTATGCAAATAATTTGGTTCATCACGCATTAGATTACCTTCATGATGAATTACATTATCCGATTCATTGATAAATAATCCAAAATTATTAAAGAAAGCAGTATATCTGTTTCACCTCCTATTAAGGCATGGATCAGGAATAATAAATAATAATAATAATAAAATTTTGATTTGACTATTGGATCATTAGTTCAGTAACTTTAAAAGTGGAATAACCATCTAGTAACAATTATGTTATGTAATCTAGGAAGTTCCAGCTAAAAAGAAATATCGGTAGAATCAGAATACCTTCAAAACATTGTAAAATACCCTGTTTCCCACAAAATAAGACATTCCCTGATAATAAGCCCAATCGGGCTTTTGAGCACATGGCAATAAGGCCAAGCGCTTAGTTCAGGGTTCAAAAAAATATAAGACAGGGTCTTATTTTTGGAGAAATACAGTATTATACTCTGAATTGCATATACTGATATATCCATCCTGATAAAACAAGACAGTTCTCGTGCCCTGGTAAGTGACATATTGAATCAATTTCTGGCAAACAGAAGAATCTGATTCTGGAATTCCATTCCTTCCTTCAACATTATTTCTAGCCTATTTTCCAGTATTAACCATGTCATTTTCAGTCCTCATACCGATTCAGCACAAATTCTTGTTCTTGAATTATAACAACAAACTCCCACTGCAACTAAGGAATCCCTATTTCACCAGATAAAGATCATGGACTTTCAAGGGGCTTTTCCCCAGCTTCTAATGTTAAAAAAAAAAACTGGTAAGAGTTCATTAAAAAGTTTTATTAAACGTGTGGAATAAAATTGAATGGGGAAAGGAAATAAACTTTCATATTTTACAGATTGAATTCAGGTTGCCCCTTGAATGCATATCTTTCCTCGGAAAAGGAAAGGTGATTATTCGTGGGGGAGCAGATTTCCATGTAAGACTTTGTTATCCCATATCATTGTTGTCTTTGATATCCCAAAACAGAGGTCTTCAATCTTGGCAGCTTTAAGACTTGTGGACTTCAACTCCCAGAATTCTCCAGCCAGCATAGCTGTCTGGGAGTTGAAGTCCACAAGTCTTAAAGCTGCCAAGTTTGAAGACCTCTGTCCCAAAACATGCTTTTGTCTCTGCACTATGCCAGTCATTTGTTTTTAACCTCTCCTTCTAATCCATAGCGTTTTTGCTTATACTTTTCTCGAATTCAATTCTACAGGAGAGGGATCTTTTCTACCACCTAAACAGAGAATTCTGATTGATGAAATATCCACTGGGAGTGGTGGTAAAACAGAAGAATGCAGTTTGTTGCAAACTCATTAGCATATAGACTGAGCATATAATAACTACTTGATACATACAGAAGTTCTGTTCTTGAAATCTCTTGGAGTTGAATGATTCACATTTGATAAGCTTAAATTTTTATGCAAAAGAAAGTTAGGAGAACTACGTCATGAGTCAACCTATCAATATTTGTCAAAATCAGTATTAAAATAAAACAGTAACACTAGAATAAACAGAAATAACAATAAAGAAACCATCTGTGTAGTTTCTAGAATAATGTATTTAAGCTATTTCTTACCTTTATTACTCTGTAGATACCTAAAAAGGTGAAGATAGCAATAATTAATCTTCATCATGATAAGAGTGTGAAGCGGGAGAACAGTGATTGATATTTCCTATTGGGAAAAGAAAGTAAGATGAGTGGTGTTGGAAGAGGCCATTTGACCATTAAAGATTTAGGTAAAAATTCCTTTCCTTTTGTCACCCTCTTTAATGATTTGCCAATGCTACCTTTTCTGCCATCTTCATGTTATCCAAATTTTAGTCTTAAAATTTTCCAAGTATTCTTGTTGTCCATATACTGCATGTGCTAGAGTACCCTTTTGGGTAGTGGCCTTAAAATACCGATACCATTTCTAAACTTTAGCCATAATCGTATTTGTGCTTGTGAACATTTTCTTCTGGCTCTGATCTTCTAAAAATCCACCTTCTCATCGTTCAGGTAACATGTCTTGTACGGGGCCTTATGCAAAATTGCTGCTTTACTTTTTGCACTTTCATTTACAGCTTCCTCATTTTTCTCAATGGTGCAAATCATAGATTAGTTTACCACAAGCAAAAAACAAAAAACAAAACAGCAGTATTGTTTGGTCCTGGAAATTTATTTACCACTTTTAATTTTTTTCCCAAGATCAACATGGACTTAGAATGCTTAGCATTTTACTTCTCAATTCCAAGCATAGACTTGGGCAACATTTTAATTCCAATAAGATCAGACATTGTGATTGCTTTCCTGCAATGCTTTTAAGAAGCATTTATTAGCACTAAACCTCACAGATACTGTACTCAAATTTTGCAGATTGTGGAAGACAAATTCATAGACAAGATATATCCTGCAGATATTAACTTTCATTTCATTTGTCTTCCTCACTGCAAATACTTTCTGGTCTGATTCTGATACCTCTGTCCTGTCCACTTATATGGAATAAGCCCACTAGGGCTCAACATGATAGAAAAAAATCACGTTGCCAGTCTCCTTAATGATGACAGTGGAAAAATGTGTCCTGTTGCTATCCCTAAATTTAACATTTTCCTAAGCAGGCTTTCCTTGTGCCTGATTTGATTAACCTTCACATTTGTCCAGAGGGCAGTGTAATTTAAAGGCAAGTGGTACAGCCATATGGCTGAAGTAAAACAGGTTTGGATGACTTTACAGTTTGGATGGGAGACTGCAGGAACAGTCCGTGAATGAATACTGTCATGCTGGGAGAAAATGGGAAGAAACAGTGGGAAAGCTGGGGATGAGCCCTTTGAAAACTTACCTCAAAAATGGCAACTCAGCACAGCTGGGAGGGTTCTGTGGAAAAGTGCCTTAAATTCACTGTAGCTGAGGTTGGGACATTCCTATTAAACATAGGTTCCAAGATTTTGTGTTTACCCCAGACTAGCATGAGAGACATTAATGAAATCTGCATCACTCTTGCTAGTTACTTAATAGACAGGACTTTATAGGACCACTTAAAACAAGCATATTTACCAGGCTTAGTTTGTCATACTAATTTGACCTGCTGTTCTCATGTAGTCTGCAAAACTGCAAACAAGAAATTTATTCATTCTTTTAAAAAGATTTTTAAAATATTTTACTTTTCTGCAAGCTGCCAGAACAACTCTTCGAATGTTAGTGTGGGTTTACTTAAAATAAATACATGTTTTAAATAAACAATGATGCTCACTGGGTGCAAAACAAGGCACAATTCTTTGCAGAGCAAAGTTTTTCTCTGCCAATGTGACAATTAAAGCCCAGACATTTTATTCAATCTAACACAATTTTCTGTAGCAGTCTTTCCTAAAGTAGTGTTTTCTGGCTGCCTGAAGATTTCAGTTCCCCAAAGAAATTATTAAGGATCATTAAAAGAAGTAATGATGAAATATAATAATCAATAGTAGGCACCTTATGAATGGCCATAATGAATTCAAACACATCCATTTACTCACATAACATATTGCATCCATTATTATTTATGCTTTGTGACCCATATTTTCTTGTCATCATCATCATCCCGAGGGTTCTGTCCTTTGAAATTCAAATGTTTTCTTAAGGCAAATTTTGGGTTTTGCTGCAAAGTCAAGCTGTCCTCTTCTTTTCTAATGAGCTACTTGTGCGTTGGTGTCCCCAATCAGTGTAAATATTGTTTAAGATGAACATAGCGGTTGGCATACCATAGAGGAGAGACCACCAGCAGAGCATTAAACAAGTACAGATGTGATCGTCAAGCTGAAAATGAAGACATTCCTGAAATATAAGCGTGCAATTGCAAAGGTATCTGAGGCTCAAAAGTTGTCATGTGGAGGGGGGGGAGGAGAGCCTCTGACAAATGGCAATTCTAAATAAATAAGTTACATTGAGAAAATGCAGAAACTCACTCACTAAATTACTGACATTCACTGTTGTGAATTGCAAAGAATGACATTATTTTTATTTCCATTAAAGTTTAACTGACGTGCATTTGCAGCCTGTGCAGTAAGGCCAAGCATTTCATGGCATTAATGAAAACTAAAGCCCAGCAAATAAAAAAAAAAAGTACAATAGATAATGTGATTTTAAAAAGAAAAGAAAAAAAGCAGGCATTTTGCCACAAGCAAAAAAACCAATTTCTTTACTAAAATGACTTTCCCAAAAATGGTGCTCTCTATGGGCGCTAGAGTACAATTCATAGAAGCTCCCACTCATGACGTGACAGGAATATTCTTTTAGCACTATCTGAATTTATGACACTGCATTTGGTGCATACACTCTCAGCTTAGATTTCAGCCATAAATGATTAATGTTCACCTGTGAACAAACTCTTCAATATTATTCTTACTCATATCTCCACTTTGTTGCAAACCTGGGTATCTGAATGACCATCTAGTCAAGTGTAGAACTGACCTGGTATGTTCAGAGAGAAGGGCTCTGATGAGTCTAGTCTCAAATGACATTAAACAAGGAGCAGCAAGTATACACTGTCTGTCTTCTGGGGCATTCCTCATCCTGAGATTTGAAAGGATTTCTCTTTGACAGTTTTTTAGAGCAGTGTTTCTCAACCTTGGCCACTTGAAGATATGTGGACTTCAACTCCCAGAATTCCCCAGCCAAAATTGAGAATTCTAGGAGTTGAAGTCCATATATCTTCAAGCGAAAAACACTGTTCTAGAGCATCCTAAAGATGGAATTCTTCCATAGGGCTTCCAGTGATTACTGGTATAAAATGCTGGGCTTTAGTAGAATTCATTACATTGGATTTAACATAATTTAATCAGATTTATTGAACTATTTATCTTAAGGATTTAAAATAACAATAGTGAAATGAACACTATTTTGAGCCTATGTTGTACATTCAACAAAGTCTGGGTAATCAAAATAATTTTTAATTTCAAAATTTAATAAAAAGTTGCAATATTATTTTTACAGTGTAATGCTTTCTCTGTTCTTACTTTTAAATTGCAAGTCATTTTTTCCATTTCCAAATCGAACTGTTTTTGAATATTTTGTTGTATATTTCATACTGAATAAGTCCAGATAACATTTGAAACCAACTTCAATAAAAACCATTAAATAAACAATCAACAATAAAACATATTTCTAAAATAAGATTGTAAATAAATAAAGTTCATTTTAAAAAGCTGCTATGCATCAAATTCCTAGGTGTGACTTTTCCATGCAAAGTAATATGTTTTTGATTTTCTAGTGGATTTCTTGAGTACATGAAAAAGTATGTTTTGTCTACAACCCATTCAGGTGCCAAACACTTTAAGGACATCATCAAAAGATGTAAGCCAGTCCCAGGCATTTGCAACCAGCTGAGCATCTGAGTCTTAATGGGATCATCTTCATATGTACATGACGTGCTATATTAAGAGAGGAGCCCATTTTAGAAAAAGAATAGACCCATCACTAATGCCCCCTCATAAAGAACAGGTAGAAGAAATAGCCAGTATACATCCCAAATTATCAGTAACAAGACTAGTTGTGACATATTTCCTTCTACTTATATCATTCCTGCTTTCATGCTTAGAGAAGTCCTGAACAGAGCTGATAAGTCACACAGTTTTGCCTCTTCAACAAAAGACTGCCCAAAAGCCAATATTATTAAGTAAATGTTCATAAAGTATCATTCTTTTATGCAATATACTGTTCAAAGAGTATGACAAACCAGATCTGAGAAAAAATATGTTTATGTTATTGGTAAAGAAAAAGTGTTCCTTTCATATTTTGTTGTTAAATGTTCTTTGGATGGATAATCTCTGAGGCAATACTTAATTTTTGTTTCTTCTGTACTCAGGTAGCTGCTATACCTTCTATTTTTAAGCTTTTGCTGACGGTAAGGAGAAGAAAATTGGCAAGGAACAATAAGGAAGAGTGTGAGAGAAAAATGGCTCTGATTCTGCCAGCTTTTTTTGCTCTGATTCTGCCAACAAGCAATATGCAGGCCCCTGCATGAATAGATGCACTGAATGTGGGATCTTGAAGTTAATGAACTACATCTTCCAATATCCCTCTCCATTAGCCGTGATGAGTGAAGCAGCAGGGAATTGTAGTTCAGCAAATCTCTGGAAGGCCACACATTGTGTACTCATGTTCTACAGATGATGTTTATAGAAAATTTTCCTTGATGAGATTTCTTTCCACTCTTGCATACAAAAGACTGATTTTCATATACATGGAAAAGTAAGGAGAGAAGTCCCTACCCAGTTCTCTCTTACACACACACGCACACACACACACAATATGTCCAGCAGAAATCAGAACATAAGTCTTGACATTTGTGTCACAGTTTGTGCTATAGTGAAGAGATAAAATTTTTGGACTTGGAAAGAGCTCTAAATCAGGATCATAAAGTACTCAGTATGATTCTGTGTGGTCAAGGTTTAACTTGTTTAAGACATTTTAAATAGATTTCTTGCAAACATGTATCATTATTTTTCCCCTTTTTATTTTAGTTGTTTCTGCTTCTTACTGTTTCTGATTATATTCAGTTTTGGATTTTGTTTTTGCTTCTCTTTTTTCTGTTATTAATTAAAACAAAGAAAATGGATTTGGATCATAGCTATTGTGAGACAACATAAAAGATCAGGCTCATAAAAGCAACAGGCAGACCTGCCAACAAGCTTTTCTTGGTTCTGTTTTTTTTAAATATATACTTATCTGTAGCTGCATGTATTCTGTAAACCTAATTTTATTTTATTTTTATATATTTTAAGCACCTAGAAAGGAGAACCAAGAGTGAAATGCAACTCAGACACATGGGCTGGTCCAGGCATATTAATTGGAGATTCAAAGCTATCCAGCCTCTCTACTCATCTGAAATTAATAAAACACATACAATTACATGATGGTACAGCTCAGACAGCAGCCCAGGGCTCAAGTTAATCAAAAGAGCACATGTTGAATGCACACAAGTTAGTTAGGGTTAATCCAGTGAAGATGATCTCCCCCTGGTTCTAATTAATGCAGGTGATAGATTGCAGAAGGAGAAAATAGGAAGGAAGGATAATGCTGTCCTGATGGAGAGTTATATATTTAATTGAATTTGCAAGACTATTCTTGGGGGCAAATTTCCCATTTAAAACTGAGACTGCAGTCTTGGGGTGTTTAATCCAGGAAATTTGAAACCCAAAATGTTCGAGAAAGATAGAAATAAAATTAGTCAGTACCATTATACATGTAAACAAAGGATGGAAATTAATAAATGGTGCCATTCTCTTGGCATAAACCTGTTGTGCCACTCCATAGAAAACTGTCCCTGAATTCTAATGCCATAATTTGGAATTTTAACATATAAAATGTAAATGGTATCATTTTCTCATCTCCTGCTCAAGATTTCAACTGTGCATTAAAGCCAATCCAACTAATTTGGTGGGGTCCACAATTTCATTTTCATATTCTCAATTCTAAAATTAATTCTAATTGGTGAAAATGAGAGGGATGTGAGTGCAAGACATCTAGATCAACGTTTCTCATCCCAGCAACTTTAACAAGCACAGACTTTAATTCCCAGAATCCCCCAGCTAGCATGGGAGTTGAATTCTGGGAACTGAAGTCTGCACAGTCTTTAAAATGTTAAGATTAAGAAACACTGAACTAGAGGACTTCAGATGTGGGGAAAGCTGATGTTGTTGGTCTGGATTTATCCCCCTCAGTGTTCAGAAATTTTGAAGAGCCCCAACCAGGGGTGGGTTTTAAATTTTTTTACTACCGGTTCTGTGGGCGTGGCTTATTTTGTGGGCGTGGCTTGATGGTCATGTGACAATTATTTAGGATTTAGCAGAGGTACTGGTCTACCAGGCTTTTAACTGCTTGCAGAGCTGTACCGGTCTACCCATTTGTTCTTGGAGTGTTCTGGTCTACCCATTTGTTTTTAGAGGCACCGGTCTACTCATTTGTTTTTGGAGGCACTGGTCTACCACCACACTGCCTTTTAACACTGATCAGCTGTAGGGTGGCCCTTTGAAGCCCGGCAGCAAGAGTTTAAACAGTTTTTTTTCCTTGTAGCCAATCAGCTGAGACTCAGGAGGCAGCAATAGATTGGGGGTGGGGGCAAATAAAAGGTAAGAATAACGCGGGGGGCGGGGGGCAGAACCGGTTCGGTGACATCATATCATCACTGCTACTGACTCGGCGGAACCGGGAGGAACCGGGAGGAACCCACCACTGGACCCAGCCCTCTTTCTGAAGTGCAGCAACCTTTTGGTTCTAAATTGTCATAATCACCCATAGCAGAAAATTTTGGGATCAACCATCACATTTCTGGATTTCTTGGATGAAAAACAGAATTTAAATAGATTATACTGTACAGGTAGTCCTCATCTTATGACCACAATTGAGCCCAGAATTTATGTTGGTAAGTGAGAAATTTGTCAAATGAGTTTTGTCCCATTTTACAACTTTTCTTGCCACATTTGTTAAGTGAATAACTGCAGTTGTTAAATTAGTAACACGGTTGTTAAGTGAATCTGGCTTCCCCTTTGACTTTGCTTGTCAGAAGGTCATAAAAGAGGATCACATGACCCCAGACACTGCAACCGTCATAAATATGAACCAGTTGTCAAGCATCTGGATGTAAAACACGGGACCATGGAGATGCTGCAATGGTCATAAGTGTGAAAAAATGGTCATAAGTCACTTTTGTCAATGCCATTGTAACTTCAAACAGTCACTAAATGAACTGTTGTAAGTCGAGAATTACCTGTACATAAATAGCACCTTTCTATAGTAAAGAAAAAAAATGACTTTCATCCAATTAAATACAGAAACTGCTTCCAAAAGCATCAATCAGGTTCTTCCACTCCCCCATGCAATCCCAGGATTCTGACTGATTCTATGGGAAGAACAATCTGATTTCCAGGAGCCTGACCAAGAAGAGGGATTGCATAACTATCCCTCCTTTGTGTCCAAGATAATTGAACACTTGGAGCAGAACCCAGATGGATCCCTTTTTGCTAAGGCTGGTAGTTTAGAAACACTTGCTGCATTCTTCAGTCACCATTTCAGGGGTGGATTCTAAATTTTTTTACTACTGGTTCTGTGGGCGTGGCTTATTTTGTGGGCGTGACTTGATGGTCATGTAACAATTATTTAGGATTTAGCAGAGGTACTGGTCTACCAGGCTTTTAACTGCTTGCAGAGCTGTGCCAAACTACCCATTTATTTTTTGCAGGCACTGATCTACTCATGTATTTTTGCAGGCACTGGTCTACTCATTTGTTTTCTTTTAACACTGATCAGTTGTAGGGCGGCCCTTTGAAGCCCCGCGGCAAGAGTTTAAACAGTTTTTTTTCCTCTAGCCATCAGCTGGGATTCAGGAGGCAGCAATAGATTGGGGGTGGGGCAAAATAAAAGGTAAGAATAACGCGGGGGGCCGGGGGGGCAGAACCGGTTCGGTGACATCATATCGTCACTGCTACCGACTCGGCGTAACCGGGCCAAACCGGGAGGAACCCACCACTGCACCATTTCCTTTGAGTCTTTCCTACAGCAGGATGCTTCAGAATAAGTTCTGTTAGTACCAAAGAGCATCGACTATTCCTTGCCCAGTAAATTTATAGCCCACAGAAGCCCTCTGCTCCATGTATATGTACATCCAAGATGGATAAGATGGCTCGTGCTTAACTAGTAACATGATGGGATCTTCAAAAATGTCATCCTACCACTGCTCAGATAAAAATCCCCGGAATCAAGCCTACTTAATTTTCAACTAAATTGGGTACCTTCTACTCCATTGCCGAAAGCTTTTCTCATTCCTTTATGTTTGTATATTGCTAATGCGGGTAAGTTCTTTTGTTGCTGAATTTGTAACTTTTTGGCTGATAACCACACACACTTTTTCATGTTCTTTTCTTCGGGTCCTTTGTTTCAACTTTCAGAGTGTCTTATGAAAAGCTTTCAGTTTTCTCATGCATATACGTTTAGAAAGAGAAGCTATTGAATAATTTGCCCTGTTTTTCAAGGTAGTGATATCTCCTTGCTCAAGTGGAGGTATCTGTTTCTGATTTATTAACATTTGATCCTCTGGTTTCCTGCCATTGATCAAGCCAAATACTCAGCTCAACTGATGAGTTTTATATGAAATTGGATATTCCAGGAAGAGAGAAAAGTGAGTCCCATTTTAATATTTTTCAATGCCCCAATCCATGGCACACATAAAATGCAGAAAATAATGGTTAAACAGTTTGAAAAAGGTGTCAGAGAAAAAACACATTGATCCATAAAGCAGTTGGGCACTTGAGTCCTGTATATTGTGTATATGCATTTACACTCTCACACCAAAACATGGTCTTACTCTTCCACTGAGTGATTGTCTGCCATTCAATCCTGAGTTAAGTTGCGGTCAAGAAGGTCACCTCTTTGGCAACATCTGCATTTGATCAGTTCACACAAAACAGAGAACCTTCCTTGTCTTCCCTACCCTGAAGTACTTTAAGAGGCCTTCCATTACAATTCCTGATTCACTACAATTGCTCTCTCTGCCTCTGGAAGATTTCCCACCAGCCTCCCACCCCACTCTGCCTCTGTCTCTCAGGAATGGCTGAGATGAAAATCCTCTCTCTAAAAAAAATAACACATTGGTCAGGAGCAAGCCGTCTTACTTTGCAGTTGGAGTCCACTTCCCTGATCCAAAAGCTTTAAAAACCCCACAACTTGATTAAAACGCACTGTTAATTTTCTTGCAAAGGCAACAGCTTTGTTTACTTCTACAACTTTCTGAGGTAAATTGAATTGAGAGTGTGTCCCAAGATCAGACCCCCAGCACCTCTAGCCAGCTGTCAGGCTTGGGGCTTTGCTGAATCAATATGTAATTATTATTCTTGGCTGCCTTTCCTTTCCTAGATGCCTTTAAGAATTACAATGACCTACTTTAGACAGTTGTGAGAAATAAATTCTATTGATGTTATCAATCTAAATTTTATATATCATATTATGTTACATTATATTATTATTATTGTATTGTATTGTATTGTATTGTATTGTATTGTATTGTATTGTATTGTATTGTATTGTATTGTATTGTATTGTATTATCAATAGTATTATATACTATTGAGATTAATAATAAAAATGCTATTGATGTTATAGTCCACTAGGGCCTATTAATGGATGAAAGCAGATTAGTTAATGGATACACTCAGCTCAGAGGTCTTTCAAACATGGAAACCAGCTACTACTTAAACACGAAACATGCAGATATCATTTTAATATAATTCTAAACATTAATGTACAGAGTGAGTTTGATAGAGTGGTTAAGGCATGAGGCTAAAAACAGAAGATTATGAGTTATAGTCCCACTTTCAGCACAAAGCCAGTTGGGTGATCTTGGACTGGTCAAGCTAGGAAGCAGGCAATGACAAACCATTTTTCAAAAATCTTGACAAGAAGACTGCAGGGACTAGTCTAGGCAGTCGCCAGAAGTCAACACTGACTTGAAGGTGCTCTCCCTCTCTCTCTCTCTCTCTCTCTCTCTCTCTCTCTCTCTCTCTCTCTCTCTCTCTCTCTCTCTCTCTCTCTCCCTCCCTCCCTCCCTCCCTCCCTCCCTCCCTCCAGCTCAAGGTTGACTCAGCCTTCCATCCTTCCAAGGTCGGTAAAATGAGGACCGAGATTGTTGGGGGCAATATGCCAACTCTGTAAACTGCTTAGAGAGGCACTGCTTGTAAAGCACTGTGAAGCATTATATAAGTCTAAGTGCTATTGCTAGTGCTATTATTCCACTTCTATTATGTTATTGTTGTCTACCAAGGGAGAAGCTACAGTAATCTATTGGTTTGGATTTTGTTCAACTCAGCTGTTCAATGTAAGAACAATAGATGACAATGTCAGATGCAGAGGCATCTGCAAGAAACTCAAAAACACCAAGATGGCCTCCTCACCCAGATGAACAAACATCTGGCCATATACAGTATATGCACAACGTATGAAAATAAAGGGACAGGATTGATCACACAGGTATGGGGGCCATCTTGACATTTTTGACACATACTACTTTTAGGGACCTCCATTAGAAACAAAGGGCTGAGGCCAGAGTGTCTATCATACCAACAACACACCAGCAACACCACTTTTCTCATTGAAATATGAATATCTCTCATGCCATTACAAGACAAGAAGGAAGAAAGACATAGGGATTACAATATATGCAGCTTGAATCCTAAAATTTTCAGCATGCAGGACTTTATCATTTAATGAAAGCTTTTCTATAAATTGCAGAAAAATCTCTTATCAGATTTGCAACCCTGAATCTTTGGCAGCAGTCCCTCTACTCATGTATTAATCATGACATTCAGTTATCCTCTTTCTCCTTTTTCTACAACCATTTACAAAACTGCCTGTAAAGAATTCACCTAAATCTGCATGCATTTTATGCATATTTGTTTCAATATGCAAATATTTATATACACATTCCTTGGGGAGGATTTTTATTCTTTCCTCTGCACACTTTAATGGGAACTGAGCCATAACAATTTTCCGGGAAACGGATCTGGGAATCATGATGAACAGCTTGATAAAAATGTCATGCCAGATGCTATAAAAAGGCAAATTCCATACTTGGGATTTTTAGGAAGGAGATAGAATAACAGAGTTGGAAGGGATCTTGTAGGTCATCTAGTCCAACCCCCTGCTCAAGCAGGAGACCCTATACCATTTCTGACAGATTGCAGTCCAATATCATCTTGAAAGCTTCCAGTGATGAAGCTCCCACAACTTCTGAAGGCAAGCTGTTCCATTGGTTAATTGTTCTCACTGTCAGAAAAATTCTTTTTATTTCTAGGTTGAATTTCTTCTTGATCAGTTTCCATCCATTATTCCTTGTCTGGCCTTCAGGTGCTTTGGAAAATAGGTTGACTCCCTCCTCTCTGTGACAGCTCCTCAAATATTGGAATACTGCTATCATGTCCCCCTTGGTCCTTCTCTTCACTAGACTAGCCTGTTATGGTCCGCCGGTGGCCAGCAGAGCTGGCAGCAGATTTGGACAGTGAGGAAGTTGGGGAAGAATGTGGGCCAGTCCTGGAGTCTGGGGAAGGCTCGGATGATGACTCTGAGTTGGTGGCAGAGAGGGGGCCAAGGCCATCTGGTAGTTTTTTGCTGCCTCCAGAGTCTCCAGAGTCTGACATTAGCAAGGCAGAAGAACAGCGTGAGCCTGTTCCCAGTGTACGCATGCACAGAGCTGCCAGGAGACAGGAACAATTAAGAAAACAGGATCGACTTGAGAGTAAGGCTTGGAGATGATTGGCCCCTCCCATAAGACATAAAAGAGAAGCAAACGGGACATGAGCTTTTGCAGGAAAGCTGGTTCATCTGTTGGTAAAAGCTGTGGAAAAGTTTCGTTTGACCCTGTGCTAAGTTTGCCTTGCCCTGCGCATGGTAAGTAGTTTGCTGGCAGCATTCCAAGGGAGATAAGGTGAGTGTTTGTAAACACTCCCCTGCAAGACTGTTTGATAAGCCTTTTGACTGGGAATTCACAGCCATCTGAATTAAAGAGGTTTGCTGGGACTATGTTTGTGCTGTATACTTCTAAGGAAGCCCAGGTCAGAACATAGCCATGCCCAGTTCCTGTAACTGTTCTTCATATGTTTTAGCCTCCAGTCCCGTAATCATCTTTGTTGCTCTTCTCTGTACTCTTTCTAGAGTCTCAACATATTTTCTGTAGTAGGGTGACCAAAACTGGAGGCAATATTTTAGGTGTGGTCTTATTAAGAGAGTGGATTTAGAATGGTTTTAATACCTCACATGATCGTGATTGAATCCCTCTGTTAGTGCAATTTAGGATTGCATTGGCTTTTTTGGCTGCTGCCGCACACTATTGGCTCATATTTAATTGATTGTCCACTAAGACTCCAAGATGCCTTTCACAGTTACTGCTTTTAAGCCAGGTTTCACCCGATCTATATGCGTGCTTTTGTGTGTACAACAATAAAAATAATATCTTTATCTTTCTATAAATCTTTGGTGAGACTACATTTGGAATATTTTGTACAATTCTGGTCATTGCATCTTGAAAGCACATTAAAATATCAGAAAAGGTGCAAAAAAAAAAAGGCAAACAAAGTGGTACTTCTGATAACTGATTACCAGTTATTATCTGCAAAATAAGCAGTATGCCTTAAATACCAGTTGCTGGGAAGAGACAATGGGAAGAAGCTATCATGCTCCAGTTCAGGTTTGTGAACTTCTCAAGTACATTTAGTTAACCAAATTTTGATGAAGAATGCTAGGCTGAATGGTCTTAGAGCCTGATCCACTAGCATTTTCCTTGCATTCACTTTTTTCCTTAAAATAAGCATTTTGTGCATAATACTTTTTTTTAATTGCACACTACACCACACCACAAAATATTGAAAGTAAAGAGTCCAGCAGGTAAACACAATCCAGCATAAGTTCAGGTTTAGGAAATAGGATAACTTCTCTAACCACCACCACCAGCAGCTATTAGTCTACCGTGATGTCAATCAGGACATTTATAAGATGAATCCAGAAATTGGAACATGTGTAATATTGGTTTTGTACATCACATATGACTCAGTCCATCACCTCCCCTCCCCAAGCCATCTTGTGCGCATTAACGAAACACTTCCTCCCAAAATCAACCTCTTGTTCTTGTAAGTATGATTGCGTTAAGATTATTTGGAAACAATATTCTTCCACTGCAGACAGACATTTTTGCACCTGATTAAATCACCCAGTAAATAATATTTGTTGACTATTGACTGAGGATATGAAAGCTAAAGTAATTTATATCAAGTGGAATAAAATGTGATAGTCGGTAAGGTTGATAAAACAAGGAAAATAAATAATAAATGCCTTTTTTTTAAAAAAAAGCATCGAGAATAGAGTTTAAGTAATATAAAAATTATTCTTGATATATTTCTACATTTTTCAATTGCACAGCAATAAAAGTTATTTGAATTTTATGCAATTAAATTGAGAACAGGTAACATAATGTAATGAGCAATGATTTTCATTTAGATTAAAAAAGCAAGCTAAAGCCCCCAATATGGGATAAAAATGATAGAACTATATTGAACCAAAATAAAATAGGCAGCAGATTAAAAATCTGAAAACTCCTAAATACTTAAAATTCTCTACAAACATTGTAAAAAACAATCATCTGGCATTGAGAAAATGACAATGTAAGTACCAAGGGAGTTTTTCGTACAGAGGACATTGTGCGAAGGAAGTGGCACACTCAAGAAGGACATGTGTCTTGAAACCAGTCAACTCCTTACATTATTTAGATAAATGTGTACAGGGGGTACCTCAAATAATCATCTCTGGCAGAGGTGGGTTTCAGCAGGTTCTGACCAGTTCTGGAGAAAAGGTAGCGGAAATGTTGAGTAGTTCGGAGAACTGGTAAATACCCCCTCTGACTGGCTCCACCATCTATTCTCTGCCTCCTGAATCCCAGCTGATCAGGAGGAAATGGGGATTTTGCAGTAATCTTTCCCTGGATTGGGATGGGAATGGAGATTTTACAGTATCCTTCCCCTGCCACGCCCACCCAAGCCATGCCCACCAAGCCACGCCACGTCCACCAAGCCACACCCCACAGAACCGGTAGTAAAAAAATTTGAAACCCACCACTGATCTCTGGGTCTGAGCAGATAGCATGGAAGAAGTTTTCTTAAAAAGAAAATAAAAATAAAATAAAATAAAAAACTTCAAAATAAAAATGTTAAAACAAGCCTTTTTAATCAGATCTAGAGGCAGAGCGATAACTAGAGCCAATGCAAAGCATGGTATGATTCTGCTCTCCCATTGAACAATCTAGTTGCCCTACAGTACTTCAGATTGATTAGAGTTTCCAGAATGTTTTCAGAATTGCCTGGGTTGGAGGCATGAATCCAATGTCACTAACTTTTCAGCACCCCATGTCCAAGTCACCAGCAGTAGGGGTGTAGGTAAAAGATTTAACAATTTACTCTGCCCTTATTCCTCAGCCTGCTCATTGTCTATCAAATTGATAATCTGAGATCACTTCCTTCTGCTTTTTTTTCCAGGCACACGTGCTGTTTTACTCTACACCTGGTAAGATGTTGCTAACTAGGTGCTAGACTTTGCATATCCCTGTAATGTATTTCCTGTAAATAGATCTCCTTTCTCTTACAATTATAAAGTCTGCTTCATTGATCCATCCTCGTGTTAAATTATCTCAGGAAAGTTCACAAGCACACAACAGAATGCTTCAACCTCCAACAGTCTTCATATGCAACATAAAGCAATAATTTCAAATGAGTTGTTACCAGAACCATTTCAAGGCTATTTATGGCCTGATTGGGGCATAATGAATAAATAGCTGAAAATGATTTAAAAAAAAAAAAAGCTGATGGGTTCCTTACTAGCCTGCAAATGAACCTTGTGAATTAGATCCCAGCACTAAAAAGACCCCTTTTTGCTCTTTTGCCAATTCTCTATTTCTGGATTAACCCGTTTAAAAGTAAGATTAACATCTGTGTGGTTTCTTCTTTAATCTTTGTAGACCTGCAGCAATGTTTCTGATGTAGCTAAAATATCACTTTTCTAATTAGACCAGGGGAGCTTTTCATGTATCATAATGGTATTAATGTTTTACATTAATAGCCACTCAGTATGTGAACAATGTTTTCCAGAAACATAGGTTCTGGTTAATAACAATAGAATTGCATTATAATTACTTTACTTCTTCTTAAACATCAAACACTCAGGTGCTCTGAATGTGTAACATTGGATAAAATGTCCTATAATGCCCAATACCTGGGAACATATCCTGCATTTTAGATCATTAATTCAGTTGATGCTCCCTCTCCCAAATTTTAAGTAGTCTTAGAGGAACCAGGCAAAGCTTTCAGCTGTTAAGAAAGCATCCCACTGAACCTTTAGACTGAATAACAGTGATTCAGAATAGCAGATAAAATAATAAAATTAGTTCCAGCTATTTCTGCCTACTTCATCATCACAATTATATCTTGACCAGCCATTGTCTAGTTATGATTTTCTTTTCTGATCAAGACTGGATTTTGATGCCAAGGGACGTTTTCTTCAGCGGCAACATCTCAATTCTGAAACTGTCTTCAAAGAAAAATTTGACTGGGCACATCTACGATGGTTTTAGGCAGGCAGCTAAGACATTTTAAGCTTGCCAATTTTTAATGGTTTTTTAATGGTTTGTTAATCCTTATTTTCCTCTTTTAAACAGATCCTTAAAGTAATTTTTAAAGTTTTGTTAATTTATATAATCTTTATGGTATTGTGATATATATTTATGGTTGTAAACCACCACAAGGCCTTCTTAGAGCTGAATTAATTTGTAAATATAGTGGTGATAGTGTTTAAGATGTTGGGCTAGAAACTAGGAGACTGTGAGTTCTAGTCCCACTTTAGGCATGAAAAATTGCTAGATAACTCAACTCTTTCTTCCTCAGTCCAACCTACTACACAGATTTCTTGTTGGGGGGAAAATAGGGGGAAAACTCCACCATGAGTTCTTTATAAAATAATAAAGGTGGGATATAAATAAATAACACATAAATAAAGACATACTTGGAATGGGTAATATTTATTTGTTTGTTTGTTTGTATCCCATTTTTATTATTTTTACAAATAAGGTAGAGAACATATCCAACACTCCGGTCTCATCCTCTTTACCACAAAAACAACCATGTGAGATGAGTTGGACTGAGAGACAATGATTGGCCCAAGGTCACTTAGCTGGCTTTCATGGCTTAAGGCAGGACTTGAACTCATGATCTCCTGCTTTTTAGCCTGGTGCCTTAACCACTAGACCATGAGATGTCTTGGCTGTCTGCCTAAAACCATCACAGATGGGACTAATCAAGTTTTGCTTTTAAAATAGTTCCAGAACTGAACTATACTGTGACTGAAAACACCTTGGTGTTTATGAGATGATGCATGTTCATTCTCCTTAGAGAACTAGTAACAATGAACCTGGCACCCATCTAGATACATGTAAGAAATCTGTTTATTTATTTCAGAAGGCAAGAACAGTTAAAACAAAAGGGACGACTCGGGAGTATGGCTTGGAGATGATTGGCCCCTCCCATAAGACTTAAAAGAGGAGCAAAGGCATGTGGGCCTTTGCAGGAAGCAACGTTGTTAATTCTGTTCAGTTTGAAGTCTGAAGCTCTGTTTGATTCTGGACTCCGTGTGGCTTTGCCAATTAGGTCTTTGGCAGCGTGTCAAGGGAGATAAAAGTGGGTGATTATCAGCCTTATCTCGAAGGATTCTTTACAACTATTTGGGACTCATCTGTGAATGAACAGAATTCACAGCTGTTGCAATAAAAGAGATTTTTTGGGGGACTACTTATGTGTTTTACTGACTCAGGAAGCCTAGGTCAGAACAGTCCTATCCTGGTCCAGTCCCAAATGGACTGGCTCCAAGTGGGAGCAAAGCTGTCAGCCTTATTTGTTCATGGTAGTCCTTGTAGAGAAAAGTCTTTACATATGTTGCTCCCTCCTTCTGAATAACGAAAAATGTTTTGTGGCTAGCTGGGTAATTTGCCAGAAGACCTAAAATTTCTGTCTGGGCTATTGTTTCCGTTCTTCCCTGGGATTTAAAGCCTCAGAAAGCAATGTAATATAATACATTCTGGTACTGAATGTAGCTTCTGAAGGCTCTTCAGAAAGTTATGCAGGCATCTCCCTACAGACTTTCTGGAATGGCGTCAGTCTTTTGATCTGATTCAAGCCGCATCTTGCTTCTAGCCACATCTAATTTGTAGTGTACTCCTGCCATGCCACTCAATGGAAAAAACATAGTCTCTAGACCAGTGTTTCTCAAACTTGGCGGAATTCAATGTGTGGAATTCAACTCCCAGAATTCCCCAGCCAGCCATTTGAAGTCGTCACATCATAAAGTTGCCAGAATTGAAAAACACTGCTCTAGACCAAGGAAAGGTCACTTGTAATTGCATTCAAACTTATATTAATCTCTACTCTTGTCAGAGTGCAGTGCAGCCCTTGTCTTAGCCCAGAAAAAAAATGGTACAGTACAAACCTGATATAGGGATGGGTGGCACTGTGGGGAGATCTGCACTACCTACTTCTCTCCTAATTCAAGGTCAGACAGAGGCAAATGCCCTTGCACAGCTAAGTGGTAGGGACTGTTCTAAGGAAGGCCTTCATGGGAAGAAATTGCACATTAAAAGAGCGAGTGGACGTATAAATGGAAGTCCCTGGGAGCTGAAGATATGTTTCATGGTCTGAGTGCTAACACTACTTGTGTCTTCAAAAATGTCAAAAATCTCTAGTGAACTCTAGTGAACTGTCTTCCAAAAGGAAGGGGAAACCAGGAGTTCTGCACAGATTATGCTTCGTTCTCTCACAACTCAGAGTGGCCTCTGTGAAGTCGTTTGCATTCCTCCACATTTGTGGGAAGTAGTAGTAGTTACCAGGAATCTGAGATAAATAGCATCAGCTAAAATCCTGTATTCTCTATCTTTTGTAGCATTTGTTAGGTGAAACTGTCAGCATGCTACCAAAAAGATGTACTGTGAACAAAAAAATTGCACACATCATGATAGCCCCTCATTATACTCCTCCTCCTCCTCCTTCTCACCCTCACCTTACCCATCTCCTGTTCCCCCTGTCCCTCATCAAAATTTTCCAGCTATTCTATTTTTCTTTTTTATCGTATTGTTGTACACTTTGATGCATTACACTGCTTTGAGAAAAGGTGAGCATAACATTAAAGAAATTGCTGCAGATTGCATCAAAGTATTTGCTAGACTTTGCATTCTGGATAACAGGTTAACTGTCTTTCATGCCCTGAAAGCCGGTACTATATTCATGTTTGCCTTAAAATAAATTTCATTATTATTGAGTGCTTTTTTTATTAAAAGGCTTGGAAGATTATAATGTGTTTTAGTACAGCTGTCTCTCTCTCTCTCTCTGTAAGACAAAGTAAAGTAACAAATTAGGGATATGCTGTGATTGAACAAAAGTTTGGAAGGGTTCATCTATATATCTTGGCTGCTGCTGCAGAAAATTACCTCATTAATTATTATTATTATTATTATTAAAAATTTTATACCGCCCTTCTCCCAAGAGACTCAGGGCGGTGCACAGCCAGCAATAAAACACACATATACATAAAATTTAAAAACAATTTAAAATATATTAAATAATTTGGTCCCAATATTATTAAAAAACTAAGACAACCATTAAAATTCATGTTTAGGCCAGTCCAGCTTGTTGGAACAATAACGTCTTGAGGGCACGGTGAAAGGCGCGTAGGTCAGGGATCATCTGTATCTCCGGGGGCAATTCATTCCAGAGGGCAGATGCCCCCACAGAGAAGGCTCTCCCCCTGGGGGTCACCAGTCGATATGGTTTGACCGACGGCACCCTGAAGAATCCCTCTCTGTGCTATCGGTAGCAGAAGACGATCTCGTAGGTACTCAGGTCCTAAGCCATTATAGCTGAGGATACAGTATGTCCTCACAACAAAACTTCCACCTGGATGCCAGTCTGTCCTGAACTGTGCTGAAGCCAGCTTAAAGATAGACTGGTTTGAAAGTACTGTTTTCCTTGCTATTTCAGTATTAGATCTTCCACACTATCATGCTAGTGCACATGGAGGAGAAGCCCTGCAGGTTGGCAATTTGCTGGGCTCTAGTTGGGCTGCTACAGAATTGCCACTTCCTGTATGGCTGGAGGTTTCTGTACTTTCAGGGTCATTCTTGCTGTGACTGCAAGAGGAATCAATCAATCCATTTGGTGCACTTTGTTTCCTTGTGTATTTCTGGAGTTCCAAAGTGAGAATATTGACTTCATGTGAGATAAACCATGGAAGTTTTTTTCATCAACATGGAGGCAATGCAAATCTGGGCAGATTTACTTAGAAGTAACCCAATATATTCAATAGTCATTTCATAAGGCACACACTTTGTTACTTTAAGTAACAAAAATGACTAGGGAGTTGGAGTGAAATCAAGCAAAGTTCAGATTTCCAAACAGATTTGTCATAAACATGGAGGCAGTAGAAATCCAGGCATATTTACAGTAGTAAGCTGATATATTAGTCCATTCATAATGCACATACTGTCCCAAAGGTGCTTTTCAAAAGGCACATTCCTCAGTTCAGAACTGAAGAAGCTTCTTGGGTGAGAAGCGAAACATTTTCAAGGGGGAAAAAAAACCAAGGGAGTCCAGTTGTCTTTTGAAAAGCACCTTTGCGACAACCATGATCTGGATGATTGAGAATCTCCATAGACAATTGTTAAGGAATAACCCTTGAGTAGCAAGGGTGTGCACATGAAAGTGGTTGAGAGTAGTTATGAATAAGCACAGTCACCACACGGATACACTGAGTCATTTTACAGTTTACATTCAGGAAAAATAAAGCACAGTCCAATAAACAAAGTCTTCATACCAGTCATATTAATCATACACAGTAAACAGTTCTTCTGGAGGTACAAACAGTAATACAGTAAGTCAGATAGAGATATCAGAGAGCAAGAACAACAAAGAGAACAAGCCATGTTTCTAGCTCCCTCTTAAGGACATTGGCAACACAGCTAACCAATCAGGACGCAGTATGATGCAATACTGCAGTCTTAAAGCTATACAATACAACTGCAATACACTGCAAACATACATTGATGGTTTATATATTGCCAACCCAACAAGTTAGGTAATAGTCTTATTCCTAACAACAATGCACATACTATATATGCATGAAGAGTAGCAACAATGACAGAAAGAAAATCAGTAATGTTCAGACCAATCAAATATGCCTATATAAAAAGATAAGTAACTCAGGAACTACTGCTGCAGTTAATTAACTACTGTTAGCCTGCAAAACAGCTCTGTTTAAGCCTTATATATATATATACAGCAGATGTATAAAGAATGTTAATGGTGTTTATTAACCAACCAATAACCAACCCCTTTTGTTGGTTACGTTCCATTATTTGAGCTTGTAATTCACTGGAAGAACAAGTGTTTGGTGCTAGAACAGGACTGGTATCTTTTCCTGTTAAAAATGAACAAGTGGCTGAAGATATGGCAAGCTCTGTCTGTCATTTTGGGAAGAGGTTATCCTATCAAAACCTACTTTGGCTGTGCATGTGTGGTACAAATGACACACTAAACTACCATTTCTCAAATTTCTCCTTCCCAAAATGGGGGGGGGAGAGTCATCAGTCATTTGAGAATGTACCCTCCAAATCACTTTCTGCTTTTATGGCTAATTTGGAAGGAAAATTAAAAGGCAGAAATTATTTAAAATTATTTAAAATTAAATTGACAGAAATTGAATTTTCAGAGAAGCCTTGTTTTTGTGGAACCCGCCTAAGTCATAATTTCTATCCTGAAAGAGAGAAGGGGCAATAAAAGTCTTGGTCAGCTGTTCAGATGAAACAGCTGACCAGGGGGAAAGAGTTGCTTAAATCCCAAACAATCCCAGGGATTTCATGGTTAAAATGTAGACATTTGCAATAGGTGACAACAAGGGGAGAAATGAGTAAACATACATCATGTTGCAAATTCCCATCACTTCTGTACTTGTGGGAAACATTGGGATGCAAATTTTAGTGTGGTGCTTGCTCCTTGACTTCACAACCTATATTTCATAAATCTGGAATTATTGTGGTTAAGAAAGGAACAACTTTTCATTATTGTCTTACAGGTTCCTCATGACTATACTACGGAGAAAATTATACAGTTTTCAATATTGGGCTAAGTATTCTGATTCTAAATACAGCAAACCAGTTAAGCAGGCAGTGACAAGAATTCCAAAACAAGAATTCCTCCTCTTTCGCACCCATGGTTCAAATTTAGGAATCCCTTGGGTTATAAGAAGTGACCTTTATAATAACTGTAAAAAAAATTCTTGTCCAACTGACAGTACTTGAGATGATCCTATGGGTGGTTCTGCCCTTTACAAGTCAGCTTGTGTGTACATCACTAGGGCGTATATGAAATACCCAGTTTCTTCTGCTAATTTATTTTGGTTTTCTCTTCCCCTTCTCAAGAATTCCACTTCAGCTTCCTAGTCTCTTGCCGAAAGCTCTCTTCAGCTGTTTTCTGAAATATCTAACACCTGGCAGTATTTGAATGATCAGTTTGTAAATGCAGCAAAGGAGCAGAGCTAAAGTTTCTTTAAGTGTGGCTGTGATGGAATAGGATTTCATTTCATTATATTACATGCAATCCTTCACATCCCTAAATGTAATCATTTGCAAGAGATTGACACTTCCAGTTTACTTATTCCATTTGGAAAGGCTGGGAATACCCCGCCAACAAGAGATATAATCAGCAAACTCCCTCACTTGTTGGAATATCAAAAATCAGACACTGCCATCTTTTCAGAAACCCGCCAAAACTAAACTATTCTTCATGCCTTTTTTTTTTTTTAATTTGATTTATATGCCGCCCTTCTCTGGAGACTCAGGGCGGCTTACAATGCATTAAGCAATAGCCTTCATACTTTTGTATATTTATACAAAGTCAGCTTATTGCCCCCACAAACTGGGTCCTCAATTTACCCACCTTAGAAAGGATGGAAGGCTGAGTCAACCTTGAGCCTAGGGAGAATTGAACTCGCAGTAATTGCAGGCAGCTGGATGTTAAATGCTGCCTTAGGAGCAGTGGTGGGATTCTGCCGGTTCTAGGGGGTTCGGCCGAACCCTTTGTTAAATTGCTGGCTCGCCCCACCCCTTGCCCCGCCCCTCCGCACCACTATTTATTGCCAATAAATAGTAGTGGGCGAGGGGCGGGCGAGCCAGCAATTTAACAAACGGTTTGGTATTTTTTTGGAATTTTATTGGCCCGTGGAGCTTCAGCATAGGCTAATTAGCTCTTGATTAGATCGGCTCCCAACTCTCAGCTGATTTGCTCTCAGCTGTTTTGCCCAGGGCTCTGCTGCTTGCTGGAGCAGATTTTTTTTCCCCTAGTTATGCTGAAAAACGAAACTGAAAGTAAAGCAGGCTGTTGGCTTTGCTGTTGCTGCAACGTTGGAAAATTAGGCAGGCAGATTTCTTTTCTTTTTCCTCACCAAAAAAGGTAGGTGCAAACAATGGGAAATTTAGGGAAAAGGAGGAGAGTTCAAGATTTTAAAACACAAAAGAAGAAAAGCTCTATTTAACTAGGGAATTGTAATAATTGAGATACTATTAATTGTATATTGTGTTGAAAGCAGAAATGGTTAAGTTGTGGTTTGGAGGAATATATGGGGGAAATTATTTGGTTTATTATTATTGGTAAATATAATTAATTGATTTGTAAGAAATTGGATTGCATGGAAATAATTGGAATATTCATGTTCACATTGATTAATATACAAAAAAGGTAGTTATATAACTAATTGATTTATATTAAAATGTTGAATTTATATTAAACAACTGTAATATTACATAATTAACCAATGTGAGGATGGATATAAAAATAGATGACAATGGGAAGGGGTATAATATAGAATAGAAGGGAAAAATTGAATTTGATTAAGATTAGAGATGAGGATGAAGGGTAATATTGGTTTTTTACAAAAATAGATGAGGAATAAATATGGCAAAAAGGAAATATAGAAATTGTAAATTTAATTGAAATGACTAAACACTGTTTAAATTTGTGAACCGGGCAAATACTCTGTTCAAAGAAAATACATTGTATGTTTGTATGTGTGTTTCTAATTATTGTTATTTATTCATATTTGCTCTCTTTTATTCTTTAAAGTTTAACAATTCATTCTTTATCTTAATATCTTTATATTTGTTTGGGATTGGCTTTCTTCCCTTTCATCTTTTTTATTGTACAGCAATCTTTCTCCTCAAACCTACCACCTCTCTCTTTTCTTTCCTTCTTACTTTCTCTTCCTCCCCCTCTTCTTCTTCCCCCTACTTCCTCTTCCTTTCTCCTTCTCCTCCTCTCTTCCTCCCTCTCTTACTCTCACTCCTACTCTAATTTCCCTTCCCTTCCTTTATTCCTCTCTATTGCTGTATCCTTTTATGCATATGGACTACTCAGAGGGCTGAAAAAGTTATTTTTGACTGGTCCTCACACTTTTGACCAGTCCTCGAACTTACGACTGTCCTCACATTTTACGTTTTTGCCATATCTTGTCACCATGGTGAAGAGAAGCAGTTGTGAAATGAGTGACACGGTTGTTAAGAATGCTACAATGGGCATAAATGATGACCAGTCATAAGTGCAAAGACCGGTCAAAAGTGCGAGGACCAGTCAGAAATCACTTTTTTCAGCCCTCTGGGTAGTCCTTTTGTGCATATGGGCTACTAACCCTATGCAGATAGCCATGCCCACCGGTCACATGACCAGCTAGCCATGCCCATCCAGTCACATGACCAGCTAGCCACGCCCATCCAGTCACATGACCAGCTAGCCACACCCCAACTAAGCCACGCCCACAGAACCGGTTGTTAAAAAAATTGAATCCCACCACTGCTTAGGAGGCATTAGCCTCCTACGCCACTCAGGCTCCTTTGAACATTTGTGTATATGTTATCCATTCTTGAAGGCTCTGAGTGAGTGTAAATCATGAGTATCATAAAAATCCCTCTCAAAATAATTAATAAACCCACCCCCAAAATGACAAAAAATCTTAACGATATCACAGTCACATAAAAATAAAAGAAACATACAAAAACATACGAAAACAGTTAATATATCTTCCTTCTGGAACCTGATGGCATATCTCTTTGACCTTGGGGAACCCTAGAAAGAAAAGTAGATTGGACCTCTATCATAGAGAGGCAGGTCTGAAGCAAGGGGACACTTGATATTGGCCAGCGCAGGATTGGTGCTGTTGGTCTGCATTGTGATTACAGTTGATACTTTTGCTTCTCTTGGGCTAAAATTGCACTGATAGTTTTAATTGTTTTTGCTTTAAAGTCAGCATTGCATACAGCTATGATTTTTATGGTACATAACTGAATTAATTAATTAATTAATTAATTAATTAATTAATTAACTAAGCTGGATTCACACAGAATGCTTGATAAACTTTGGTTATCTGAATTGTGCATTGTTGTTTTAAGCTTCTTTTCTTTGGTGAGACTATTGGTTACAGCCAATAAAGATATCTCTTCTGGATGCCCCAATCTAAGGGTGATCTGGATCCAGAAACATCCCTAATTTCTCCCTTCTATTCAATTAAAAATTAAAACTTGGTGACAACTTTGGAAGAGCTCTGGGGCCATGACCAAGGCTTTCAAAGATTGCTCAGAACCCCAGGATCCCAAATAGTACCTCTGATTTAAATTACAGTGGTAATTTTTATGTAATAATTCACCTATCCAGGGGATCGGCAACCTTAAACACTTAAAGAGCCACAAAAGTCCTAATCAGAAGCCCCCCATTCAATTCTGGAGCCGACCAGAAATCCAGTTCCCACACCAAAGGGTCTCCTCCTAGCGTGGCGTCCTTTTTCCTCTACCTGCCCTAACCAAAAGCCCTATCAATTGTGGAGCCGACAGTGACAGGGAGCCACAGCAGAGAGATGAAAGAGCCACATGCGGCTCCAGAGCCGCAGGTTGCTGACCCCTGACCTATCCATATATCTCATTTTATGCAAATCTGTTTATTTCTTGGGTGGTGAATTGCTCCCCGTCCCCACTTTCTGGCAAGTATCTAGTAGTCCCTTTATTTAGCTGCCATTTCAATCTGGCTCTTTAAATCAAAATCAAAACCATTATTACAACCTTTGGGCCAGAAAGCACAATAAAATACATAGACCTGTAACTGTTAATAAAATTTAATTTTTTTTAAATCCAAGCATGTTAAGATGCTAATTTCAAACTGAAGAAGAGTTTTTAATTACCTTTTCATCTATATAATATATTGGCTGTATCAAAATTGGTTCTTTAACTCAGTTGTAATAAAGAATAAGCATTCTCTTAGAGTATTTTGAAGAAAAAAACCACATTCACACACACAGAGAGAGATACACAAACAGCATCATATTTAACTATTTTAATAAATTCTACGTTATTCTGGGGAAAAAAATTGTGCTGGGCAATCTTAAACGTATTAAAACCAGAGACATCAAAGAATACATTACATTTGTTTAGTAGATTCAGGTCTGTTTTAGCTTATTAACCAATTAATGCATTACCTAATTTAGCATGCTATTAGTGTGCTTTCAATGAGATTACTATTTGCAGATAAAACAAAGGTTCTAATGGGTCAGGAAATTTCTTTGTCTGATCTTCATAATAAAAAACATGCTTCCACATAATTCTCTGTAAAGTGAGTTATCTCAACAACTTCGTTCAGAGGCTAGAGGCTTATGTTATAAAACTTCAGAAGACAATGGAAGAAGCACATTGACTGTGGCTGATATTCCAGCCACATACACGAGGAACAAATAAAACATGGAATGGGACACTTTGTAAAACAAAGCAGGTATATATTACAGAAAGACCCTGAAGAGGACCTATCTAGGCCACCATGCAATGTCTCCTAGAGGCAACCAGGAAGTTTGCACAGTGCAAATGTGTATCATTTCTTCAAGAATTACACCCCAGCAGCTGGTATTTCAACTCTGCTACCTGTGATTTGACAGATAGAAAACAGTTCAATACAATACAATACAATACAATACAATACAATACAATACAATACAATACAATACAATACAATACAATACAATACAATACAATACCCAAATCCTTCATGAATTTGTCTATATCCCATATTAAAACTAGAATTGAAATGGGGCTTCATAGAGATCTCCAACTTTCCTCTCTCCTGATTGTCTCCAGACAAGTAACTCATGAACTAATCTCTGAAAATGTGTCCCAGACTTCTGTACCAAATAATTGCCACTTTGTTCCAGTGCACACCTTTGCATGTGACTACCCAAGTATAAATATTTATAGGCTAGCAGGGCTATAATTAATGAAAATAAAGAAGTAGAACGGGGTAGAGTGGAGCTGGGTGGAATAGCCTGCAAATCTAGGGCCATCTCTGAAATTTATTTTTTGAAATTTCCTTTTGGGTTGCATCAACAGAACATTTAGAATTGTTTCTAAATTTTTTGATTTTCTTCTTTTCTGCAAGCATGCAACATGTAAGCAGGATGTGGTTAAAGAGAGTTCACCCTTTTCTCATTTTCTGTTTGGAGATCTGGTCTAATGTGTCGTCCCAGTCCATTCTATGTAATCTCTTCCAGCCCTCTTCGTTCAACTCTCAAGTGCAAAAGACAACAAGAATATTGGCCTCAACCCAAACAGTGCTTGATTAATCACACAGCCTCTTGGCTCAGTGATTGATGTCTATGTTAAAAAGTGTCCCTGTTATCTAAATTGAGGCCTTGAAATGCCCAGAGGTTTCTAAGCCAATCACCCACCTCATATTTATAAACAACACTGGAGGATGAATTCCATGGTTTATAGCGAAAAGGGTCATCACTCATTTTTATCCCTCAGACTTGCTTTTAGTGATTCTATCCACAGATGCACATTTTAGGAAAGTTTAACAATTCAAGGGCTTTTAAGACTTATTCTAAGGTACACATTTACATCACTGTATTGACACTCTATCTGCTAAAAATGCAAGTGTGTTCTAAATTCCATTGTAAAGTTTCATGGTGGATAAGTGAAGGGGGAAAAACCCCAAGAGTCTCCCACCTATTGAACAACTGCAGGCTGAAATGGTAGTTTCAGGATTATCTTGCATTCTGTGAGAAGTTGGCTTGTTCTTTATTGCTCCCTACCTCCTATTGAGGAGGGGAAATGGAGGAAAATCAACTGTGCTAGCTTCAGGCTGATATAGAGAGCCAGAATGAATCTATGGATACAGTCATCTGGCTTATGCTTGCCGATCTTTGAAATGCCTCTTTCCAGAGAGCATTTCCTGACTGTCCTAACAGAGTTAGGTTTGCAGAATTTCTGTCAGGGAAAATGGAAGCCATAGAACACACAACTCCCTTGTCAGTGTCACTATTCTACGCAATGACAGCTCGGCCCTCTTTCAACTGCTGTTGAAGGTCTAATAATTATAATGCTTTGCCTATTTATTTATTTACTTAATTTACCACAATCTTCATCATGTTATAAGAGAAGAAACTCCTGCTTTGAGAGATCTACACTTCAAAAAGAAAAGAAAAGAAAAGAAAAGATATAGAGAAGCAACTGAGAAGTGGCAACTTCTGTGTGGCATTTTGTATCATAACTATAGAAGTCCTTGTGCATACAGGTTTGGCTGACACCATGTTTGCAACTTGATTTTTCTAACACTGTTGCCTTTTTTATGATTAACGGCCATCTCTGCTATCCGTTCATTCATTTCAGAGTATCTCTTCTCCTAACTCTACACCACGGGAGAGGAGATACAATGGGAAAATGGAAGACAGGGTTGTTTTAACTACTGAAGCACAGTTGTGAAACCAGGTTACAAGATTGCAAAAGCAGATTGTTTCCTTAAATCTAGTCAGCTGCTTAGTTGATTGGTACTTGATAATGCTTATATAATTTGGATCCATTTTATTAAGACTTGTTAATCCTCTTCCTAAAGATGCAACGATACTCCTGCACATTAAAAGGGTAAAATTAAAAGCTTCATCATATGTTCTTTATCTCTTTTTCCTTAGGACAAAATAAAATGCTTTGCTCATTGTTTTGAAATATCTGGCTGCATTGCTGTCTGCAATCTTGAACAGATTATTCCAATAGAAACCCTGGTTATACAATTGCTACATTATTCATGTCTGTGCTGTTTAAATGTATGTATTGGTTGTCAAATTGCTATGAATTTCTTACATGTATCTAAAAAGATTTTCTACAAAGCATCTAAATAACTTGTACATATTGCAAAAAGAAAGCTAAGAGAAGTGAAGCAGTGTGGTTTAACGGGGGAAAGGCATTGTTAATAAGTTTATCCTTAAGAACGTTTTCCCAAACTCACTTTGAATAACCACTGGCCCCATAGGATACTTCTTGTTGTGCCTGTAAAACAAGGCCAGCAAAACTATATATGAAATTAGGCTGCTTTGGATCACCATAGTGATGTGGCATAAAGGGAGGGAAAGAACCTTCCCTACAGGCTTCCTTCATGCTTCCTGCCCACTGGAAAAGAGGAAAACCTTGCCTTTTTTTCCACCTCTCTAGGAAACCTCTTGATCTTTTGGAACAGATTATTGAACAAAATGAGATGCCTTCCAAAAGGCCCAAAGGGTGCTCAGAAGGCAAGGTCAAAGCAGTGAGTGCAGGCAGTTAGGAAGATCATAGGACCATAAAACAAGACAAACCCATAAAACAAGACAAACCTAGACCTGCTTGCTGGGATCCAGGACCAGAGCCATATAAGGCTTTACAGGTGATAACCAGCACTTTGAAGAGGACCTAGACACACATTGGTAGTCACTGAAGCAACGGGAAATTTGATATTACGCTGCTAAAATTGCTATTTCCAGTCAGTGGATAGGCAACTGCATTTTGGAGCATCTTCCAAGGCAATCCAATGTAAAACACATTGCAAGAGTACAAATATGGAATAGTTCATATGAGATCAAGTCACAATTGTTAGTAGGCAATAACTCAACATTTGGCAAGTATTTAAATAGAACAGGACAATTTAATTAAATTATATGTATAGGGGTGAAATCAACATCTCAGATAAATAAAAACATCCTTTACATGCCAATTAATCCTTTTCCTAATCAGTGCATAGTTATAGTATCTGTAATGAAGTCCAAGGAGCCATAATGTTGTGATTCAAATACGGTAAAGTGGTTCATGTTACTTTACACTAGATACCATCTAAGTGATAATCATGATGTCGTCTGTTCACAAAAGGGGAGATATAAAACACCGATGCTGCTTTTCCATACAAGAGCCCTCCCTTCAAAATTCAAGTCAAAACAAATGATATTTCTAAAAGTTTGTTGATGTTCTTGTTTAGCCTTAGTTCACCACTCATTAACTACTTGACTACTTGAGTTTACTGAAAGACAAAATGGTATACTACATCATATTATCCAAGGACCTGGTTTTCATTTTTATACAACTACTTCCGGAGAATCTGAAATCCTCAGAAGAACTTTGTAAGATAGACGCTAAAATGCCCTCTTTAGAAAATATTCACATTTCAAGTAATATTCTGTATGTAACTTAAATTTTACCATCAGCATAGAAAAGAAGAATAACAAGATCTATAGAGAGAATTCAAATATCTGAAACATTCAAAAAGGGAACATACACTTAACTTGTATAATTGAGTTGGAATGCTAGTGTATCTAAGTGCACTTCTCCAACTGGAGCACCTTTCAAATGTGTAAGTTTCAAATCCCTGATTTCCACCCTGGTTGGCAAATATTAATGTTCATATAGAGGGCCTTTAAATTATGCAACATTTATATAAACAGCGTCCTTTGCTATTTAATCCTGATTAAGATCTTTATCAAAGTTATTTTTTAGGTGTCTGTTGCTTTCAGCAGATAAATTTTAATTAGGAGTAAGATGTTATCTTCTTACTTTTAGTTCCAATCAATGTACAATACATCTGATTACTCTATTATTATTACTATAAATGCATCAAGTGAAAGCCACTTTAATATACACTTCAATATTTATTTTGTTTAAAGACAGCATAGCAACCTAATGAGCATAATTTATTTTTTTCAATTGACAACAGACCAAGTTGTTTTAAATGACTATTTGATCTGTCTTAAGTCCTCTTTCCAATTATGAAAAAGCAGGATTACCAAAATAACATTATTATTTATTTAACATTATTATTATTATTATTAAATGAAGTCTTCAGAATTTAAAACATGGAGCCAAGCAGATAAAGAGAAGCCCCAAAGATAAGGGCCACATTAAATTGCCCTATTCTGGCAGTCTGTATAACAGAGAAAAGATGACCACTACTTACAGGATAGGATGGTTTAATCTTACTTAATGTTATTTAGGCTGCAACTCAAAATTTAGTCCCACCGAACTTTATCCTGTAAGCATTTGTGTTCTACATGTCAGAGAATTTTCAAGGTGGCTTATTTAGCAAAATATAGTATATATTTTGTATATATATATAGTATATATATATATATATATATAGTATATTTTATAGTGTAACGAGAATAAATATAGAAACTGCATTGACTCTGTTTAGCTTGGAACACTTCAATCATATTATTGTTATGATTAGTAGTAGTAGTAGCACTACAAGTAATTTATTATATCTGGATGTTTATGAAATCTTCAACTTGTTCTGAATATTAAGGTAGATGCTATAAGAACATTTTGGAGACAATATTGCACTATCAATGCTAATAGTCATATTAATGGGCACATGCAATGACTGTTTTTCTATGCAGTTTCCCACCATGAAAGGAAAAAAAAATATTAAAGAGGAATCTTGATTTAAGCTTGGAAATGAACATATAGTTGATACAGAATTTCATCATCATTCTCTATCTCAGTTATAAAAATCTTTCATTTATATCCTAAACAAATGGTAGTTTCCAAACCATCTGTGACTTTCAAGGCAATCCCATCTCATTATAACCATTAATTTTGAGATTCATAGAACACAAATGGTAAGTCTGTGTTCCAGTAAGATCATTGCTAGTTTCGAAAATAGTTGACCCAGAGGTTATATGTGCCTGTAGTGACAAACACAGACCAAAAGAAAGGTAGCATTTTGGCCCTTATGGGGCAGGTATGTCCCGTATTGCACAGTCTTAACAACATGAACATCACTTTTTGTTTTGTCTGGATTTATGTCAGTTGATGGGCTTCGGACAATGTCTTGTTGTACCCAACCACTGTTTTAGAATACTGTTAATCTCACCTGAAGTGGTGGGGAGCAGCAGAAAAGTAATTGAACTAGTTACTATACCTTTATATCTTTGCAGAGTCTTTTTATATTCTGAGAGGGCATTTTTTCAGAGAACTGATTGCCCTTTCTTAGGAGGCTTAGCTGCCTACTTGAAGACCTTCTCTTCTTAGCCTGGAATGTGTATAAGGGGCAAATACTGTTCTGTGACTCATACTGCATTGATTTGAACTTTTCAGAGTTTGCAAGTAAAATTGTGTTGATCCTACATGCTGTACCAGCTTCTGGAACCTATTATCTGGTTTGTTAGCTTCAGATGGCTTTCCGATAATAGTAATCCAATTAGACATCTTGGTAATTATAAATGGGTACCTTGCATGCCTCAGTAGGGGGTCACGTCTACAAGCTAAAAATCCTACACATTTGTATAAGCCAGGGCTGTCCTGAAAAGAATCTGCACTTGGTGGGTGTGTTAACATCCTTTTCAAGTTTTCACATACTTGAGAGATCCACACATTCATATTTGCTCTGTTGTGCTTACAATGGCAAACAGATTGTTATTAAAAAGCATTTGATTTTGAAAAACAACACAAAAGCTATTTGCATGAATTAAAAATATAGTAAACTCATATGAAATTCTTGTTATGAATGAGTTGTTATGGACATCTTGCAATGAATTCTCTTAAGACAATGAGTATATTAAGTTCTCAACCTAATGTAAATCTGAATACATCCATGACTCTACTGTCACATTAAACAAACTTTATAGATGAATGAAGGCAAATATATGTGTCCCAGGATAATGTTGCAGGATCCTAATGGGTCGGTCACTGGGACCAGAGTTTAGTCTTCCAAGCTGACACACACAACCAGGTATCATATAAATACCACACACAGAATAACCCAAAGCACACACTCTGCTAGAGAGAAGTTTCCTGAAAATGGGCTCCGGCATGAGTCCAAAAACTCGGAAGACTATACCTCTGGTCCCAGTGACTCACCCAGATTGGATCCTGCAAGCTTTGTAGAATCTTTAGAAGAGACTAGGAAGAGGATGAAGCCACAGAGAAAACAGCTGGGGATGAGATTGCATGGCTTCACCTTCACATGTTGGAATGCTCTGACCTGGAAACATGACCAAGATTTTCTGTACTAACTTAAGAGGGAGTTTCTGAACTATGCCCTTGCAGTAAGACTGGCAGGGATTTTCTTTAGTAAATCTTCTCTGGCAAAATGTAAACAAGCCCCATTAAACTGTGCTTGTATTTTCTCACACATAATGGAGGGATTCATTCTGATCTAGCAGCATCATGTGAATGTTCTTTAATACAATTGGCCACAACTTGCATGCATGTATGAAGGGGTAGATCTTTGACTGTGTTGCCATGACTGCTATCTTGACTCTTTCATCCTGCCCCTGGATACCACTAGAATAGAGAATACACTTACCAATAAATAATATTGTAATCATTCTGCTTTAAGCCCTGAAAAGTGTTTTGATTCTGATAGCATAAAGCCTACAGAGAATCAGGAGCTGGGCCCTGCTGATTTTTTTCTTTGAATTTTATTTTATTTGAGAGATCAGTTTCTGATATTGATAATTTTGCACATATGGAAGAAAAATGGTATGACATTGTCAGTCATCAAGGAACCTGGGGGGAGGGGGAGCTGTATTCAGATTCAGCTGTGAGAAGTGACAATAGCAGAGCAGTATTTCTTTCTTTCTTTTTAACGTGATACATGGAGATGTAGGGAGCAAATCATTCTGGCTTTTAAGGAGCAATCTTTGTGTTACTGATATTCCCACAGCTACAACTCCAAAGGGCCTGGCTTTGAAAATTGACAGGCAATTTGCTAAGGGGACTTTTTCACATCAGACATAGCATTTTGGGATCATGATTTAATGTGCATTCATCTTCATAAAATTATGTATGGCTATGTAAGAGTGTCTCCATGCTTAAGCCATAGTTCGCAGAACAGCCATTGAAGTCAATTATACTTATATAGGTCACAAATGTTTAAAGTCCATTGGTTTTAATTGATCTATTCACAGAGTATTATATTTTACAAATACCTTTGCAAACATACCATTAGTAGACATGATTGATTAAGCTTGGTGTGTGTGTTAACATCCTTTTCAACATTTGGGCAATAACTGCAGGACATAAAATTGATGCAGGGCATTGTGAGAATTACTGTATGGCAGTGTTCCTCAATATTATCAAGTATAGGAGATGACCAGGCTGAGTCTGAGGGAGGGGTCAAACTTGTCATCAGTCTCAAATCCCTTCAGTGCCACAAGAAATCAAAGTGCAGCCTCCCCTAGAATTCCACTGACTCTACCACCAATTTGTTTTAACTGTTAGTAGTTCAGATTCTTGTAAGCTTAAGCTTACAATAAACTTATATCTTTATTTGAACTGTCCAAATTCCTGATTTCCTGCACTTGACATTAAGTTTAAGATGTACGGACTTCTTCTGCTCCTACATTTTGGGACTAATAGCATCAATTGGCCAAAAAAGGAAGTGAGCCTCAAATTTAGGCACTTGCTATTTTCCCTTTACCTAAAATTAAATATTCTATCTTCATTTCTTTCTCAATATTTTATGTTTAGGAGGATCAGAAACCAGAAGCCTAAGATTCTCTGGATTGCTGAGTGTAAATCCTAAACTTGTCTTCCTAAATGTCTTGGAACAATATTGTAATTGTTCCAAAGGAGCAACAAAGGATATGAATTGGGTTCACCAGTGAACTCAGAAGGAAACTTTTGAAAGAAGAAATATCTTTTCAGTTACTACATTAAATTGGGAGGTGAGACTCATGTATTCTATTGCTCATTCCAAGATAGATTTCTAGTAGCAACCTAAGGGTTGTTTGAAACATGCAGCATTATAAGGGTTTAAAAAAAAAAAAAGAATTGCCATTGGTTAATCTGGAACACTTTTTACTTAAAAAAATAACTGAACATCAGGCTAAATCAATTACTCTAATTTATTAAGCAACTCAGCATTTTAAACCCTAAGTCTATTCATCTCTACTTTGCTGTTGTGATTCTGTTCATTGAATATAAGGAGGAATTTTAAATTTGCTAAAAATATTTTTTGAAAAATGGTTAAAGAAAATAAAAGAATTCTTCCTTCAATGCTGGTCTCAAAAGTGTAATCAATTTGAATTTATTTTATCATATTTATATGGCTGTCCATATATGACTCTGGATGGTGTACAATAAAATCAAGAATTAAAACATTTTGCGAGCCTGTTAAAATAATAAACATGGATAAACAAGATCATGAGAGAGAAGATGTTTATATTTTAATTTAATTTAATTTACAGCATAATACCATGTTTCCCCAAAAATAAGGCCCTGTCTTATATTTTTTTGAACCCTGAAATAAGCTCTTGGCCTTATTTTCGAGGAGGTCTTATTATTTTGGGGCGCATGGAGCAAGACAGGGCTCCTCTTGCTGCCTTACCTGATTTCCAGCTCTGTTTCCCTAACCCTAACCAGAGGAAATGGCGGGGACCGGCTGCGCATGCATTTAAATATTTTAGGGGAGGGCTTATTGGGTGGGGGCTTATTTCAGTGCATGCGCTCAAAAGCCCGATTGGGCTTATTATCAGGAGATGTATTATTTTTCAGGGAAACAGGTAAGTATGCAGGCTCTCTATTACCAGAGAATCTCTATGCTTGTTGAAAAATACTACATTTTGAGAGATTTCTGGAAAGCCTTAAGAGAAATGATGTTCCAAAGGACAGGTGGCATGGCAGAAAAATCTCACGTCCAAGATCTCGTCAGGTGGGACTCTTTCATACATGGGTCCTGCAATAGGCCTCTCCTGCTGGACCTGATAGGATGGATAGATGTAACAATAGCAGGAAAAAGTGGTCCCTCAGATAACCTGAATAAACATATCTGATGGCTTTCTAAAATGAAGCTCTGCTCAGTCCAACTCACCTAACAGGATAGTTATTGTGAGGGAAATAGGAAGAGGGGGCAGTATTATGTATGTTCACTGACCTGAGTTACTTATAAAGTGATAAAGGAGGAATTTTTTAAAAAAAATCTAATAAATAAATAAAATGTAATGCTTCTTGTGCTAACATAATATGGAAAAGATAACTGATGATATTCATATTTCATACAAAATGGAATAGTGTTGTTTTCAAGTGTATTAAAGAGGAAGAAAATTCTGAACTGATGAAGGCCTACCCAAAAAGGAAGAATCAACAGAGAGAAAGGATGATAAAAATCCGCTGTAACATGCTGCTTCCCCACCTTATCAGGGTAGGCTTGAAGACTTTAATCTTGGAAATGTCATCCTCCCAATAAAAATGTGCTTGTCTCACATAAAAACCACAGTACAAGAAAGGCAGGGCTGGAAAGAAAAAGTATCAAATGAATGGCTACTATTCCAAACTAATTGTCTATAAAAACAAGGGAACCAACTTGTCAAATTACTTTAATTGATTTCCCCATCTTTACAGGCTATTCTCTTCCATACATACATAGACAATTCTCGCATATAAACACACACACACACACACACACACACACACACAATGAATTCCCTTCCCTTCTTCCAATAGAAACAGCAAAGAAGGAGAAGGAAGAGGAAGAGGAAAAATAAGAGAGAGATAATGAAGGAATAAAAATAGGGAGGGAAGAAAACTGGAGAAAGGGAGGGTGGGAGAAACTCTGTTTAACCACTGCAAAAGGGGCCAAGCTCATCTAATAAGCAGCTACTCTCAACCCTCAACTTATCTATGGGCTTATCTTCAGAGGCCTCCATGCTTTTCAGCAGCATTGTCTGCAGTCATCTGAAGCTCTCAACCATTTCAGGTCTTTGCTTTCAACAATTTCTTCTTTCCCAAAGGTACTTTTCCAAAAGACAACTGGACTTTCTTGTTTTTTTCCTTGAAAATATTTTGCTTCTCATCCAAGAAGCTTCTTCGGTTCTAACTAAAGTTCCTTCATAATTGAAGAAGTATGGATGAGAAGTAAAACATTTTCAAGAAAAAAATCAAAAAAGTACAGTTGCTTTTTGGAAAAGCCCCTTTGGAACAACCATGACCTGTCCTGGATGATTAAGAATCTCCATAGACAAAGCCCTACAATCTGCAGATTTTCCTACTGGGTGGGTATGATAATTATTTAAAGAATAAAGAACTCTTTTTAAAAATGTTAATATGCATGGGACATTCAGAGAGCTCAACCTTTTTCTTACTTTGTTACTTAATCATTCATGGCAACTTCTATTTCACTACTACCGTCTTTAGTCCTTAATCATAATTCTTGTAACTAAATATCTTCCACCTGGCTTGATCTACTACCTACTCTAAATATGGTTGTGCAATGGAGCTGCAGTTTATATTCTACTTAAAAAATAATTTCTTAATAGGGTAATGGGAAACCAGTGGAGGTAAACATGGGCATTTTCCTTTTCTTGTACATTAAAAAGTCATCCGAAAAGAAACAAATCAAGATGGAAAAGGAGGGAGGAAAGAACTGGCCCAAAGTCACCCAGCTGACCTTCATGGTTAAAGCAGGACTTGAACTCAGGGTCCCCTACTTTCTAGCCTTAACTACTAGAACAAACTGGCTCTCTATGGAATGACACAATATACTGTATTATATGCTGTGACTTTGGGACACAAGTACATAGGTGTGATGTTTATGTGATGATATCACCATATGCTTCCTCAGTTTGGTGCCATTGAGATTTGCTGCCGTACCAAGAGCTTACTGACTAAAGTTCAACAAGGGGAGAAAAAGGGACAATGAGAGAAGATATTGCAATGCAGTTCACAGAATATGGGGTTATTTATAGTGCAGAATCAAAGTAATTCAATTTTAGAGTAAAAGGAAGAGTTGAAGAGGAAATGTACAGTAAGGGTGTGCAAGAATATTTCAAAAAAGGGAACAAAAAGACCAAAACACATCCCCATCAGCAATCAACACCCAGATGAGCAAAGATTATCTCCAGGATTAACATCAGACCAACAATCAAGAAGAAAACAATATCCCAATCAAGGAACTGCCAAACAAGCTAACAGTAAACAGTCCAACCAAAGAACTTCCAAGACTACTCCCACCAACTCTGTCAGGGCAAGCCACTAGAATATAAACTGAGAACAAACTCCACTCCTTACCAGCATTGATGATGTTATCTAGTTAGGGTGATGGAATGTCTTCAAGAAAACAACCAAGCTCAGAGAGCACCAAGGACCCTTCATTTCAACCCTGGGCTACAAATATTCTCCTTTAAGAGAAGTGAATATTTGTATTCTTGTGTAATAACATTTCCCTATTTCAAAATTCTATGCTTTCTTCAGTAAACTCCAGGTTATCTTTATTATTCATTCATTAAATTCACATTTTTATTATCCATATTCATATTTTAATACCATATTGAGGTATTTAAAAAATCAAGATGGCAGTCACGACCACATGATCAGAACCCCGCCCTCTGCTTATGGTCATTCTTGTGTATGTGTCCATCTGCTTGTACAGGCACATACAAGAAGTTTCTATGTCGTTATTCTGTTATTGTTGCCTGCAGCAGGGGAAGAGGTGTTCTGTAACCCCTGAGCTCTTGACTCATCTATTGATCTGTCATAATCCCAGTTTAAAATTATATTCCTCTGCCGTTCCCAGTCATAACTTTCAGAATGAAGAGGTTTTTTGGCAATGAAGAAACCATTTGAAAATGTTCTAAGTCAAGCAACCTCTTTTCTTCTTCTTCTTTTTTTTTAAAACGTCCCCAGCTACCTCTTTCTCAATTCATTCAGTGTGAATGGCAGATTCCTTCAGCGAGTCAAGTTTCACATCACCATAGAAACAAACGAAGAGGCAGTTTCATTAATCATTTAAAGCACAAGAAGTCTAGGTCAGTCTGATTGCTGCATATAGAGTATCATCCTAGCGCCACATGGGACTCAGTTGATTTGAATTAAAAAAGATTAAGCTGCCCCTGTGACGCCCAGCCCCATCAGTTTAAGTTCTCATGTAACAGTGGTCTCTGGAGCCACATGGATTAGGAGACTGGAGTTATGCACTTATTTTTCAGGACTCAGTGAAACATTAGAAGGGTGCAGGTGTCTGTGGGGGTGGGGAAGGAGGAAAAAGATCACATCTAGTTTTTTAGATTTGTTGCTGGCTCTTTTGAAACTGGAAACAATAAGTCAATTTTATTTCACCATTGACAGTTACCACTCTTTCTGGTCATGAAATGGAACATTAGTTAGCCAAGGCTTACAACTTGGCATGATTTCTTTGCAGTAAATTGACAGGAAGGCAACCAGCATGTTGCAGGTTTAGGTGGATACTGACAATTTATGTGAGGTTGTGTGTGGCGTTTCTGCTTTAGGAGAAGGTAAAGCATACATCACATCGGTACTGACGGTGCTTGAGTTTTAGTTGAAGGAAGATTTATGAACCCCTTATAGGTAGCAACAAATCACTGTGACTATAAAGTTGTTGTATATGTACACCTCCAAATGAACATCCCCATTCTCAAACTGCTCACCTTATTTATTGGTCACTCCAGTGCTTCAAAGAGTTTCAGTACCTTATCCAGACTGCTTGATTGCCTCATTGAAATAAAATGTACTGTATCAAGGGGAAATGCTGCAGGTACAAAATATATTCAGAATCTTTCTCCTACAGGGTTTATGGATCCCTTTCTATCGGTTAAACTGCTGGTCTGAAGTTTCTGAACCTCTACATCTGTATTTGCAAAATTGCTATATAACATTAAAAAAAATATCACAGTTGTAGAAATCTATTATCAACCAATTAGACCTATCATCTATCTACTATCAAAAAGTCAATAGACACTCCCAACTATGAAAGCTAAACTTCAAAGCTGTCTATTAACAATCTATTGTTACTTAACTCATAGAAAGTCAACAGTTTATTCTCTCAGAAACCCACTACAACCATTGTCTCTGATCCATCTGGGATCAAATACAATTTGTTGATTTATTTATTTATTTTATTTTATTTTATTTATTAGTTTGTCAAACATGTTCAAGATAGCAGGTATGAATATGAACATGGACATGAACGAAGGAAATGAATACAAATAAATGGGGACAGTAGGACAGGGATAGTAGGCACATTGGTGCGCTTATGCACGCCCCATTTACAGACCTCTTAGGAATGGTGTGAGGTCCACGATAGACAGTTTAAGCTGTGAGGGTTTGAGGATGTAACAATGGAGTCAGGTAGAGCATTCCAGGCATTGACCACTCTGTTGCTGAAGTCGCATTTTCTGCAATCAAGTTTGGAGTGGTTTACCTTAAGTTTATATTGATTGTTTTGCCCGTGTATTATTGAGGTTGAAATTCTTGATAAGTTAATCATCTTTGTTTTTCTTCAAGATTATGTGTGGAATCTTTCCAAACAACTGCTTCTCAGTCTCCAAAAAAGGAGGTCTCCATTGAGAATATCTCCATAATACTTGTTCAAATTTGATAGTGGTCCTCTAACTGCACATGATGCCCCCATTCTGCAAACCCCATCAGTTTTACTGAAGAACTCAAGTTCGTTGAACCTCCAATGTTTGTATTTTTGTGATTGAAATCCATGTCAAGGGATGCCAGCATAAATATGCTAAAGGAATTCTGTTCAAAAATTGAAAAAATATTTTTTTCCTTGGTGCAAGCACTAGCAGAATAGGAACATTCTCAGTTTTTGTGGATTCTCTTGCTGCTGTAGGAAAATAGATGGCAATGAGTTATGCTACTGAAAAAGTATGAATGTTGTTACTAAAACTTTAAAAATATTTTTATTTAAAGTACATTGTTTTCACTTGGCTCCTGCTCTAGATCTGCTTTTCCCCCCAAACAACATGGAATATGAGGTTGGAAATTGTATACATAAATTATAAAATTAAAAAGAACAAAAGCTGTTCCATGCATCTCTACTGTTGAACTATCTGGGGGGAATGGGTACCTCTCAAATCAGTGAAATATCTGAATAGAAATATACAAACTTTTTGAGGCCAAAAATATGTTGAAGAATGTTGTGGTGAATAAGGAGTTGGACTGCAACAGGAGAGGATTGCACATGCCAAGAGCCATGATCCAAAAGGCATCTGGAACCAGAGTTAACATTTAGGAAATATTAATATGATGATTGCTCTTGTATTTAGTTATTGATTTCTTCTGTCTCATTAAAAACACTGAGAAGCACTTGCAAAGGGTTAATGGGTCAGCTGTGGCCTAGGGCCCCTTGGCTCCTTCATACCATATTGGTCATTGAGGAGGCCACACACACACACAGAAACCCCAGCCTGCCCAATAAAGTCTTCCACTTGTCTGACATGATCAGAAAAAGAGGTGTTGATATATTGTCCCATAGCTTTCATCTCTGCCTTTATTACTAGATAATGACTGTGGCAATGAAAGTAAAATGGTTCCTCTCAGACTTCTGTTGTCCATAATGAGAAAAGGGGATTGCAATACTCCTTTGCAAGGATGTCTGCTGGGGAATAAAAAAAAGTTCCAGATGGCTACCATTAACCATGTAATCAAAGCTCCACTCCTTTTTGTCATGCATTGTAGCAGGGGTTTTGATCACGTGGTTGTGATTCCTGTCTTGATTCTTTTTTTTAACCACACCCATGTGGACATCTTTGCCCTTATAACTGGTTTCTTGCTATTGGGTAAGTGGATGGGCACAGCCCCAGTGCTAATGGTCTTCAGGCCTTACTTCAGTCCACTCCACTCCAGCCCTCTTAAAAAACTGAAGATGTTAGCAAAGTTTGTATGGCCCTGGTTAGAAATGGGCTTGGGGGACTTAAATTATTTGCCTCAAAAATAGGTTTCTACTTGGATTCTTCTCTGGTCTCTCAGACCAGATGATTCTTCAACTGCAAATATCTGGCACTATCTGCACAATAATATCTGGCACTGTCTGCACAATATCTGCACTATGCATGCACCAAGGGACAACTAAACCATATCCCACCAACACTGGTAGGGCAAGGTACTATATAAACCCCACATTCACCAGCACTGATGATGTCAGATAATGAACTGTCCACAAACAATCATCCTTAGAGAACACCAAAGACTCTATAAATCCTTTCTGTTTTGCTTTGATTATTAGAACATCAGAGCTATAATGATACTGAGAGGGAAGGGGAGGGGGTCTGTGTTAATGTCCAAGGAGCTAATTTGAAAAGAGAGTTGAAGTCATAAGAAAGTCTGAGGAAATAGTGAGGAGGGACCAATCCCTAAAAGGAAAAGGCAGGCACTGGTAAACTGGTCCATGCAGGAGCCAACCAGTGAGGCTTGTCTTCCAGCATGGATAGGAAGAACAAGAAACAAGGAAATGACCAATGGGCTGGCTACAATTCGAACTGAGCACTAGCCCAGTCCCATTAACCCCACCCCACCCCCCACAAAACATGAACTGGAATTTCTGATGTTATTTCGTTCTTGTTTTGCAGGAAATGTATTAAGATTACATCTTCATTCATTCTGGAATTGGAAAGGACCAACAGGGCCTTTTAAAGAAAACTTTGTAGATTGAACTGTACCACCGAGTCCATAGGGGAATCTATTAGTCTTGATAACTGTCGAATAAGAAACAAAATATGATATCAAAGGCACTGTTGGATCATTCAGACTGAGATGAAACCCCTCCTGTTTGATTTAGGCCTCTGTTAAGTTCTTGCTAATGTGTCCTTCCTTGTACGTTTTGATTTCATTGATGAGAATCCTTTAGGCAACTGTCAGAAAATATCCTGAATGAGATGAAAATGAAAGGTTCTGACTATGTTCTTACTGCTAATAAACCACCAAGAGACTTCCCCTAGAAGGGGTAGGGCTGCATTTGTGAAGATTTAACCTGCTAGCCTAATAGTGCAACCGTCAAATTCTCTATGGCCCTACTTTGCTATTATTATCATGAAAACACAATTTGAAACTAAATGCCCCTTACCCCGGCCCAAAAGCTCAGAAGGTTATTTTTCCATGACAAATGTGTTAACTGTTCCTGTACAATGACTGACTATTATTTGAAAAGGAGAGTAATAGCTGATCTGGGTAACAGCCCATCTTGCTTCGGTCTAGTTTGTTTTGATTGAAAGTTGCATGAGAGTTGGATAAACTCATGAGGACTGTAGTTTGCTCAGACAACTTGTGATAATAAATCAGTTCAAGATGTTCAGGATGTTATTCCATGTTCCCTAAATATGTATGCTCTGGAAGACAGGCACTTTCATTTGTTTCCTCACATTTCTCTCCTACACAATCTGCCTTTCAGCTTGAAAGACAGCTCTCAGAGGAAGGTTCTGGGGCATGGAGATTTAGTACCAAGGGATCTATTGTCCCTGTCATCATGTACTCTGTCATCATGTGGACACCTATTCTCCGTTATCCAGTTGTCAACCGTCTCTTGATGCCATTGCTGGTGTAAGTAGCATTACATTTATCACAACTTTTGAAAGCTAGCAATTCACAGGAACATTGCTTTGATGAAGAGAAAGCCATGCTATTTTCCCCCTGCCTCCAGTATGGTTGCTGCTTTGCACTGAGAGTTCCTTATTTCAGCTATATGTTATGCTTCTTGTGGGTTCTCAGAAATTTGATCTTAGACATAGCACACCCTGGTTGTTGTTTTTCTCTTTGTTCAGCAAAACAATGCTGAATCATCAAGCTGAATCAATAATCATGCTGAATCAACACAAATTGATTCCAGGCAGCACTCTTTTATCCTGTTAGTAGCTACAATATACAGGTAGTCCTCAACTGATGAACACAATGGTGCCAGATGTTCATCATAAGTCATGATGGTAATAAGTCAAAGTATCCACCTGATCGGACCCAATTTTAGGACTTTTTTTGTATTGGCCATTAAGCAAGCACCACAGTTGTTAAGCAAATGTCATGGTCATTAAGCAAATCCATGCTTTTTGTTTTATGTTTCTGTCCAGTTCTTTCCCTCTTTTCTTATTGAAAAATACTGCCTAAAAGAAAGTTATGTGCACCTATTCTATATTTCCAAGAATTAGCTTCTACTTTTCAATTAAATATCTGTCTTCTGAGTACCATCTATCAAAAAATGTCATCTTGTGAGATGCAGGAATGATGACCTTTTGGTTTTGGTACCTATCCTCTGCAATGTTATCCCCTCCAGAATTCTGTATGGTTCCCACCTTAAAGCACTCTGTAAATTATTCAAAACTTGCTTTTCCTCCCAAACTTTGCAGTAAGGTGCCTGTGTAGGTCCTTCTAGACAGTTTATTTAAGATTGGGTAGTTGTTCTGATTCCCTGTGTTTTTTTTCTTATAGTTATTTCTTTTCACTGTTTCAGTTTGTAAGCCACTCAGGTCAAGAAGTCAAGCAGCCTCAAAATTTTAATTAATCAATTAATTAAATAAATAAATAAATAATGGCAGCTTGCTTATTTATTTATTTATTTATTTATTTATTTATTTAATTAATTAATTAATTAATTAATTAATTAAAACTATCTAGCATCCTGTCATGGGCAATATCAGACTGTCCCACTGTGGGTCCTCTTAAATGTTGAGAATTTCAAGTATATGGATACTTTGCCAGGGAAATATCAATCTTTTATATCTTCCAAGATATATTTTCCATATTTTCTATATTCTTTCACTTGTAGTCACTCATCCAGATTGGACTATTGTGCTCTACCTGGGGCTGCCCTTGAAGATACCTGAAATGTAGCAGCACAATTATGTGCACTCCTAGAAAAGCATAAGTTTTATACCTCTGTTCCGCAAGCTGCACTAGTTTCCAATTTGCTTCCAGGTCCAATTCAAGGTGCTTGTTTTAACATTTAAAAGCCTTCATGGCATGGGACCAGACTACTTCAGGGACCGCCTGTCCCTGGTAACATTAGCCCATCCCATTACTTCTGGCAGAGAAGGCATGCTGCGGGTACCATCAGCTATGAAGCTATATTTAGACAGTCCCAGAATATGTGGTTTCTCCCAGAGTTGAAGTATGTGGCTATACCATTAATAAGTAATAAATATTCCCATGGCTTGAACTTAGTTGGGCTAAAAGGCAATTTTAAAAAATTATTCTATGCAGAAAACCCTATTTTGTAGCAAATGGCAGAATAACAGAGTTGGAAGTTGCCAACCCCCTGCTCAAGCAAGAAATCCTATATCATTTCAGACAAATCGTTGTCCAAATCTCTTCTTAAAAACCTCCAGTGTTGGAGCACCCACAACTTCTGAAAGCAAGTTGTTCCACTGATTAATTGTTCTGTCAGGAATTTTTTTTTTTTTTAATTCTAGGTTGGTTCTCTCCTTGATTAGTTTTCATCCATTGCTTCTTGTCCTGCTGTTCAGGTGCTTTCAAGAATTAGTTGAAACTCTCTCCTCTCTTCTTTGTAGCAGCCCCTTACATATTGGAACACTGCTATCATGTTGCTCCTAGTCCTTTTTTTTTTTTTTACTAAACTAGACACATCCAATTCCTGCAATTGTTTTTCATATGTTTTAAACTTCAGTCCTCCAGTCATCTTGGTTGCTCTTCTCTGCACTCTTTCTAGTGCATGGAAAAGGGCTTTGCACATTGCCTGTCTTGGAAGCAGGCAACTTTGGAAGATGTTTTAAAACTAGTTGTGAGAGCTCCGTAATATGTTCTAGGGTGCTTGGCTCTGGGAGGAGACAGAAATAGATGTTAGCTCTTATCTTTCCAAGATTTCACAGATTGCTGTTTTGTAGTACAAGTAAGAAAGTTTGGAAAGAGGTTTTCACAGGGAAATGGCTGCTTTTCCTCAATTTAGAAGTAGGGAAGCATGCTACTGTTCTGTTATATTGCAATGAGCTATAAAACTCAAAGGATGGGAGAAGAAAAGAGAAAACTGGCCAAATTATGGTCTTTTCTCAATTGCTTGTCTTCTTTCCCCAAAAAGGTCCAGCCCACAACAGTTCTATCTCTGTTGCAGGAGTCTGAAGCCCAAAGAGGAAGAAGATGGCTGCCAAACCAAGTTGAGTTTTAGGTGAAGAAACCTAGTTTCAGAGTGGACCAAAACCATTGAAGATCTGCATGTTCCTGGCTGCCGGGAGGTCACTGAAGATGGAGAAGAATCAGTCTTTGAGGAATCAGGTTTCTTCTACACAGAATCCTCTGTGTAGGATCTGAAGATCCATGCTCTGCTAGCCATAAGAGGTTGCCAGCTATGTTTATCAGAAGCACTTGATTAACTCTAAGAGAAATTTAGTAATAGCTATATACAGTAGAACCTCTGGTCACGACCATAATTTGTTCCATAGCTTTGTTCACAAACTGATTTGGTTGTGACCCGAACCTAATTTTGGAAATTTGGCACTTACAAAAAAATTGGTGCAGATGGGGATATTGGCCGCAGAAAAAAAATTGTGAATTTTTTGGTCGGAACCTGATTTGGTCATGGTCAGAAGCATTTGTGACCAGAGGTTCTACTGTATATAGTGATAGGCATACAGATAGTCTCTTCAGAAGAAAGAATGTTTTGCAGGTCAGGCAAATTTAATCTCTTACTGTGTGTTTCCTCATACCCTTACCATGCACTAGCCATCATACCTCATGTTATCCCTCCACACAGAAGAGCAGTTAGAGTCACAAAATGATTTATATTGATTGACCTATTTAAGCCAGTTAAGCCAGAAAAAGAAAGGGGGAACTTAAGAGTTGTTATTTTTTCATTTGTGTTACATGCTACCTATATGTACAAATTTTACATATATTTCTAGCTGTAAAACTCAGAAAGAAAATTAACAAAAACATAAATTCTCTTGTACTGTTATTTTTTATTTATTTATTTATTTATTTATATGCCTCCCTTCTCCGGAGACTCAGGGTGGCTTACAATGTGCTAAGCAATAGCCTTCATACTTTTGTATATTTATACAAAGTCAGCTTATTGCCCCCACAAACTGGGTCCTCAATTTACCTACCTTAGAAAGGATGGAAGGCTGAGTCAACCTTGAGACTGGCGAGATTCGAACCTGCAGTAATTGCAGGCAGCTGTGTTAATAACAGTGTGCTTTAGACCACTGTACTACCAAGGCTCTTATGGTTGTGGCTTTATCAATTTAATAATGACAATGTGGAAGGGGGATGGATTAAGGGAGACAAGACTGCTGAAATTCTATAGTCAAAGAGAGAGAGCAATGGCTGGCCTGAACCAGAAGGTTGGCTGAGTCAGGTTTTCCAGCCAAGAAAAAAACAGACCTCATATAAACTCTGTAGATATGCTGCATTCCATATGAAAAAGAAATAATTTGGTTGCAATTCAAATACACTAAAGTTGAACCTGAAATAAATTGACTCAGCTTCCCATACAGATTTTGCTATGAGGTTAGAAATTGACAGAACCAATCTGAAAGCAATATTAAGTGGGAATGCTTGAATATATTCACAATTTAAATTTTCTACAATGCCCAAAATGGAATGTATTGTGGGCATCATGGCAAAATTCATTTGGCAGTTAAATGCCAAATGCCAAGCACTGTTCCAAACCTCCTGTACAAATGAGCAGGAGACTTACCAGAATTCAAAAGTATTCTAGCAATTTCCCTTTTCTGTGGAGTGGTTATAATAAAACCACATGTAGCTCTTCAGCTCTAGTGTTTAAATGCTGCACTTGCTCTTTTATCGGTCAGATGAAAAGAGGAAGAGCAGTCAGACTAATTTTATTTCATTTAGGATGACTTTTTTAACCTTGTGGACATAATATATCCAAACATCAGCACAGCATTTGATTTAATAGTTTGTGATTTTTCAGATTAGCAGGCTAATTACAGTGTGTATGGAGATGATCCACAGCTGGCTTGAAAATCATGCTCAAAGACAGCTCATCCACAGTGCCTCATCAAACACAAATGTTTGTGTTACAGAATTTGCTGCTGAATCTAATACTCATCAGTGTTTTTGTTAATTACTTGGATAAAGAAGTGGAAGGAATGCTTACTGTGACACAAAGTTGAATGGAATAGTTAAACATCCAAAACAGAAGTAGGCAAAGTGTGAAAGCTTGGGAGCCACAACTTAGCTTTAATAAAGGTTACAGAAAGCTAGTTGCTAATACTATGATGTTATTATAGAGCATAACAATTTTGGAGAAGTTAGGGTGGGAATGAAACTGAGAGAATTTATTTGCTGATAAAATTTGGTGGCTTAATCTGAGGGTACTGTAGTGCCACATGTACCTTGTGGATTGATCACCCTTGTTCTAAAACACTACAACATTTGAAATCTTGATAGACTATGGAAAAAGGATGAACATTTAACAGAGGCAAATACAAAATATTTTATTTAGAAAAAGCAAACTCAAAAAATGGGCAATATAGGATTAGGGTTGCTAACAGTATGCATAAAAAGGACCATTGCATTCTATTGTCACATCTGGAGTTGTATGTCAAATTCTGGATACTACATTTTAAAATATAGAAACAGCAGCAGATTTTTTAAAAAAGGATGGTTGGACTCAAAATTATGTCTCATATGAAAGATTGAGGGACCTGAGTGTTAAGTTGGGTGAATGAGGATGCAGCAAGCCAGGCAGTGAGTGACAACAGCTCTGTTTATTAGGGTGAGAAACCAGCGACTGACCTAGGGAAACAGCTCCCTTTATATACCTTGCAGCTGTGGTGGTCAGCCAATCAGCTGAGGGTCAGTTAATTCTAACTTCCCGCCAAACAAACCTATTTACATAACACTGAGTATGCCCTTAAAATAATTCAGAGGGCCCTTTCCAACTTCATAGTTCATACACAACTCCTCTAAGGACATAACTGGTAAAACCTCTTTAAGAAAAAGGATTTTTAAGATATGACAGTAAAATGCTTTCAATTTCTATGTGGTGCGTAGCTACATTGTGATTTTTCAAGGACTTGGACTTAACCTAAATAATAAAAATATTCTATACAGTAACCTAAAGGAAATACATGACTTCGCAACTAACACCACCAACAAGAAAGATTACCATGCATTGCTGGAGTTCTTAGTTTGAAAGGAAAATAAAATTGAATGTGTTGTTGTTAATTGCGAAGTCTTGTCCGACCCATCGCGACCCCATGGACAACGTTCCTCCAGGCCTTCCTGTCCTCTACCATCCCCCAGGATCCATTTAAGATCACACCAACTGCTTCAATGACTCCATCCAGCCACCTTGTTCTCTGTCATCCCCTTCTTCTTTTGCCCTCAATCTTTCCCAGCATTAGGCTCTTCTCCAGTGAGTCCTTCCTTCTCATTAGGTGGCCAAAGTATTTGAGTTTCATCTTCAGGATCTGGCCTTCTAAAGAGCAGTCAGGGTTGATCTCCTCTAGGACTGATCGCCTTGCAGTCCAAGGGACTCACAGGAGTCTTCTCCAGCACCATAGTTCAAAGGCCTCAATTCTTTGACACTCAGCCTTCCTTATGGTCCAACTTTTACAACCATACATTGCAACTGGGAAAACCATAGCCTTGACTATATGCACTTTTGTTGGCAAGGTGATGTCTCTGCTTTTTAGTATGCTGTCTAGATTTGCCATAGCTTTCCTCTTTTTTTTCTCAATTTTCCTCAATTTTGCCATTAGCTATGGCAAAATTGAATGTACTCAAATATATATTGTGGACTTAAAAATAGTAGATTTTAATCAGAACAAAGGTAAGTAATAATTGATGGGAAAAGGGGCACAAAATGGGTCACAGTTCCTGCGGAAGGAACTATTAAAGGCAAAATTCTAAACAATTCCATTGAGCCAAACTGGGGGATAATAAAAGAAGTCAGTATAGATATATGAAAAGTCTAGCAATGAACTGAAAATGAGAAAAGACGCATATATAAAAAAATAGAAAAGGGAGCCACAGCGAAGAATACACAAAGAAAGTATAAAACTGTAGAGCTTATTCCGAAAAGTGAAAGTTCAGTATGTGCTCAAGTTAATAAAGGGTACTAAGACCAAAATAACTTTTTTAGATGTATTAAAAATACAAGGAAAAGAATCTATATAGGTAGTCCTCGACTTACAATAGTTCATTTAATGACCATTTGAAATTACAATGGAACTGAAAAAAGTGACTTATGTCTGTTTTCCACTTTTGCAACTGTTGAAACATCCCCATGATCACATGACCATAATTGAGATATTTGGCAACTCACTCATAGTTATGACAGTTGCAATGTCCCAGGTCATGTGATCACCTTTTGCAAACTTCTGACAAGCAAAACCAATGGGGAAGCCAGATTCACTTAACAACCATCTTACTAACTTAATAACTGCAAAGATTCACTTAACAACTGTGGCAAGAAAGGTTATAAAATGAGGCAAAAGTCACTTAACAACTGTCTCACTTAGCGACAGAAATTTAGGGCTCAGTTGTGGTTGTAAGTCAAGGACTACCTGTATTTCAGCTGCACTGTACAGATGGCAAAATGCTTATAGGTAACAAAAAAAATTATAGTTACTTTGGCTCGGTCTTCTCTAATAAAAATGTTCGTGCTCCTGGGTCTTCTACTCTTCAATGTTTTCATTTATAATTCGGATGAAGAAATGGAGACAATGCAAATCTGTAAATAATGAAAAATTGGGTGGGATAGCTAAGAGAGGGAGTCAGTTTGGGGCAGTGATTAAAGGCACTAAATTAGAAACCAGGAAAGTATGTTTCATTGTTCTAGTCCTGCCTTGGGCACAAAGCCAACTGGGTGGCCCTGTGCCTGTCACTTCTTTTCAGCCCTAGGAGGAAAGCAATGGTAGAAAGACTGCAAAGAAAACTGCATGAATGTGTCCATATTGTCAAGACTGATTTGAACACAAACAGAAAAAAGGTAATATCTTGGAAAACATTTAAAGCATAAAATTCAAATAGATTAAACTGTTTGGATGAAACTATACAGAGTACAAAGTTCTTAAAAAACTAAAATCAAATACACAGCCATAAGAAAAGAGATAGGGCTAACCTTGTTTAATAATCTTACTTGTGAAAAGGATGTTTTAACTGTAATTTGAATATAACCTAACAATGTAATATGGCCACAGGGTAAGTGCCTTTGAGGCTGCAACAACAGAAGTAACAATTCTTTATTCTGCTTTGTACTGCATGTACTCCTGGGAAGTATACTTACAGAGAAAATATGAGAAATTCAAAGAGTTTCAGAAAAGGACAATCAAGATGATTAGAGAACTAGAAACCGTGAAGAGAAATTGAAAGAATTAGTTATCTTTATCCTTTAGAAAAGGCATCAAAGAGGAGCTATAATAGCTCTCTTAAAATACCTGAAAGAGAGTTACACAAAAGGTTAAGAACCATTCTATCTTGTTCCAGAGGGCAGGGCATACAATAATGGATTTAAACCAAAGACGACAGGTTATATAGGTGAATGTGAGAGAGAGAGAAACTTCATAAGAGTAAAAAGCAGTTTGACAGAAAATCAGAGACACTGAGTTCCTTTCAGTGGATGCGTTTAAGGAGATACATAATAGTAATTTGTCATGGGTGATTTATTTGGAACCTTGCACTGGTCTAATTCTAACTCAATAATTCTAAGTAGGGAAAAACAGATATTTCTGAGGGAAGTCAGATGGTTTCAAAATGATAGGGCAGGAGAGAAAGTGGGATGATTAGTTTGGACAGAGTTTCTCAGGGAAAGGGAGAAATTGGATGCATTGGTATTAGACTTACCTTAAAACTATTCCAACTTAACTCTAAACTGTGCTCCATTCCTCACTAATTCCTCTTCTGGAACCATCATAAAATTGTTCTTGCTCTCATGAGTCTACCTGTGAATTCAGATGAGGAAGATTTTTTGCAGTAAATTCTGTTATTTCCAATGGAATCAAGCACCATCTGGATTTACAGTTTTAACTATTTACAGTTATTTTTGCATTACTACTGGCTAGATTTGAAGGAACAATTTGTAATAGCTTTGTTTTATCTATAATGCTTTGATCTCTCAGTCCAAGAGTAGTTTTAAACAAAGCCAGATCCTTTTACAACAAAAAAAATAATAATAGTAAAGATGAACTAGCATGTGTTTCTAATAGTACTTTCCTCTTGGTGTCATAACTTAAATCAACAAGATGTGAACAGCAATTCTGTTATCACATTTCATTGGTTATCACAGTCGTTAATTTTTCCTAATGAAATATCAGCAATTTATATACAATATCTCCCATTACGTAGGACTTGACTCTGCTATAACCAGAAAGGCTCTTTGAGGCCAGAAGGCATAAGCAATAATTTATATCTGTGTCTTAAAGCAACCCTAAAATGTATATGTTTATCATTAAAAATAAATCTGAGCAGATTGCTTAATCAACAGAAATCTTTGCTTCATATGATTCACTTTATCTCCTCAATGGAGTCATAACATTATGACTTTCAATAGACCAACATAATCTGTGATGGATTATCAGTCATATTTTGTCTGCAGTCCATTGCTTTACAACCTCCCTGATTCTAGCAATATCAGCTGTTCAGTAAATTCAGATTATTAAAGCCAAAAGGCTGGCCACTTGTGCAATCCCCCCCCTCAAAAGGAGACAAAAGAATAAAAGAGAAGTTTACTATCCTGATTTATATGGAAAAGTAGAAATGTATAAATAACGACTATAACTAGAAATACAATATACTTTGTGATTGGGTAACTGTATACTTTTGTCAATTGTCCTACAGTAAAACTATAGAACTTTTTTTCAATCTTTAGATTGGAGAATCTTTCATATTGTGGCACTGTCATCTTTTGTAGAAGATCTACTTTCAAGCTATTTTTATCTTCAAACAAGAACTTCCTTAACAAAGTAAGACAATTTTAATTAAACGCAAAATGTTTTGAGGCTACTGTACATGTTTGCAACTTTTTGTTTTGAGAATCAGAAACTGTATGGTACTGGTTTAAAAGTGATGCATTTAGGTTTCATTATATCCTTATATTTTCTGTGGGGCTTTTGTGTAACCAGCTGAGAATTTTACAACTGAGAGTCAACAAGCATTGGGAATTTTTCACATTTTTATGTTTAACAGGATATGAATCCCAATAAACTATCTTAATGTATGGTTGAGACCTGTCAATAGTAGCCAGAAGGTATTGTGCCCATTATTTAACTACCTAACATCAAAAATGTCATCAAAAAAGCACCAACAAAGAATGTTCTTTCTGCACCAACTCAGAAAGCTCAAACTGCCCAAGGAGCTGTTGATACAGAGGAATTATTGAGTCTGTCATCTGCACCTCTATAACTGTCTTGTTCTGCAACCCAACAAGACAGACACAGACTTCAGAGGATAATTAGAACTGCAGAAAAAACAATTGCTACCAACCTGCCTTCCATTGAGGACCTGTATACTGCACGAGTCAAAAAGAGGACTGTGAAAACATTTACAGACTCTTCGCATTCTGGACATAAACTGTTTCAACTCCTACCCTCAAAACGACGCTATAGAACACTGCACACCAGAACAACTAGACACAAGAACAGTTTGAATCTGTGGGAATCTCTTCACTTTTCCAATTTTTTGCAAATACTAGCTGCAGTTAGTATATGGATCATATGCAGCTTTCTATAGATATGAATACACATACACATGCATTCTGCTCATGCACTTCAAATTCACTTCAAATGAATATTCTTCAAGTGCTCATTTGTGACAGAATCACTACAATAGACAGACATACGTCAGGCCTCCTCAGGCGATAATGTGGCTTTGTTCAATCTGGATGCTGAGAGGTTATCCTTAGGAATAGAATTTGGGAGGAAAAGAAGCTTTAATATAAAAACTTTGTGGATTGTTTTGACTGCTAAACTAGTTGAAAAGCAAAACTCACTTTTCAAGAAATGTGTTGAAAGAGGAATATATTTCAGTGAGGCTTCCCCCCACCCCCTTTCAGCGAAATGTAATGCAGAAGGTTTCAGTCAGCAAAGCTTTTTTCTGCCATCCAAACCCTGAATCCACAGAAAAGCTGTAGAGAATAAGGCCAGAACTTCTTCTCACTTTCTGTTGCCCCTTAAGGTCAAACAGATGCCTCAGTGGAACCCCCAAGTAATAGAAAATATTCTTATGTTTATATTTATCATTGGGGTGGGTGGGTGGGAATGAAAGTACAATTTGCAAATTCTAAAAATAATTCCATTATTCCAAAGACATCAGAGACAAAACTGGTACACTAAACAGAAGAGCAAAGCAGGGAGCAATTACGTATATTTTATGTGTGTGGAAACTACAAACTACAGCAGCTTCATACGTATAAAAGTGTACCTAGAAGAGTCATAGTCAAATAGGTAAACTAAAAGGAGAATGAGCCCTTTGGAGCATGAGGGGATTTTACACTTCAGAATGACATATCATAATGATCCCTAATGTCACTGTCTATTTACACATCTGTTTAACATTTGCCTACAATTACTTAGGGTTGTGTTATTGTTATTACTGTGCTTGTCATCATATTAATACAGCCATATATTTAAATTGATTGTAATTGCCGAATTTCCTGAAAAAGCTTGGTTTTGTGCAAGTATTTAATTAAACCATTGCCCTGAATTAAAAATAATTATGTAACTATACTGCAGTATAATAATACACTTCTCTGTCCTTTTTCCCCTCCTCCCTCCATCCTTTTCCTTCGTCTCTCTGTGTAGGAAATAGGATTGGTTTAAAAAAAATCATATGTAGATTAAAGGTCAACTACTACATAATCAACCTGAGCTATGAATTTAAATTAACATTGCATCTGAAACAGTCCTTCCTTCTGTGTTAAGCTACTTCTGTTGCCTCAATTAGGGCTCTCCCCTAAATTCTGCTTTAAAAGAAAATAGGGATACAGTATTCAATTTAGGGGGAGTGGCTGGGAACCAGATATGAACACTGAGTTGTGTGCTTCAGGATGTACTCCTCAAGATAAAGAAAAATTTCATTGGATTTAGCTTGATTTTAATTAAAATTAACAAATTAAAATTAACAAACGGAATCAAGTTAGTATCATTTACATAGAGATTCAGGTAATCCTTAACTTATAACTGTTCATATACCAATAGTTCAAAGTTACAATGGCCTTGGAAAAGTTGATTTGCAACCTGTCCCGAATTTCTAATTGTCACACCAGCCCCAAATCACAAGATCACAAACTGGGTGCTTGGCAACTGGCTCACATTTATAATTGGTAGCAACATCCCATAGTCACATGATCACAATATGGCACCTTCCATCAAGCAACATCAATTAGGGAAGCTGGATTCGTTTAATGACAACATGATTGGCTTAAAAACCATGAAATTTGCTTAATGACCACAGTCATTCACCTAATGACTACAGTAAAAATGGTCATGGAATCACGTCTAGTCACATGACGATTCACTTTACAACCATACCAACTTACAATGGAAATTCAAATCTCAACTTTGGTTGTAAATTGAAGACTACCTGTAGAGATACTTTTGAAACATACACAATTAAAATTTGGCAACAGTTTTGGGAGGAACTCTGAAGACCACATCCAAGGTTCTAAGTATGGAAATGTGGCCTTCTATAGGTTCTGAAGGTGGATTCCATTCCTCTTTGTTTGAGAATAAGCATTCTGTGCATATAACATAGCTCAGGGCCAGGTTATCTTCGAGACCACCTTCTACCACATAGCTTCCAGCGACCGGTAAGATCCCACAGAGCTGGTCTCCTCCTGGTCCCATCAGCTAAACAATGTCAGTTGACAGGCCCGCGGGAGACGGCCTTCTCTGTGGCTGCCCCAGCTCTCTGGAACCAACTACCTCCTGAGGTCTGGACCGCCCCCACCCTATTGGCCTTCCGGAAAGCGGTGAAGACCTGGCTTTTCCGGCAGGCCTGGGGCCGTTGATCTCGCTACGGCGATCTTGCGAGACCCGGCCATGGAATGAAGTGTATGGGTTTTTAATATTTTCTTTTTAAAAAATTTTTACGGGATATTGTTCGCATTGTTTTTTTGCTGTAAGCCGCCCAGAGTCCTTAGGGAGTTGGGCAGCATAAAAATGGGACAAATAAATAAATAAATAAATAAATAAATAAATAAATAAATAAATAAATAAATAAATAAATAAATAAATAAATAAATAAATGTCATCATAGAAAAGGTAAAATGAGGAGCAAAATGCATTGCACCATATTCCTGTCAGGCACAACAAATCGGGAACCAAAACTGTTTGAATGAGAACAGTGGAATTCAAGGAGGGCTGGACTTAGATCTCCAAAGAGACTCCAAACTGATAACAGTCTTGACCCCTCCCTCAGGCTCAGCCTAGTCATCTCCAACAAATCCTTATTTGAGTTTACATCAACTGTTTAGTCTAATAGCCAAACTTATCATCAAAAATTGCTGTGAAAAGACTATTTCTTTTGATGACATTGAAGAAAAAGGGCTTAAAATGGAAAAAATAAATATGAAAATGGGATGTCTCTAATATTTTTAGTCATCTCCCTAATTAGATCCTAAAGCATATAAATGGTAGATTTTTTTGGTATGTTTGTTTTCCTTAAAATAAATCTATAGTGCAAAATCTCCTCAAAACGTCGTTCGTGTTTTCTGAAATAATTTATATGAAAGACTCGACATGCCATGATTTTAAAATAACACTGAATTTTCCAAACAGTTCCACCATAAACTTTTTCCATGTTTCAGAAAAACACCTTGTTAAAGGCAAAGGCATCACATTGCCCATCATAAATAATTCCTTACATTGCCCATTCGCCATTCCCCATTTCTTCCACTCCTTTCCAAAAATGATGGAAATATACTTAACTTGCAAGAAATAGTAGAACATCTTTCCTTTCCCTCTTAAAATAGCTTACAATACATCCAAGAACTAAAACTACTTTTTCTCAGTTGCAAAAAGCATAATAAATGCTGGATTTAAGTATTGAAATGATTCAAGGTAGACATTCCCTTTCTTCTGGATATAAAACCTAAATAGGGGTTCCATATCACTTACTGTCTGCAAATGGGGAAATGACTGCCAAATGAACGGTTTACATTGGAATCATACTTTATTTATATATTACATCATGATATGGACCTTTCATTGCACTTTCATTCCAAACCACGGCAAGACATTTTGACACCTTTTAGAAATTTTTCACATATGGCACGTTGCAGCAATTCAAGCTATTAAGAGGCAAGAAATATAGATTAAACATGAGATTTTTAAACAATCAAAGGAAATACTTTGAAACCTGAGATAATATAGCTTGCCTACTTAAGGATATATCCACACTAGTAGAATGTCATATTTAATTTGATTTTTTTTCATTGTTTTTGTTCCACAGGATGGATTGCAACATGATGATAGAAGTGCCACTGAAAAAAGCAGTTACACATTACACTGTTTTTTTTGACATCACTAAGGTCTGGCTGTATAAAAGATATTAAGATGCTCCAAGTTTACTATTGTCACAAATATTCCTTTTTTATGCTTGGTTATTCAGGGTCTTTTGCTCTTCTGGGTTTTTAAACTAATTGTGTCTATTTTAGAGCTTATACTCCAGTTTTTGCATATTTCCCAATTCCAATCATTGAATAATTATGATGTAAATTTGTAGCAATCAAGGTCCAGGGGCTGCAAAAGGGAGTATTATTTGGATGTGAAAGATTTTTAAAAGTCAGATATGCAAGCCACAGCCCTGCGCCCTGGAGACGCAGCTGACCATGCAAAGTGGCATTCAATGATCCAAAAAGCGGATCCTGCACTTGTGGGAACATGCTAAGAAGAAAAAGAAAGATTTTTAAAAGTCCCATGACTAGAAAGTCAAGAAATGTAGCGGACACTAAATAGAAGTGGCTGAGGGAAGATTGGTGTCTTCATGGATACAAACCCTAAGGTATAGAAAAAAAAATCTTGCCTTTATTTAATGTGGTTTAATACTCTGGAAAAACAGAAACATGAAATGAAAGATAAAGAAAATTCACTGAATGAAGTGCAAGACGCACATCTCCTATGTGTTAGATTTTGTTTAATTTTGCAGTTTGTCTTAACCCTTGAAGGCAAGTAAGGAATGTCATTTCTCGTTTATAATAATTCCATTATGTGTGTTGCTAATATCCTGTTTTAAAGCTGAAGATACGTGGATGAGACGTATGGCTAAGGCCACCTAGTCCTAGTGGATCATGAATATGGAAGGGATGAATGTTTTGAATGTATGGGAGAATAGGAACAGCACACTCAATTAGAGCCAGTGAAATTCAAATTTAGTTCATTAGAAAATTGATTTCCTAATTAGGAAAAAGTACTGGAATCAGATTCTGCATTACTTAGCTTAAACCCACTGAGTTAAATAAATGTGACTTAACTGTTTTCATGCATTAATTTCACTTAATTTCAGTAAGTCCACATTAACAACTCATTGAGTGGATCGTACTCACTGAGTGAAAATGCCCACATAATTTTCATCTGCGATATCATATGAGTGAAACCTGTCCATTTTAGGAGGCAAGAAAACCCATCTCATTGTTCTCTCATGGCGGCTTTTGAAAGCTGGATCTGATCCAGTTAAGGATAGGCATTGCAAATTATGGCACTAATTTTTGTCATAGCCTACTTGCCCTATTTTTTTCCAGTAAGACTTGATTAAGGCTAATGTTGGCTGAATTGGGATATCTGTAACGGAGAATTCCTGGGTGCAATCCAGAAACCCAGAAATCAGCGGAAATGCATCTAGTGACTTTTACAGGGCACATATTCCAACTCCATATTCTTCATTCCACAATACAATTCCAGCAGTGCATTTTTCCAGACCTCAATATTACAGTTATCCTATTCAAAAAGCAATCAAGTCATCAACCAGTGTAATAATGTTATTGTTACATTGCTAGGCCCAATTAATGTGCAGCCAAACAAGAAAATGGAATGAGATTGCCAAATATTTAATGAAACAAAAGAGAAGCGATGATTCTTTCAGAGTATCGTTTATCTCTTATAATAGGCTCTTCTCTCCCTGTTAATTTGACATCTTGTTATTTTTCAAAAGCAGCTCCCCACCAATCAACATCCCCATGTAAGCCTGTTTCACTGATGAAATGGAACAGCCATATCTAACAGTGACATCTGGCACATGTACAAATGAAATCAGCTCGCCTCATTCATCCGACGGCTGCTTGCCAAGCACTCTGCAATGAAAGCATGCTAAATCTACTCTCTATTTCGATGGTGAAAGATTAAGAGAGCATAATCCACTTGGAGTTTAAGATTTCATGCTCTGCTTCTAAACAATACATTTGTGTTTAGAGAAAGAGATTCACTCATTTTTCTTTTTAAAAAAAATGGTCTGTTGCTGGGGAGTGAGTGGGGAGACTGAAAACCAACTTCACTCTCTGTTTTATCAAAGACATTTTAATTCAAGAATGCCTCTGGAGTGGACAAATGTCCTATAGGTCCATTTGATCCTGATCCTGTAGCTGATCCCATGGCAGACTTTCTTCTCTTCCCAGAATCTTCTTCTCTAGAAGTTTGGAAAGAGCTGCATTATATTCATGGCCTCGGAAACTACGAGGTTATAATTTCATTTTTAAAACTTAAAACTTGGTGGGTTTTTTACCCTAATTAAAAAAAAAAAAGTACAGTGCTGCCAATGGCTGGGTTTTGTCACTGTATTAAATCATCCAGAGATTTGTGCTAATGGGTTGTTCACTCTTTACTTCCCTGGCCTGCCCCCCACCCCCACCCCCCCACAAAAGGATTCATTTGGAAGTGTTGGGACATTTCTATTGACTAACATATTGAAATATTTATACTCCAACTTACAGGGCTGCTGCTTTTTATCAACACACTATTCCAAATAAAAGGAGGCTGGGCTAATGGGGATGTTGTTCCAGAAAGGAATGGCTGGAGGACTCAAATGAGAAGAGTTGGAATCAGTGTTTCTCAACTTTGGCAACTTTAAGCTATGTGGACTTCAACTCCCAGAATTCCTCAGTCAGAAATTCTGGGAATTGAAGTCCACAGAGCTTACAGTTGCCAAGGTTGAGAAACGCAGATTTAATAGTTCTTTTTTTTTCTAAACAAATCAACTGAAAAACAACTGAATTTTTCTCTTAAACTTCATGCCCACAGCAGTAAATTTAAAAAAAACAAACAAAGAGACCTGCATGAAAAGAATGCATATGATAGTCCTGATGTAGACAGCACAATCATGTACTTAAAATTAAATATACAGTATGACAAGAGATGGACTGAACAAAAGGCAATTTGCACATAAATGAAAGCAATGAAAACAATGATGTGCAGGGAAACGCCATTCTCCTCTTAATTGATGGGACGAATTATATCTAGCACCAAAAAAAAGTACTGGTGGAGGTAGAGGAATATTATTAATAAATCTCCCTTCTGTCTTACTTCACCACAATCTTTTACTACTTCTGTGACTGCACTTTGTAGGTAAAATACTCTAAAACTGAGTATTTCCCATTGGCCCTGGAGGATACAGACTACCTGGATCCGTACCAATTGGGTTTCAGGCCGGGGTACAGCACGGAAACGGCATTGGTTGCACTGGTGGATGATCTTTGGAGGGCTCGGGACAGGGGATATTCCTCTGTTCTGGTCCTCTTGGATCTTTCGGCGGTGTTTGATACCATCGACCATGGTATCTTGCTGGGACGGCTCAAGGGGTTGGGAGTGGGAGGCACCGTTCTACAATGGTTCTCCTCCTATCTCTTGGGCCGTACGCAAGCGGTGTTGGCAGGGGGACAGAGGTCGGCTATGAGGCCCCTCACTTGTGGGGTGCCCCAGGGGTCAGTTCTCTCACCTCTCCTGTTCAACATCTATATGAAGCTGCTTGGGAAGATCATCTGTGGTTTTGGGGTGCAGTATCATCAGTACACTGATGATACCTAGCTTTTTATATCCACCCCAAACCAGCCCAGTGATGCCCTCGACGTGATGTCCCGTTGCCTGGAAGGGGTACGGACCTGGATGGGGAGGAACAGGCTTCGACTCAACCCTCCCAAGACCGAATGGCTGTGGGTACCGGCATCTTGTTCCGATCGAGATGTTCCATCGTTGACCATCAGGGGTGAGGTGTTACCCCCTGTGGATAGGGCCTGCAACTTGGGAGTCCTCCTGGATTCACGGTTGTCTCTGGAAGACCATGTGACGACCGTGACCAGGGGGGCATTTGCCCAGGTTCGCCTTGTGCGACAGTTGTGCCCTTACTTGGACCAAGATGCCCTACGCACCGTTACTCATGCACTGGTCACCTCCCGTCTTGACTACTGCAACGCTCTCTACCTAGGGCTGTCCTTGAAGATCACTCGAAGGCTTCAGCTGGTGCAGAATGCGACTGCGTGGGTTGTGATGGGAGCGTCCCGACACTCCCATGTTACACCCCTCATGCGCGGCTTGCGTTGGTTACCGGTTGCCCTTCGGGTGAGGTTCAAGGTGCTGGTTATCACCTATAAAGCCCTTCATGGCCTAGGCCCGGGATACCTGTCGGACCCCCTGCAGCCAGCGACAATCCCTAATCGCCCGGTGCGTTCCCACAGACAGGGCCTCCTCAGGGTGCTGTCAGCCAGACAGTGTCGGCTGGTGACCCCCAGGGGGAGAGCTTTCTCTGTGGGCGCACCCACCCTCTGGAACCAACTTCCATTGGAGCTCCGGATGGCCCCTGACCTTCGCTTGTTCCGCCGCGAGTTGAAGACCTGGTTGTTCCATAGCCTGGACTGATGGGGGGGGTTAATGAATTTTAAACTGTTTTAAACTGGGTTTTAACTTTATATCGTTTTAATAAGGAATTATGCATTTTACTGTTGTGAGCCGCCCTGAGTCCTCGGAGATAGGGCGGCATATAAATTGCATAAAATAAATAAATAAATAAATTATAGGTGGTCCATAAATGTTACGAACTGTGCTTTATTAATATATGATAACACAATAATTCCAAAAATGATCAGCCGCTTCTGGATGAATTCCCTTGTTGCAATTTCTTCTTTTCTCAGGAATGCCTTCTGATAAATAATATGATAATTTACCTCTTTAAAAAAAACTGAGGATACAGTGATTTCACAACACTTTTCACAAGAACAAGCCACAAAATCTGCTACGTTGTTTGCTTGCTTTTCAGTATCTTTTAAAACACCAAATGTGTTTTTAGGAACGAGAGCTCCTATACGTGAGACTCACATGGAACATTAATCCTATTTCTTTGCAGATCAGTTCCAGGGGATGATCTCCAAAAACTAAGCAGCATTGAACTTCATTAATATTTCAATGGAAGGCTGCCAGCATTGCAGGCTAGACTCTAAAGTTAAAAAAAAAAAAAAAACCTTCAAAAGAAAGTAATGACAAACCAGTTCCATACTATTGCTAAGAAAATACTGGCCATGTCCACCAATTCATCATTGAGCTTAACTCACAATAGATTTTATATTCTTTTATATCAGCTGTCAAGTATACTTCCTGCATAATATTCAAAATAATTGAAACAATTCAAATGAATTTGTTTTAACAAGCCAAAAGTCATCATATTATAAAAACAATATGAAATAACTAAAGTGGGGAAACTAAAGTGCTCAAGGGAAACATTCTTTGACAGTGAAAATATCATCACTTAAACCAAACCTTTGGGAGGAGAAGTTTCAAAACAAAAGTACCCCCACCAAAGGTGTATTCTCTCTCATGAACACTGCTCTCACCTTTCAAGGCAGAATCAATTTGCCGCAGCAGGATTTTTGCTACCTCATCTTCATCTTCAGTTAGGAAGAGATAGAGGCTTTTCAAGGGCCCAAGAATTGAATGGCGAAAACCAGCACTTAAATCACAGTGAACTTTGCAAAATTGTAATATGAACCTAATGCCTGGTCCAGCATATGAGTCTGTTTGCCAGAAGCAGGAAGATTCCTGAATTAGATCTGTATGTGACAGGCCAACATTCCAGCATATGATTAAAAGCAGGGTGGAAAGTGAGGTGGCAGGAAATTAAGCATAACCCTTGACACATCCCCTCCCATACTTTACACATGGCTAATGCTGTTCCTCCTCCCCCTTCTCCTCCTCCTCCTCCTTCTCCTCCTCCTCCTCCTTCTTGTCAAAATTTATCTCCTTATTGCAAAGCCATTTTTGCCCCAAAAAGAAGTTGCAATATGAACCTAAAGAGTTTGGCAAGTGGAGGTTTAAAACAGAAGCCCTGGAAGAATGCTTCCTCAATTGGTCGTGTAGAACGTTTCTGATTATTCCTATACAAAAGAGTTGTGATTCCTAACACTTTTCTGCTGGGTTTAAGTGAAATTCACTTAGGACAGAAGCCTGAACAACATGGTGATGAGCAATAATGTTGCTCTATTCAACAAAATTCAAAAGTATTTTTTATTCAAAAAGAGGATACCAATTTAAAAAAAATACCAAAACCAAAACAGACTAAGTTAACTCTCCTGACTCCTTTAACACCTGGTTTACAAAGTTTAACATTACAGGAAGAGAAATCCCCTTTTTGGGGATTGATTGATATTATTTTCAGTGAAGAATTATCATCTAATAACTATGTTCGTATAAATAAGATATGTGTTACATTAATAACTAAAACAGCAAAATGTCTATAGGTAAGAAGTGATATCTTACAAGCCAATTATATTAATTTAAGAGAGATGGAATCTAATGTGTTTTCTACTCAAACTTCAAGCTCCGTTCATCAGAGACAAGAGAAAATTGCTGCAAGGTTGATAGAGTTAATTATCTCTTGCATGTGTTTTGCACTGAGGAGAGAATTATGGAGGTTTCCATCTAGCCACTCTGCCATAAAGCCCAGATCGGTGGAGGGCTGCAATGATAGTTGTCCTTCTGGAACTCTGTCCCATCTCCACACAGGATCTCTGGAGTTCAGTCAGAGTGACCATTGGGTTCTTGATAACTTCTCTGACTAAGATCCTTCTCCCTCGATTGCTCAGTTTGACCGGGCAACCAGCTCTTGGAAGAGTCCTGGTTGCGCTAAACTTTTTCCATTTGTGAATTATGGAGGCCATGAAGGAACCTTCAGTGCAGCAGAAATTTTATTGTAGCCTTTCCCAGATCTGTGCCTTGCAATAATCCTGTCACAGAGCTCTGCAGGTAGTTTCTTTGACCTCATGGCTTTTGTTCTGCTGGAGTATGCATTGTCAGCTGTGACGCCTTCTATAAAGAGGTGTGTGCCTTTCCAAGTCATGTCCAATCCAAGTCATGTCCAATCAATTTAATTTACCACAGGTCGACTCCATTCAAGGGGTAGAAACATGTCAACAATGATCAAGAGAAATGGGGGAACTAGAGCTAAATTTCACATGTTGTCGCAAAGGGTCTAAATATTTTTGCCAATGTAATATTTCAGTTTTTTTCTTTTTAACAAATTTAAAGACAAAATTGACAAAAGTGAAGGGGGCCTGAATACTTTCTGAATGCACTGTAAACAGAGGTGGCATTCAGCCGCTTTAGACCGGTTCACCCAAACCGGTAGCGGAAATTGTGGGTGGGCCTGCCCCCCCCCCAGCCTTGGCTCTATGCCATCCTATTTAGAAATGTTTTTGAGGCCGGGTGCATGCATGGAAGGCGTGCGCACCAGCAAAGGCCGGCAGGGAAAGTAAGTGAATACCCCCCTGACTGTAAATCCAACTCTGTGATTCTTGTCATTCCCTGCCTTCTCTGGCCAAATTGGAAGGAACACTCCTTAGGCTGAAAAGATTTACCTACCCTTGAAATAATGGAAATCAGAACATCTTAACAACTGTCGGCAAACTAAATATATATTTACTAGCTGAACTAAAATGCTCTTCTGGTTATATATGCACCTTAGTTAAACAGACCAAGTTCTCCACATCTCACTTTACAGAAACTGTGCTTCAAAATGGTGATTTTATATATATCTCTTTGGTTATTCGGGTTTTCTCCCATGTAAAATTGGAAGTACCTTGGCAACGTTTCGACGAAGTCTCATTCATCATCTTCAGGCTGGTGTCTTCGGCCTTGTGCTTCTAGGAGCAATGTGTGATCGTGGTTGTTTCTTCTTTTCAACTGCCAGTGGGGGTATGTTCCCACTTGAAGATATATATAATCTTCAAGGCTTAATGTAGCTATTTTACTATTTTCTATACAACTTCCCCAAAACACAAAGTAAATATAACTGGGCCAAAATGTTTAAATCTGCAAGCAACAGAAATGGCAGTAGATTGCCATCCACATCTCCTGCAGCCCTTGGAAGCAAGGAAAAAGCAAAAATTCTCCTGATGGAAAACTGTTGCCTGTCCTAGTTGGAGGACAGGCAATACTTAATTTTAAACTTAATTTTAAGGAGAGAGGTGCCACATTGCATTGTTGGTTGGTCAAAGGGCATTTTCAATGAGAAAGGGAGAATGTAAACCTCAGCGGTTTAACTAAAGTGGCAAAGTGCCTGTTCCAATACTTTTTGCCTGGATAGCACTTAGCCATAATGCACAAGCTAGCTTCCTGATGCTCTGTCAGCTACGGCTCTTCAACTCAGAAGGCTTCCCCTCCCAGCGGCTTCACACCCTTCACAGGAACCATCTATTTATACAACCTTGGCAGGGAAACGCCTGTCTCAGCATACTTGACCCAAATTGATCACTCTGTTATTGACACTGCTCTGGCACTTCCTGTATGCCTGGGCAAAGGAGAATCTTAATCTCCATATGTCGAAATATAAAATCAGCACAAACAAAGAGAGTGACTGTATGTCCATTTTATTTTCTCCTTTTTTGCCTGAGTTGTCTCATTTTTTTCCTCATGTTTGTGCGTGAGAGATATCAAATGTATGTTCTTTGAATTATTAGTTTTATTTGTCTGCTTATTTATTTGCTTATTAAATTTGTGTGCTGCTGACTCACTCCAGCTCACAACAGGTTACAAGCAGGGGTGAAATCCAGCAGGTTCTGACAGGTTCTGGAGAACCGGTAGCGGAAATTTTGAGCAGTTCAGAAAACCGGTAGCGGAAATTTTGAGTAGTTCGAAGAACCGGCAAATACCACCTCTGGCTGGCCCCAGAGGTGGGGATGGAGATTTTGCAATATCCTTCCCCCAGGAATGGGGAGGGAATGGGGATTTTGCAGTATCCTTCCCCTGCCACGCCCACCAAGCCACACCAGGCCCACCAAGCCACGCCCACAGAACCAGTAGTAAAAAAATTTGGATTTCACCACTGGTTACAAGATAAAATGCAATATAAACCTCCACTGAAAGACAATTCAAAGCAAAAGCAAATACAACAAAGCCCTCACGATGAAATCAAAATAATAAAAAGTACAATTGTTCTCTATGGTCTCCATAACAACAGAACTGAGGATCACTCAGGAAGTTAAAACTATAAGTAATGGTAACAATGGGGAGAAAAGAAAAGAATAAAGTTGACAAAAGATCATATTCCAAACATCCTCCAGAAAAGTTCAGCCTTTGTTCACTTCTAAGATCATCACCAAAAGAGGCCAGTGGCACCTAAAATAGGAAGTAGTTCCCAAGGATAGCTGCCTTCCCTGAAAATAATGCTTTCTAGCCTCAGAGTCATTCATTTAACAATGATGGTTTTCTATCTTACGCATTTTTTTCTTCAAACCTATACAGATAGTCTTGCTACAAACATCTCTCTTACGGTGATCTATCTAGTAGGACTATGAAGAAAGGCCTTATTGTGATGGCTACCACCATGTGGAACATCATACCCACAGAGATAAGATTTCCCCCCAGCTTATTTTCGAAAGGCCCCGAAAACATAGTTTTGCCAGTGAGCCTGAGGACCCCACAGTGGTACAGAGCCCATCATGTGTTTTGTTTGATTGTTGTTGTCGGGGGGGGAACACATGTAGAAGTTTATTGTGTCTTGTATTTGAGGTTTTACTTCTGTAAGCCATCCACAGTCACCAGGTGGCCATATGAATTTTCTTAATAACCAATCAATTGGAGAAATTGGAGAAATGAAGGCAAATGTAAAATTCTGAATGATAACAAAAACTAAAAAAAAAAAATGCAGTCAATAAGACAATGGATATGTGACTAAAGTCACTTTTTCTTTTTATGTAGTGTTGTTTATATGGATATATATGTGTTCAGTGTATATATATATGTAGCATTTCATTTTTAAATGTTTAATAAAGTTTGTTTTTTAAAACCAAAAAAAAAAAGAATTTTCTTAATAAATAAAGAATAAATCTTCTTTTAGTATTCTATGTAAAAACTATAAAGCTGTGGTGCGATCAAGGAATGGAAACGGATTGAAGCTATGCAGGTGAAGAGACTGGACTATGCAGACCAGATCAGAATTGATTCTCAGAGAGAATGACTAAATTTCAATGCACAACATGCACCCATAAGAAAAAGGCAGAGCCCTGATTGCACCATTGCAGCTGCCATTTTCATTTTTTTAATCCGAACCCATGGACACCGCTGTCTTGTTCCCATATTAGTTAGCAATGATCATTTTCAATTCATACATGGCTTCAATTTGTTCCATCTGGGAGAAGTTTGGGTAGAGGTTTGACATTGTACTACATTCATTTTAATGTACAAGCCCAGCTTCAGGAGAAAAAAACGAACAGACCAAATCTACTACGTCTTATCTTCCATATGCTAGAATAATGGCAAACTGCATTTCAGGAGACGGTTATTAGTTGTGAAGTGAGATTTATGATTTTGCTGTCCCTGAGGACAGCTAGAAACCATCACAATTAAAATGTAAACTAGCCTGCTGAGAATGCCCTGGCTGGAGCTGTGGGCAAGATCGTTTGTGAAACTGGTCAGGAACAATTCATCTGTGTGAAAATATTACTCCTGCACTTCCACCAAGACGGGGGGGGGGGTCCTGTGTGGGGATTGTATGCCATGCCTTCTGCAAACTGCTGAGATGAGAGATGCCTTAAGGGAAGTTTTGACTCAAGTACTATCCCAAAGATTTAAATCTTACATTTATACAGGCATAAGTTCATTCCGCCACCCATGTGGCTTTATGCCAAACCTCTCATGGCAGTTTTCTTCCCCTGCTTCTTCCTATATCTGTTCTCTTAGATTTGGCATCTGCAGCCAATTCCAGCTTCCCTGGGGGTCCGATTCAACTTCATTAGACCCACTGGTCTTCCTAGGCTTCGTCCATAATACACTTAATCTAATTACTTGATTAACCAATTTTCTGGTTTTGCACTGTATAGTGAACCATAAACTAATCAGGCTGGGTTGGTACGGCACCCTCCTGTCCCCCCCCTCCATCACTAAAATCCCTAATCAAGCTTAGCATCTTGTGAAAATGTAGCCACTAGATCTTTAATGGAGCTAGTATTTTGTGGAGCAGCATATAAATTTCATTACTGGAGGAAAGGACATTAAGAATCTGCTATACCTACCAATAAAAAGAAATTGTCACACATAATTCTGTCACTGATTCAAAAAGATTTAACAGCTATTTCTCTGTCTTCAGAACAGCGTTAGCTGCCATAGTCATGAGTTTGTGGAGGGATATAAATACAGTCAGTTAATCAATTGGTTTTGTGGTTGAGGTTGTGGTTCAGGTAAGCCAGTGTGGATGCCTGGCAAATGCCTGGACTAGTCCCTGCAGTTTTCTTGGCAAGATTTCAGAAGTGGTTTGCCATTGTTTCCTTCCTAGTTCTGAGAGAGAGTGGGACTGGCCCAAGATCACTCAGCTGGCCTCATGAATTTGTGGTCTCTAGCCTGGTTCTTTAACCACTATGCCAAACTGGTCTCTAATAGTTACCCATGCTCTAATTAAGTTAGTCTGAATTTCTTAGCCAGTATTTATACAGTATAATATGGGATGGTTTAAGGCTGCAAGAAAGGTTAGGTGTTGGCTTGCCTGCCAGCTTGTATTTTAGTCCCTTCTCCTGTTCTCTAGGGACTGTCATTATTTGCAGCCAAGCCATGGGGCACGGTTGTTCAGATGACTTAAATATTCTTTGGTTAGCAAGACTACAGGCATATCATTAAGGTCATTTTAAAAGGTGGGGAAATATGCAGTTGATATTTGGGGCAGGAAGAATTTGGGGTAGCTTGGCCTAGTGATGAGCCTTTTGAGATCTCAGAGCTATTTATGGCTCCCTCTGATTATAATTATTGAAAATACTGAGGTGGAAAAAGAAAGAAAGAGAGAGAGAGAGAGAGAGAGAGAGAGAGAGAGAGAGAGAGAGAGAGAGAGAGAGAGAAAGAAAGAAAGAAAGAAAGAAAGAAAGAAAGAAAGAAAGAAAGAAAGAAAGAAAGAAAGAAAGAAAGAGGAAGGGGGACCCCAAATTGCTTTCCTCATTACAGGGGTTGGCTGGGGTTGTCAAAGAAATTTCTAGCTCTATCCACTTTGTATCTTTGCTTCACCCAAGGTAGCCTTCCCCTCAACAAACAAACAAACAAACAAACAAACAAACAAACAAACAAACAAACAAGCTCCCTCTTGTTTTTAAGTTTTCTTGCAAAGTTGGAGGCCAAGACCTTTGCTGAGAAGCTGACAAGAAAGAAAGGTTTGTAGGTGAGGAACTATCCTGTACAAGCTTCATAAAGGGATCTCTTGCACTCTCATTTAAAGGCTGTTCTCTGATGAGGATGAATAAAGTAGCCACTAAAATCATTCCAATGTTGTGTGTGCAGAGAATTTTCAATATAATCTCAATATGATTTATAAGATTAGATAAATAAGTGGTAGTAAAGAATCAGTGATGCCAAGTTAATGTAAACAGATCATGGTTATATTTTTTTTTCATTTATCAAAGAACTATCTAAGAGAAATAATAATCTACAAAGTAATGCATCCTAGAAAAATAATAACTGATGCTATCGTGGTTACATTCTACTAAGTGGAGTCCTTGGTGCTCTCTGAGCTTTGTTGTTTGCTTGCAGATGTTTTATTACCCAACTTGGTAACATCTTCCTCTCCAGCAACCAACACCCAGGTAAGCAGGGATAAACATCAGATATACAAATAGAAGAGTATATATGTATTTCAGTCCTTGGTGCACTCTGATTGTTTGCAGACATTTCATTACATGACTAGATAACATGTGCAGTGCTAGCGAGTGCTGAGTTTATTCCCTGTTTATATACAGTCGCTTGGCCTGCCAATGTTGGTGGGGGTGTGGTTTTTCTCCTTGATTACAGTATTGTTTTCTGCTTGTTTGTTTGCCTGGTGTTAATCCTTGCTTATCTCCGTGTTGGCTGCTGGAGAAGACATGTTCTCCCCCGCCCCAACCTTTTGTTGTTGTTGTTTTGAATGGTGTGTAAATGTGCTTTATCTCTCTCTCTCTCTCTCTCTCTCTCTGTGTGTCTAACCCCTCAGACTAATAATGTTTGCCTAGTTGGATAATAAAACATCTGCAAGCACACAAGAAAACTCATAGAGCACCAAGGACTCCACAGTTCAGTCCTGGGCTATATACATATATTCTCTTCTTTTGGATTCTACAAAGTGCTGAATAATATCAGTTGCATATTTCAGAATGAGGTCCGCAGAAAGCCAAAGTAATTAACTTTACTGATGTTGCAAATCTGTCTGTCTGTCTGTCTGTCTGTCTGTCTGTCTGTCTCTATCTATCTATCTATCTATCTATCTATCTATCTATCTATCTATCATCTATGGCTTACAGAATACAGGTAGTCCTCAACTTACAATCACAATTGAGCCCAAAATTTCCATTGCGAAGCATGACAATTGTTAAATGAGTTTTGCCCCATTTTATGACCTTTCTTGCCACAGTTGTTAAGTGAATTACTGAAGTTGTTAAATTAATAACACGGTAGTTAAATGAATCTGGCTTCCCCAATGATTTTGCTTGTCCGAAGGTCACCAAGGTGATCATATGACCTCAGCCAGCAATCATCATAAATACATGCCAGTTGCCGAACATCCAACTTTTGATCATGTGAAGACTTACAACTGTTATAGCAAGTTTACTGCTACAATGGTCATAAGTGTTTAAAAACAATCATAAGTCATGTTTTCAGTGCTGTTGTAACTTCAAACAGTTACTAAATAAATGGTTGTAAGTCAAAGACTACCTACATATACAATCTGACCACTGTTAAAATGTGATAACATTTCTAGAAATAACTCCTGCATTTGAATTACCATGTTAGAATCCTAGACTATGGCTAAAATTTGACTCTTGCCTAGTTATTGCCTGTGTCCTGATATTTATGAACTCTCACCTCCTTTTGTTGTCTGAACTGATGCCATTATGGGAATATTTATATGTATTTCAACTTGCCATAATAGCACAGAACCAGTAAACTGGGCAATATCTATAAAAAAAAGTGGGAAGGCCACATGGAATAAATCTGAAGGAAATTGTTATTTGTCAGATGGGTTGAAACCTGGGACGCTTAAAAAGAAGTATATTCAGTAGCAATGGGGATGAAGAAATAAGGACATTGTAAGCAGTGGTGGGTTGCCCCCGGTTCGCACCGGTTCTATAGAACCGGTAGTAAAACTGGTGGGAGGCTCCGCCCACCTACCCCAACGTCTTCAGAATGCTTCTGCACATGTGCAGAAGAGCGCGTGTGTGTGCGAGCGAAGCAAGCGCGTGCAGCCCCGTTGCAAACTGGTAGTAAAGGTATGTAGAACCCACCCCTGATTGTAAGCCAGGTACCCTAATATTACATTTGTGGATTGTACTGAAGAAGCCCCGTCATATTTTTACTGGAACTTCACTTCAAATTTGCAAATAAATTTGCTATTTTTACTTTGAATAATTCAAAATGTTCATTAGAAGAGGTCTTTCTTTCTACATCCTGTCTTCTTCCAAGCTTATAATATCTGATTAAATAGTCTTCAAGATTCTGGAACTCACCTCAAGAGATGACACCAGAATAGGGAACACCGTTATCACACAGTTTCCCACCATCTATTTTGATCGTCATCATTGGAAGGTGTCTTCAAGATTCTTTACCTTGATATTATAATATTCTGGGCTGTTTCTGGCATCATGAAGAAATAAAACTAAAAATAAAATGAAAACAAAACCAAACGTGGTCAGTGACACAACTGAGGAATACTAAACTTTATTAGTGAAGATTTCACCTGTATTCAATTTAGTACTTTTCTCACTATTGCAATTCATAAACAGAAGATGACCTGGATGTTTTTAACATCTAAACACACTCTGGACTAAATGGAATGAGTGTGACATAAATACCCTATTTATAGGGAATACCAAGCACATCCTCTTTTACTTCAGCTCCACTTGAAAAGTGACCTGAAATGAATGAGATATTCTCTATGTGCATTTTTCCAGCTGCCAGTAACATAGATAGAGGACAGAGATTAACAGGGAGTAAAGAAGCATGAAACAAAGGTCTGACTGTAAAATAAAATAAAATGAAACTTATTCACTAAGGAAAAATGCATATCATCCAGCAGGTCAAACATCAGGGCAGTTATACTTGTTTTTATTCTTTTATTTAACACTCTTAACATATACAATTAATAGAACAATATTTATTATTTATTTATTTATTTATTTTGTCACATTTCTATGCCACCCAACTCCCAAGGGACTCTGGGCAGCTTACAAGAGAGAATAAAAAGTTTAAGTTAAATTTAAAGTTAAGGAAAAAAGAAAATATTGAAAAAGAGTGTTTTTTCCGATGAGATCAGTCTATCAAGGCAACCTGGTCTGCCCAATTATGAGAGGGAGCATACTGCTTCTGTTTTCACCTTTCAGCTCCAATCCAGGAGCCTTTGCAGGCAGTCACTTTTGTGACAAACTATTTTAACCCTGGTTCAAATCCCAGAAGAGTATGGATAGCTGATGAGAGCTAAATAGCTTGAGATAATCTATAGTAGTCTCCCTTTATAGATCTATACTACTCCCTTTTCTTTGTCAGTAAAATATAAATTCAACATATTGAAAAAGAGGCAACCCCAGACAAACTAAAAATACAAACTATGAAAGAAAGGAAAAAGAGGAAAAAATTCTATCTTACACTGATCAATAGTCAATGATTTACTAATATGGTAGATAAACTAGCATAATATAATCAGTATAAAATATTATCACCAAATCTATTGTATCACAATTGCTGCATCCTTTGATTAGAATAAAATATTGTCTTTTCCAAAACACATTTCCTACAGCCATTCCTTGACAGGTAGAATAATATTGCATTTCAAATCTCTCAATATGATACTTTTAGCCACCCGCTATGCTTGATATAACCATAATTCCTGAGAAAAAGGACCAAAGTTTGGTGTATACATTGCATTAACATTTTAACACTAAAAGATGTTCCATAAATCTGCATAAATACATTAATATACTAATGTGGCAGTCATAGTAGAAAAATACTATGTTTATTAAAAATAACAGTGTTATAAACTTTTAAAGCCCAACTGAATTTAAATGTTTTCAGTTTCCTCTTACTAAAATTGACCGCCTTTAAAATGGGCAGATTTGCAGAACTGGATTTAATATTTCTATTTAAACTTCATATTCGAACCCCAGCAAGAGGCATGCAGCTAGAAATTCTGCATAATCCTAGCAGATCTGGAGTGCATCAAATTGATAAAGGCAACAACAGAATAAAGTGAGCACATATACATGTGTATAAACAATTTTATTTTTATATACAGCTGTATTTGTATTTTGCAATTTTACCAATATTCCATTATTAATTAGAAAGTTGATGAATTAGAAAGTTTGTCTGTACATGTGTATGTATGTATAAAAGTTTAATTCATTGTTAAATTATAATTATAATTCTAAATTATAATTAAAATTTGGACATTATAAGCCATATACCCATTAATTTCAGATACCAGACTCTTGATTTATTTAATTGCTTGGGCAAAAAAAAAAAAAAGCAAAAAAACCCCTCCTTTTACCCTAAAAACAATCATATTTTCTAAATAATAATAATAATATTCATATGGATTCATAGTTATTGTGAGAGAGTTAAATGATTAGTATTCATCCTGATGCTGCAATGCATACTGCATGACCTGTGTGCTAATTATCAAGTGCAAAAGAGCATTGTATTTGTGATATTGTGACATGCATTTCATCAGTCCTTTGCCACCATGGTTTAAACTGGACATTTAAGTATAAATTGTCTTTGAAAGAACCTAGAGAACGAATGAATCAAATTACTGAAGGAGATGCTAGCTCTGCCTTCCAAGGGGGAAAAATGGACCTAGGAAACTAATACTAGTCAGACTAACATCAATACCTGGAAAGATTTTGATAGATCCATCCATAAATACCTTGAAGACAAAACATAGATCACCATATATCTGGATCTAATCCAATTAGAAGGTTGATAATATGGGGTGGATGGAATGTTTGTTCCCAGCTAGCTTGGTAAAATAGTACTCATCAATACTTTCTCTTTAAAGTGGAGTGGAACTCATCCCAGTCAAAACTCCAACTGATACTAAACTAAATGGGATAGTTAATCCCTTAGAAAACTGAAGCAAAATTAAAACTTATGTAGATAGGTTGAAAAACTAGCCTGAAAATTACAAAATGAAATGTCATCTATAAAGAATATGCAAAAGTCAAATACACAGATACAGGATGGGTGGACTACCTGATTTGTTATAACTAAAAAGAATCTTGGAACTATCTGATAAAAAGTCAAATGCAGTTTTAGGATGCATAACAGAGGCATAATTCCAAATTCTGGGAAATAATATTTCATCCTATTCTATTTTGGTCAGATTGATTTGGAGTTCAGTGTCCAGTTGTGGGCACTACATTTTAAAATTGATTCAAAACAGCTGAAATAGATTCAATATGGCTCAAGGATGACCAGGGGGATGTAATGTTATTAATGAAAATGGGCATATCAATCTTAGACAAAGATAACTATGCAGAGATATGATATATGAATGCAATACAATGTAATATTAATCATGCTGAATCAGGTCAAACTCGCTTGGGTTCAGCATTATGTTTCTCAAAGTGGCCAACCAGATACAAGCAGGAGGTGGAGACATACGTCTCCCCTTATTGTTTCCCTCCAGCTGCAATTTGGAAGTAAAATTGCATCTTCAGAACTAAAATCATGCATTAATAAATGGGTCCCCCATTTATCTATCTAATGCTCTTTTAAAGCCATTGAAGTTGGTGTCCCTCATCATGTCTTGTGGCAATGAATTCCATAGGTTAATTGCACAATTTCCTGCTCTAAATTTCCCTGATCCTAGAGTTTTGAAAAAGGGAGGAAAGGTTATCCTTGCACCTTCATACTATGCTTTATTTCATGCACTTCAGCCATGTCCACCTTGATATTGTTTTTTCCCCCTCCAAGCTAATGAATCCCAAATTATGTAGCTTTTTCTCATATGGAAGATTTGAGCATCCTGATCATTCCGTTGTTCTCCTCTGCCCTTTTTCACCATTCTAATCCACCAATGTGGCAACTAGAACACACAGGATTCTCAGATCAGGAAGTACCGTAGGTTTGTTTAAAGGCATTACGATCCTGCCAATTTTATTCCTAAGGATGGTGGGCTCTCCTTTAGTGGAAAAGATGAACAGCCCTCAATCAAGGACCTTTAAACTTGGAATTCTTGTCCTGAGCAGGAGTTCAGCCAGGGAATTTATTTATTTATTTATTTATTTATTGGTTCGATTTATATGCCTTCCTTCTCCGGAGACTCAGGGCAGCTTACAATGTGTTAAGCAATAGCCTTCATACTTTTGTATATACCTGCTTAGTAAGGCTTTCGCCCCCTCCCCCCCCCCAGCGGTGTTCTTTTTTATACAAAGTCAGTTTATTGCCCCCACAATCCGAGTCCTCATTTTACCTACCTTAGAAAGGATGGAAGGCTGAGTCAGCCTTGAGCCTGGTGAGAATTGAACTCGCAGTAATTGCAGGCAGCTGGCAGCTAAGTGCTACTTAACAGCACTTTAGTCCGCTGCACCACCAAGGCTCTTGTCCTTTCCACCACCACCATCTCTTCCCAACCACCCAATTTAGGTTGACTCAGCCTTCCATCCTTTCTAAGGTAGGTAAAATGAGGACCCGGATTGTGGGGGCAATAAGCTGACTTTGTATAAAATATACAAAAGTATGAAGGCTATTGCTTAACGCATTGTAAGCCGCCCTGAGTCTCCGGAGAAGGGCGGCATATAAATCAAATCAAAAAAACAAAGAACTACCCAAATGACCCTGGAAGTTGCCCGGGTTTCCCGTCTGAGTACTTCTTCCCACCCATCACCCACCACCCAAAAAAGACAGCCTTGCTCTTCCGGGCTGATTCCAGCGGGAGGGGGAGGTTCCTCCCGGGTAGGGACAGGATCGAGTCCAGGTGAGGCCTGGAGAAGAGAGACAGGCGCGAGCGCCGGGGAGCTGGTGCTCAACGCGCGCCTCTCCTCCTGTAAGCCGATCCCTCCTCGGTCCGCCTGAGCCCGGGAGGACGTCGCTGGTAATAAGGCAACTGCTCTGAATCATCCGCCGCGGCCTCCCCCCCCCCCCTTCTCTCTCTCTCCCCCCCTCCCCTCGTCATCTTGCAATCATCAGCGGCATTAACCCGGGTCGAGGAAACAGGCTCTCGGGTTAGTGGTGGGAGGCTGTGAAAACAGGGGGGCGGCCAGTCGAGGAAACCCGATCGCTATTCATCAAGCTCGGGAGGCGACCAGGGAGAGGAGGAGGCGAAGGAGGCAGAGGGAAAGGGAAAGGGCCCTCCTGAGCCGCTGGCTCCCGGCGACCCGGGCCGAGGCAGTTCAAGCAGGCAGCCTGGCTCAGCGACTGCGGCGGAGTTTTATCTGGCGGGCGGAGGAGACACACGGCCACCCCACCCCCCTTCCCCGCAAGGCGCTGGCCCGCACACGGGACCCTCTTTCTCTCTGTGTGTGTCTCTCTCTCCCCTCCACCCGCTCGGGCTTCCTAGCCCCGCCTGAGCTCTGCTACGCTCTGCCAATCCCCCGAGGCAACGCGCTCTCGCGTCTTAGTCCAACCATCTGTTTCTCTTTAGCCTTGTTGTTGTTTGTTCTTGTTGTCTTGTCTGAAGCTTGGAGTTTGCAGGGGCTCGGATGGGGCGTAGGGGAGAGCGGGGACTCTCTTGGTCAACCCGCCCCGGGGGGGGGGCGAACGGCTTTCTTAACGGCGCAATATTGTGGGGGCAATAAGTTGACTTTGTAGAAAAAAAAACACCGCTTTGGGGGGGGGCGAAAGCTCTACTAAGCAGGTATATACAAAAAGTATGAAGGCTGTTGCTTAACGCATTGTAAGCCGCCCTCAGTCTCCGGAGAAGGGCGGCCTATAAATCGAACCAAGAAATAAATAAATAAATAAATAAATAAATAAATAAATAAATAAATAAATAAATAAATAAATAAATAAATAAATAAATCTTGCGCCAAGCCGCTCGGAAATAAAAGTTGCGGAGAAACTTATTAAGCGGTTGATGAGGATGGGGGTGGGGGTGGAGGAGAGAGGTGGGTTGATTGGTTTTTTAACGTTTGTTTGTTGGTGTAATTTAAGACGCTGTTAAACCGAGATTTACAAACAACGCGTTTTAGTTGCTTAACCGCTCAAAGACAAAAAAAAAAGGCACGCAGTCTTGGCTGTAAAATTCCTGCCCAAATTTTTTTTTTTAAAAAAAAATAAAAAGCAAACCTAGCGGCCGCCAGTATTTTTGCAGCTCTACTTCAGGGACAAACCGGCTGTCACAAAACAAATTTTGGGCGTTTCCATGAGGTTTACATTCAAGTAAACTTGTACAATTCTGGACTGTATATTTTGCGCTTGGCAGGAGCTCTTTTTTTTTTCAAACTGGAGAGACTGTAGGTGCGCACCTCTACCTGACAGATGGACTTAGTTACATACCGTATCTATTTACATTTATAGCTGCTTTTCTGTTAAAATGAGCTGAAAGGACTGATTAAGATGCAGCTCTTTTGGTTTCGGAAAAATGTATTAGGCTAGGAACCAAAAACTGTTTATTAGGCAAAGGAACTTACTCAGAGAAATCAATGCCGAGACTTTAGCCAGACTTACTTCTAGATAAGTGACAGAAGTAATATTCCATTGTAAATTGTACATACCCCTCCTCCATTTCTTTCAAAGTAAAAAAAAAAAGTTTGGAAACAATTGCACCCAAAGAGAGAAGGAGGGGAGAAAACGTGAGGAAAAGATGGATATACCTTATAGTTATAGTTTAACTTAGCATATTTAGAATTCAATTATGCACATGATTAAAGAAACCGTAGTTTAGCACGTGCTGTGAAATCATCCATTGCTTTTAACAAGTACCTCACTGGAATATTTCCCCCCCCCCCCAAAGTTGAGATGGTCCAGCAGTAACTTTCATCTCTTTGAATACGGCCAAAAAATCGCAGGCAAAAGTAAATTCGGACTCTCATCATAAAGTTTAATGAAACAGCAAATAGGCTGCCCCTGCTGGGATCCGAAACACTGTGGGTGAGACACCCCCCCCACTTAAAGCCTCTAATTGGAAGATAGATGAGGGGGATAAGCTTCACTTTTCCGGGGTGTGAACCTGCCTGGCTGTGACGGTTCCGCTTCTCAGGGAAAAGGAGAGCGGGGAGCGGCAGTGGGGAAAATGGGGAACGGAGAACCGAGAGGCCAAGAGTTCAAGTCCATCCTTACTGTATGACCTTGGGCAGTCAGTCTGTCTCAAACCAGCTCTACTTCAGGGACAGACCGGCTATCTGATCAGCTTGTCGGAGGGGGAGCGGAGGTTAAATGAAGAGAGATTCCTCCTGAGGGAAAAGTCGTATATAAATCTTTGTGTTTTTTTTAAAAAAACCTAATTTATACAGCTCTTACCTACTTCTTACCTGTACTCAAATGAACCCTGCGCTTAAAAAAAAGAAAAAAGCGGTCCTGTCAAAAAAAACCCAGAAGCCTGCCTCTTGTCATTTAACCAGGAAGGCCAGCAATCCAGGAATTTGCAGCGAGAGAGTTTATGGCAGCAACTTTCTCCCTGCACGTTCCCTCTTTCTCGGATACTGTTCCTTCCGCTAACCGCCTCCCGTCCTGCTCTGACCGCTTTCATTGGGGTTTCTCAAGTGAGAGTGCAAAGTAATCGTCCCCGTTATACGCAACTGGAGCGCCTGCGGTATATGGCAAAAAAAAAAAAAAAAATCAAGATGGGCATCACGACTGTATGATCAACACATCACGACTGTACGGTCAAAAAAAAACCTCCGGTCGCATTTTAGGGAAGTCCAATCACACCGTGATTGGCCTCCGTCTTGACTCTTTTGATACACATCCTTGGTTAGCTCCAGCGTTCAACCTCTTGCCCTAGATCAGTATTTCTCAACCTTGGTAGCTTGAAGATGGGTGGACTTCAACTCCCAGAATCCCCCAGCCAGCAGCGCTGGCTGGGGGTTTCTGGGAGTTGAAGTCCACCCATCTTCAAGCTACCAAGGTTGAGAAATACTGCCCTAGATGAAGGGGAAGGCCAACGGTGGCGCTTACTCAGGCTCCTTTTATTGTTATACAATGTAAGAGATCAATGGATCTCTATATTTCATGAATTAAGTGTCAGAAATAGAATTCTTTCGGGGGTGGGGGATCAATGTCCGTCTTCCCCGAACAAATGATATCCCGATGACTGCTATTCCCATCGTCTGATAGGAAATGGGAGATGCAGTCCGACCATCCATATAGCACTGGGAAGGGAAGACCAGTGGTATAAACAGGAAACCCAACCCAGTTTACAGATAAAACATATCCAGATGATCTCTGTTTAACCGCGGGTAAACCCGAGCGGCTAATGGTCACTTAGGGCTTGGTCCGAAATGAGTAGAGCTCCGGTTGGCCAGAAACATCTGGATCGGAAGAGAGTGGAACTGGTGCCCGAAGGCGAAGTCTGGAGTTCCTCCCAGCAGCGTGGGCATGATTGGCACCAGAGGCAGCGATTCTGCTTCTTGCCCCTGGCTGTTCATAATTCCAGTCCCCCTGATTTCAAGAGTCCCATCTGGGTCCATCTAAAGAGGGAACCCAGGAGACCCAGGCCAAAACTGATCTAATTGCATATTGGATTTCTTGTGAGCTAGTTAATGTCTAGGAATATCAACCGTTGCCTCCAGGAATGTAACAGATACTAGCAGCGAATCCGCATCTGCTGTTTTTGATAGCCGCAAAAGAGCTATCCGTCCATCACTCCCGGGTAAACCGGGCGAGCACGTGCCGGTGGACCATACTGTAAGCTTTAAGTTCCTTTTGAAGCGCTGCTGTCCTGCCCGCTTTAGGTTTAGCGTAGATGCTGGATAAGCGAAAGGTTCCTGCGCTCGCTTCTCTCTACAGTTGTGCCATTCATTCGTTCTCAGTGGGAGAGGCTGGGCTGGGCTTTAATCAATGAGGGTTCTCTGTCTGGCCCCCGTTTTTGTCTCCCTTGGCCTCGACTCGGCTTTTCTTTCCATTTGCTTGCTCTCCTGGAAGAGAAGGCAACCGAGATCAGCAGGACCCACCGATCACCCCTTGCTCTGTTCCCAGCTAGGTTTTCAGGGGAGACATTCCAAGGGCAAGGGAATCAAGAGCGCCCCATTAAACGGGAGACTACCAGGTTGTTGGGCAGCTAGGAGCCCAGACGAGGACAGGAATTTACCTCTGCCTCATCTGGAAAGGAGGAAGGGCACTTTCTGCTCGCTGGCCGGGCCAGCGATTTGCTTTGGCTGCTTTTTTCACCCTACCTTTCACCCCGGCACCCACTTCTCCGGAGTAAGTCCCGGGCAGCGCTTGCACCCCCTGCGACCAAATTCTTAAGAGGCTGAATTAGAACTTGGTCTCTCGAGTTCCGCTTCAGAGTTCCATCCCGGAAAAACATCTGATGCGCTGAAGTTTTCTTGCTGATTCAATATACTGTACTGTCAAGGCACATACTGTGAGCGGAGCGTGCAGCCTTGGACTGGGATCCCAATTCACCTCTGATGTTTGTTCAGAAGCAAACTCGTGAGCTTACTCCGAGACAAGTGCTCATTTCATTAGAGAATGTATGTACTCAGGGGAACTCAATTCCTTATGAGAAACATAGGGCGGAGATTCTAGTCCACGTGAATCTAGTGTGCAAAGGGTAACAAGAGCACTTCCAGCGATTCTCCAGACAAATGGAAAGATGCAGATGTCCCATTGATTTTTACCGAGGGAATGAGAGACCTTCAATGGACTTGGAAGTCAACCCCACTGCCCTGATATGTGCCCAGACAAAACCAATGAAATATTGCAGGGGTGGGGAACGATGGCCCCTTTATAATTTCTGGAGTTCAACACTCTCAGCATTCCTGAGCCAGCTATGTTGAAGTCCACAAGTCATAAAGGGGCCATCGTTTCCCACCTCTGAAATATCGGATCATTAAAACTCAGGGAAGTCTGAGACCCGGAAACCATCGTCAGTTGTCCATAAAAAGATTAATAAACCAAGATCATTAAAGCAAACCGCGGTATTCTCAGGAATCACTAAGATATTCATCCCTGATGGCGCCCAAGAAGGCCAGCGTAAAATGCGCTGGGGAATCCCTTACCACAATCCCTACCCAGCCTTTATTGCATCTGTTCTGGCTCACGGCCAGGGACCCCTTAAATTGTGAGATGAATTGAACCTCTCATTAGGAGCAAACCGACTAAGTATTTTCTCTGGACTTTGCTACCACCTTCTACAAAATGTCCCAAGCCGGGGCGAAATGGGGGGGGAGGGGGAGGGATAATGTATCAGTGGGGAAGACCTAGTGACATGAAGACTTCCCTGGGACTTTTTTGGGCTGAGTTGTCTGCTTCTTCTTCTCTGGTGAGCATCTCCAGAGTTTGAATGTGGTACGATAAAGCAACATACAAGGCGGAAAGAGCGGCAGAAAGGAGAGAGGAGCAAAATTTCCTCCTTGGAATGAAATAACTCAGCTTTGAGGAGGTGGATGCGGTCCCTTCCTATGGAGTGGGGAGAACTGGTTGAACGGTCATCTTCGAAGCTTCCTTGCCAGGCAAGCAAGCAACCCAAAGCTTCAGCACCTTTTTGTTGTTGTTGTTGGATACAGCTACGAGGAAAAGTGTGAATTTTCTAAATTCTAAATAAAGCTTAAGAATTCCATTAAAGGGGAATAGTGCGGGAACGACCCCGTCTTTTCCCCCCAAATGCAATTATGGCTCTCTGCTCTTTCCTCCTTTATCTTGATGACATCATAGAGAGAAAAGTGTCAAAAATGGAATTGGGGACCAATGGATATGGAAAGAACCTAAGAAGCAAGAAGCCCAGAGTCAGGCTGATGAGCAAGAGGGACAGGTGAGCCCGCGTTTCTTAACATTCCCGAAACACTCCTCCGATTACACCACAAGTCACCTGATTTCACGGGAATTTCAAGGGAATGCGTGGTAAGCATGACAGACTTGAATCATCTTCAAGCTGTGGCATGAAGGGAAAGGTTGCTCTGAACCCAATACTTTCTCGACGATCGGAGCCTGCAGTTGAGATGAGGACACCGTTGTGTGATCAAGGCCGCGCAGCATGGCTGCAGCAATGCAGATAAAGCTCCTTGCGTGCATGTCCATAGCTCTCCCTTGAAATCAATGGGGGATTTTTTTGGTGTGTGTGTCATTTTTCTGCTGGATCTGGCTCCAGTTCGAAAAACACACCACAGTTTTTCCTCTCATGCGACTTGTGCCAAATCGATTGTATAGGATCGCAACCTCAAAGCTAACTCATCACATGTCCTCCTCCTCCTCCTCCTCTGCCTAAAGATGGAAGACTTGGTTCCCTGGGGATTACTGAAAGGTGGGAAACCCCTTCCACAGGTGCAAAACTGAGTAGCACTACTACTCCCAGGTAAGGCTACTTAGTATTGTAATCTATCCAATTTGACCGAGTTCTAACGTGGTCAGCCACATCCTGGCAGTTAACAGCACAGAAGAGGAACGGAGGTCCACGTACTCAGACTACCCATTAAAGAGCCACATAGAAGAGTCTGCACAAACACACTGAATGCAGAGGAGGGGGAGGGGGAGGGGGATCCATCTTCTCCTGCCGCAACCCTCCCTGCCTCTGGGGCCCGACCCCGTTTCAAATCACCCGCTTCATCGTAATGATACCTAGCACACTGTTTCTTACTTTCAGGCCAAGTTTTTTAGCATAATTGAGTTAGTCACAACATTATCTGAAAATCTCATCCCGCAGCTCTCGGGTTCTCTTTAAAAGAGTTCCCCAATCAGACACGTAAAACTGGGTAGGATTCTGCCCGCACAACCCCCTCCTCCCCTGTCCCCACTCCGCCGAGGTCTCACCGAAGGTGGCACTGGGTATTTAGCCGCCAAGGGAACCGTCTCCGAGCTGGAACTCAAGAAGATCGAGTCAGGTCGAGGCGTTTCGTGAACAGCATTTCATCGGGAAAGCGTTCTCCACACTATCACCACCACTGAATTTGAATACCGCTTTAAAATTTAAAAAAAATTAGTTTTGAAACTGCTCCCCTTCTTTATTTGAAAAGGGGTAGGGCTGTCTGGCCTGGATTCCTTCTCTTTATTATTTTTCTTTTACTTAAAAAATGGTGGTGGTGGAGGTTTGGCTTTCTTGAGGATTTGCAATCCTTGAAAAATCCCTTGGAATTCCAAGGATTTTATGCCAGTATTATTGATCTATGAGAGACGCGGCACTAGGAATTATAGCGCAACTGGTCATATTGGCTATTGAAAAATAGCTGTTCAATTTCGATAACAAAAATCACTCCTCCCCTGTGCCTAGAAAAGGATCTGTGTGATCCTAGAAGAATTTACAACATTGTCAGCCCTGCTAATAATCTTCACCGCCAACATCTTTGCTACTAAGTACATTAGTTTAACTGTTGCTATAAAAATTGTTTTAACTGTTGAAATTTAGCAGGATCCAGAACAAAAGGTGCCTTTAGTTTCTAGAGGTTCAATACACAAAGCAAGAGACACAAGGATTCTGCTAAACTAATTTTTGAAAATTCTTCCCTAACTAGTTAAACATTTTGCTGGGTTATTTTCTCTCTCTCTCTCTCCTTCTCTCTCTCTCTCTCCCTCCCTCTCTCCCTCCCTCCCTCTCTCTCCCTCTCCCCTTCAGCGCAAGATTTTCAGAAAAGTACACATGCACATTCTTCTTCGTTCTATCTTCTCAGCCACCCTATAAGGTAGGTTGTGCTCAAGAACTCCAAAGTTCTCAAGATACTCCATTGAAACTACATGACTGAAACTACAAGGCATTCTGCCCTTTCCTCCAATGGCTCTTCTAGCGCTGCTAATAAGACTAGGTTTACCACCATGGAAACGTCATCACACATCTAAGACTTGTAACTATTAGCCATATGGATTTGAAAAAGAAGCTACCAATGTAAGTGGTTTTAAAGGATAACGTGGAATTACTGTTCTCAAAAGAAGAGTTTTGATGATTAGAGGTTATCCTGATGCTCTTTCATTTGAGAGACAAAAATATCCGTTTTATTGTTCCAAAAGCAAATCAGCACAAGATCAAGAACAAAAACAATGTAGAGACGTTTTGGTTACATCCAGCCTGGAATCCTGTTAGTAATTTACAATCCCCAAACTGCTCGCAGGGATATGGGTAGACCCAATCCGGTGCACAGCCCGGTTTAGCAGAGGCCACTCTGGACTTTAAATGAAAATAACGTAGAAACCGGCTAGGAGCCAAGCGCTTTCTCTGGTAGGGAACTCAGCTTGCAAGTTTATCCAATACTGCCTTGATTTCCCTAAAGGAAAGGTGGAATAAAAACAAGCACATTCTTTCAGGCAAATTTAGAAATCGGATGATTTACTGCCCGTCGCATTTATTAAAAAGTTTACTGATTGTTATTGTGTAGGTTAAAGCCCAGAGATTCAAATGCCAATTTTTAGGATTTGGTTCATGGCTGCAATTCGTCAAATACCGAATATATTTCATATGACGCACCTGCTCAATATACAGGAGTAGTTAGAATAAGCTAAGCCGGATGAATAAGCTTTATTCCCCTCCCCCCCCTTTTTTTTGTTGTTCTTACAGAAGAAAGTCCTCTTGAATATTTATGAAACGTCCACATGCAAAGAAAGTGGAGTATTGGTGCTGCAAAGCTCCAGGCGACCACAAGGTGGAAGCAAAGAGCAATCTTTGCCACTAGTGGTGGCCCGAAATTTGACAGTTCAGATGAGAAAGACCTTAGTGAAGACTTGCTACCTGGGGTGCCTGTATTTGTGATTGTCTGTGCTTTCCCCTCAAATGGCTATTTTTTTATTCGGACTAATGGAAAGGAGACCCAAAAGCCTCAGACTTTGAAAGAGGGCCCCTTACTGCGAATCGCTATTCGACCTGAGAAGCCTCTCATTTCCCACCCCCCACTCCCCACTTCAGATGAAAATTCACTCCCTGGAATGCTGGGGAGAGCAAGCTTGTCGGAAAGGTCCCAACCGGGAGAGGGACTGGGACATTGACTGGTGATCATAATTGGATTTCTGGCTCCAGCAGCCGAACAGAATTGAAAAACGTGAAGGTGAAAAATAATAAACTTTACTCTGTCAACACCACCCTCTGACGGATCCCAGTCCAGCTGAGTCCCGTCTTGCTTTGCTTCTTCGGAAGGCGAAGTCAACGCCGGCTCCATCTGTACATTCAAAAGAAGGGGATCGGTCCCAGGGATTTCGGACCTACGCTCTTTTCCCGAACCCTTTTGACTTTTTCCAAGTTCTTTTTCCCGATATGTTCTGCCTTTCTCAAAAGAAAGACGGGGTTGGGTTGGGTAGGGTCGGTACACTTTGCGCGATCAACGAGGTCGGTAATCCGCTTCTGCTCGAGTCAATGTACAGGATTTGATGAGACGTTTTTCCCGAGTTAAAAAGCGGTGAATAAATCTCTGCTGGGCTCGAGAGAACCAAGGAGTCCACGCCGTTTTTCCCATAGCACTGGGGGGGGAGGCTTTTCCCATGGTGATGCAGAAGCAGGAGGGTATCTTCAATCAGCCCCCAAAAGAGAGGCTCACGTCCCTTCCGGCTAAGGAGAACAGCTGCTGTTCTCTTATCGCCCCCGCCCCTTCCCAATTCCGACCTCCACCCCCCACCCTTCTCAGCTGCCCTGGTTTTTCGGATCGGAGCAAGTGACCTCAAGTTGCGTCCAAGAAACCCTTGAGAGCAGAAAGGGTGGGGGGGGGGGAAGACCGCCGCTCTATGTCTCTGCTCCTTTCCAGTTTAGAAAAGACCTGCCGTGTGTTCCGGGGACACTCTGGAGTCTGTCTCTGGGTCTGTGACGCTTCAATCTAAGGGGAATGAAGATGGATATTGTGCTTCCAAGTGTCTGGAGGGCTTCGTTCATACATTCACTATACAGTTCTTGCAAACCGGTAGAGGACACGAGTTACTGTTGTCTTTAACTACGGGTGGGAAATGGAATGGCGAGCGGTGGCCACCTAAAAAAATTCATTTCAGGGGTGACATTGGAACTTAGAGCTCCTAGAATGACACTGATGTCTAATGCAATCTAATGGCAACTCGCTGTCCCACTAAATTCAGCCTAAGTGTAGTGCCGTCTCTGCTATCTAACACAACGCCTTTAGCACCCAAGTTGTATTTTTGTTTTGTTGAGGTTTGGAGTCTTAAAACTAAAGAGCTTCCCGTTTGTTCGGGTCTCCTTGGTCTGCCTTTTATTGTTCCTGGACAGCAATTTAGTAACTTTGGATTAATCGGACTCCACAGCCGAATTAATTTCAGCGACTTGGTCTGGTACGGCAGCTCTTCTCGGGGAGTAAGCTCCGCTGATTTCAACCGCAAGAGCCGTTTCCTTATCTTCTGTCTCCTTGTTGGGATTTAGGTACTGCAGGCAACAGTTAAGATCGTCCCCTAAATTGCAATATATATAAGCGTTTCCTAGGACAGAGAGACTCTCTTTCTCTCTATCCTGCCCCAAAACGGTCCTCACATAATGGGGGAATAAATCTTACTGATTTCCATCTTCTACTATGCGGTGCAGTCTGGAGGTGCAGCCGAGATGAAGTCGGCGGGATAAAGCTCCGTCTGGATAACGCTCCTAGTTCCTTCGTGTCCGTTTGCTGCGCTCCCTCTCCGATTTGGAAAGCAGTTTAATTAGAGATATGACCCCTGGGGATCGATCGCCCCTTTCCTGATAAAACGACTCGACCTTCACGCTCCCAAAGCCAAGTTACGGCAAGGAAAGTGGAGGCAACAGCTCCATTAAAAACTACCTCCAGAAGCCGGAGAAATAAACGCGAATGATACGCGGCGCATCGAACAGTGAAGTTCTTAGAACAAGCCAAAGGCTCCCGGGATGCAGGAAGTGCCCTGCGGGAACCGAGGAGTTTCCCTTTTTTTTTTTTTTTTCCAAATCACGACTTTTCAGAGTCCTAGAAAAAGTATTTCCAACAAGAGCTAAACTTTTTTTTAAGCAAAAAAGAAAGTTTGTACCGAATCTCAACTTTGGGGCGAGAAGGTCGTTCTTGATGCGAATGGAGGTGTCACCGAAGCCTTTTGCTCTTCAAATAAAGTTCCTTTCAGTTATCACACAAACCGTGGAGCGGCTTTTGGGCTGTTTTCCCGGTTCCATAAGGGTTTTCGGGTCTCTAGGCGATTACCACGGGGACATAGTTGAGCTTGCTAGTCTCTCCATCCCCTCCCATTTGTCCGAGTTCTGGAGGTTTTGGCGCGCCTTCGGGCTCCCGCCTGGCTATCCCCAGAGATCCATGAAAGCAGCTGCGGCACCATCTTCCTGCCATCCCGTCTCTGAGGCGGCAGGGCTTCTTCTCGGTTTTCCTCCTTGCCCCTCCGTCAATGGGCTGGGAAAGGCAATAGACGAACGAGCTATCCTAAGATTCGGTTTCCCCGGGAATTAATGCTCGGGGGCTTAGCCTGAGTTCCCCGCCTGTTATCTTGCGCGAGCAACTCCTGAATTTGGGGCTTAGTATTTAACGAAAGTTCCGCTGAGCATAGACGGAATGCTTTTTTCCCATTCCATTTATTATAACTAGTTAGGCGCGGTAGGATCGGGGAGTAAGATTCGGGGGACCAATCCGTTGATCAGCTTAGAATCCGGCAACATTTTCGGCAACTGAACTCTAGTCTAGATCAACCGCCGCCAGCTGTCAATTAAGCTAGTAAGAGCTTACCAGAAAGGAAAAGTCGGTCCCAGTGATCAACTGTGGACTGTGTATTTTTTCAGGACTTAAGGCTGAAGTAGCCAAGGGGCGAGAAGCGACCAATGGAAAAGCTTTGGGGACGTTTAGTGAGACTGGAAACCAACAGCTTGCGATCCCCAATTATCCTGCCAGAACTGAATTCACCCACTTGTTCCTCCAAATTGCCTTTGACACTCATTTGCAGATGTGTGTCGGCTTCTTTTCTTTTGATTTCCTTCTATCACTTTCACACCACTTTCCTGTGAAATTAAAAGAGGTGGAAAAATAAAACTAGGAAGAGGAAAAGCGCACAGGTACCTCTTGTTTCTATCGCAATGAAACGGTTCCTCGATTATAGCGGGTTAGTGGATGGATAGGTGGGCATTCTGTGTTGAATGGGTGGACTGTGCTTCGCGCTTTCTGGCTTGCAACTCAGGTGTGTGGTTTTTAAACAACGAGAGAAAGAGCGAGGGGGAGAGAGAGAGATGAAAAAAGTGTCCTTTGTCAAGAAAAGCTGAGAGAAGTTTCTAAGGAAGCAATAACCAGCCACCGTATTCTCTATTTGTCTTTCAAAAGTCGTTTCCCCACTCTCCTAGGCCCACAAGTAAATCGTTTTAGGCAAGACTGGTGCCTATATTTGGCTTGATTTTCTGCGTGGTTACTTAAAAGAAAGCACCATTGAATTCAGTGGACTTACTTCTGGGCAGTTGTGTCTAAGGGTTACTTAAGCTGCAATCCTAACCTTACCTTTTTGGAAACATTGTTTTTTACTACTTATCTTTGGATCAATCAGTGCATTTAAATAAATGAAACACACATTTGGTACAAAGCCCACTTTGTTTTTACAGACCCACCACGGAATGGTGGGGGGGGCAAGAGTTTATCTGCAAACAGTGCTTTAATATCTCTGTTCCTTTTCATTTCAGGGCTGCAACTGAGTTTGAAAGCAGAATAATTTTAGAAAGCTGGGGCTGGCAAGCGGAAAGGTTACAGCTTGAAATGATAAGATTCAATTTAGCGACAAAGGGAAAGTACATTATTTGGAAAATATTGTGGTTTCATTTTTTTTTAAAAAAAATGTAAATATATTTTATGTATATATGTAAATAAAGATTCATTTTATAAGTTAATGGGCAGTAAGAAATTCTTCAGTTTCCACCGGAGCTTCCACCGAAATCTTCAGCAATTCTGAGTTGCTCCCAGGCTTCCTACAATTCCTCCACCCCAACCCAAGTTGGGAGTTCTGAAATCGTGAAAAGCCCTCAAACTAGGGGGCTCTTGCCGGCTGGCGAAGGGGGGTTCCTGCCGTTGTTCTAGCGCCCCCGCTGTCAGTCTGCAACCAGCCCAGGGTGGATCTCGAGGAACCCTTTCCCCCTTTCCGTGTTTTGCGGTGTCAATCACAGCGTATATTGCTTTCCCCTCCCCCACCCCCTTCGTTCCCCCCCCCACTCCCCAACTACCATTTAGTAACATCCCAGCTCTGAGAGTCCGCCTCTGAGTGGCTCGCAGCAATCTGTCAACTGAGCCGGGGAGCCACCTCACAACAGATCCGGTTACTTTTGATTGACAGCGTCACCATGGCAAATAATTTGATTAAAACTATTGTCTTCTCCTTGGCAGTCCTCGAGTCAGATAACTGGACCAATCACTGCGCGGCTAATCACTTTTTCATGCCAGTTTAGAACAACATTTGGAAGGAGAGAGGCAAGGGAGAGCAAAAAGAAAGGGGGGGAGGAGGACGGGGGTGGGTGGGTGGAAAGAAGAGAAGAATCGGCCACGAAAAGAAAAGAGAAAAGGAAAAGAGGAGAGGAGGAGGAGGAGGAGAAAGAGAAGGAAAGGGGAAGCGGGGATTTAAAGGACTTGATTCCATGTAAGCGATCCTATGGCAGAAAGGGGGGGAAGAGAGAGAGGGAGCGAGGAGCGCGCGAGCGAAAGAGGAACTCGCGAGCCCGGCCAGGGGGTGGGGAGAGTGAAAGTTCCACTCTTGCAAGTGCCGCTTCTCTCACACAATAGAGGCGCAAAGTTTGACGGTCGGAACTCGGGGACTTACAAACAAACACCGGAGCCCCGAGGTCGGGGGGCGTCGGCGCGGGCGCTGCGTGGGAGCTTCCCTCGCGCCCGAAGCTTCTCCGGCTCCATGGGGGCCTCGGCCGGGACAGGGGCAGCCCCGCTGACCTAGCCTCGGGGCTTTTCGTTCGGAAACCAGCCGTTCGGGCGGGCTGTGGTTGGCTGCTCCCTCGCGGAGCCCTTTCCTCATTGGCGCCCAGCGTGGCTGGCTCGCGCGCCCCCCCCCCCCGACCGCCGCCCCTCTCCCTCGGCGTCCCCCCCAGGCGCTGCCTGCGGGGCGCTGGGTCCGGACGGGTGCCCCCTTTCGGCCAGGGTAGATGCGATAAGAGGGCCGGCGGCGACGGCAGGAGAGCCTTCCCGGGCGCGCCACCATGTCCATGCTGCCCACTTTTGGCTTCACCCAGGAGCAAGTGGCTTGCGTGTGCGAGGTGCTCCAGCAAGGCGGGAACATCGAGAGGCTGGGCCGCTTCCTCTGGTCGCTGCCGGCTTGCGAGCACCTCCACAAGAACGAGAGCGTCCTGAAGGCCAAGGCCGTGGTGGCTTTCCACCGGGGCAACTTCCGCGAGCTCTACAAGATCCTGGAGAGCCACCAGTTCTCGGCGCACAACCACCCCAAGCTGCAGCAGCTGTGGCTCAAGGCGCACTACATCGAGGCCGAGAAGCTGCGGGGGCGACCCCTAGGGGCAGTCGGCAAGTACCGGGTCCGCCGCAAATTCCCCTTGCCCCGCTCCATCTGGGATGGCGAGGAGACCAGCTACTGCTTCAAGGAGAAGAGCCGGAGCGTCCTGCGGGAGTGGTACGCCCATAACCCTTATCCGTCCCCCAGGGAGAAGCGGGAACTGGCCGAGGCCACCGGGCTCACCACCACCCAAGTCAGCAACTGGTTCAAAAACCGGAGGCAGCGGGACCGGGCGGCGGAAGCCAAAGAAAGGTACGAGTAAGTAGAGCCGTCCTCCCTTCCGCTTCTCTGCACGGAAAAGCTCCGCTTCGGGGACAGGCGGGAAGGTAGCTCAGTCCTGCCCGAAGGGCGCTGCACTGGCCCGGGGCGGGGGGTGGAGGGTAAGCTCCCTTCCCTTCCGAGCTAACCCTCGGGGGCGACGTAGAAAGGCACCCGCAGCCTGCGGACGGTACAAAGGAAGAGAAACTCAGGGCTTCTCTGTCTGCACTGAAAGTTTTTTCCTTTCTTTTCCTTCCTTCCTTTCTTTTTTTTTTTTTAAGTTTTGGAAAAGTTAGTCTAGGGAGGGGGAGGCCTAGGGGAATCGGTTACCACAGGGACCAGTTTGTTTTATTCGAGAGCAAAATCGGGCTGTGGCCAAGATAAATATCTCTGATTCGCCTTGGATTTCAAGCCACGTCTTCGGAAAACTAGTCTACTAGATAATGCAAGTTAAGTTTTCAATGAACGGGAGTGGAGTATTAGAAAGAACTTCCTTGAAGGGAGGCCAACTGGCATTGTTCCTTTTATCTGGCTCTCTAATTTCCTAGTCTAACATCACAAAAGACAAGAACACAAAAGACAAGAACTGTCTAATTTGCCAGTTAGAGCTGTCTTTGCCAGCTCAGAAGTCAAACCCACACAGATCAATGGACCTGTCCTGCATTAAGAGTCTATAAAGAATGTAGCCTTTCAAATTTCATTTTAATTGTAACAGCCGGTTTAGTAAGAAGGAAAGGAATGCCCCAAAATCTATCACTGAGAAACAAATGGATCACCATCAACCAAGATGTCACAAGCGCTGATTTGTGGATGAAAAACCCTTATTTAGCCAATTGCCAATACAATAAGCAAAAAATACCTGTTTTTAATATCGTTGTAGCTATATCTAAATAGCATTGAATGTCACTTCACTGTGGGTGTATGCATGCTGCTTTTAAAATGAGGCAAGGGGGCCTCCAGCTCTGGATGGAACACTGTATTCTACACAGGAGGTGCTTTTGAGTTGGGGGGGGGGGGAATGCCCTCCCCTCCCCTCGTCGCTTATACATTTTAATCCAGAGTGATGATCACAATTGAATAGTGTCTAGAGTTTACTCCTAAATCTCCAACCGGCTTTTTTCAGTGGCAAACTGCCTTGAGTTTTTCTTAAAACTGTCAGTTTAGTGGGCAGTGAGGTGTATGTTTGAATAAGTGGTCTCTGGACTTTGTTTTTATCTAACTCCATTCTTTAAAAACACACCTGCTTGACACATTTTCTTGAAAATAAATCCCAGGAGTTTCAGTACTGTTTCAAATTTGTCCATATAGCCGCTTATCTATCAGGATGCAATTTCCTTTCATTTCATTAAGGCTTGCTTCCGTGTCAATAGGAAGGTTGGTGGCGCTTCTAGACATCAGATCAAGTGATAATGAGTCAAGAGCCCCCAAATTTCCATACTATCAACAAAAATAAAGTTATATTCATTTCTAAGAAACAATAGAAATATTCAGGCTCTATAGGAAAACTATATATTTCTTCCCCCTTCCCGTGTGCCTTGTTTTCTACTTCTTTTCCTTTTTGCTGAACTTGTCCTTCTAATGCCAAAACAAGGGCTTGGGATCTTCTTACTGACAGGAACCCTGCTTGGGCTAATTGATTTTAAGATTTTAAGACTGCAACCAGAATCACTGGTGGTTAGAGTCAAGACCTTGGGCCTTCCTTCGGAGTCCTTTGGTTTACTTTCAGTGTGCACCTAGATGGTCCCAGTTCTAAATTATCTTCTGGGAGATGATTTTGTCCAAAATCGTCCCTAGATTCTTGGTTTGCTAGATTTGTTTTCTTCCAAGATCTAATGTCTGGGATTCTGAGATTCTGCCAGAAAGAGAGAAAGACACCCCAGGGCCCCCAGGACGTCATAAGGTGCCACGTCTCCTGAAGGCAGTAAAAAGAACCCCTCTCCATAAATATTTCAGAACAAGGAGAGTTTTATGCCGAAAAAAATGGAGGGGGGGGGGGAAGTCACTTAGCGATACAACTGGATTAAGGAAACTGTTGTATTAAGAAGTCTGAATTATTCCAAACATCCAACTGGTCAAACAGAAGACTTCCAGACAAGGTGGCTTGCTATTCTGCAGGTTTCCAAGACTCTCCCATGTGTATCCACTCATGCCCTGGATGCCCTTATTGGAAAGGGTGGCCTGATGAGAAGGATTTCACTGAAGTTGGCCTATGTTTCAGAAATAGCTTATTTCATCTTGGTTAGACTTCTAAAGTAACAGCTGTACCAAAAAAAGCCTGGTAAGAAAAGTTTCCAGAGTTGTGCCAGCTCATTTTGGGGGAGCAGCCCCTACTTCTTTGAATCTTGTAGTACTTGCAGTTGTTTTCCAGGGGTTACCGTGAGGACTACTGTTTTGGTAAAGTCTGAATCTCTCTCTCTCTCCTTCTCCTCTCCCCATTCTCTCTCCTCTCTTTGTAGCTGAAATTGATACGGTATGAAAAACTTTTTAAACCTGATTTAGAAAACCAGGTGCAGGCAGGAAGAGAAAACTTTGCACAATACCATCAGACTACATTAACTACTCCGCAGCCAAAACTGTGCTTTACGCATGTAAATAATAGGAGTTTGGAGGGTTGCCGTTTGTTTTCAGGAGGCCCGGTGCAATTAAGAAAGCCCTTCACACATTCAGAGAGGGCAAATGTACAATAACCTACCTGAAAAGAGATGAGGTTGACCCAAAGGTATCCAGGTCCCTGGCGACTTTCATTGTTGACACCCTCCTATCCAGTAACTAAAGGCAAATATACTTTTCTAATGAGCCAAATATTGGTCGAAAAATCAAAAGCACAGTACCAGCTCCTACCAACACCTGGGGCTAATAAAAAGATATATTATCTGCTTTATTGATTGGATCTAGTCTCTGTACTGCAGTCCGCAGTTGCTTACCAAAAATATAAGTAGAGGTTTCTCTTGAGAAAGTGGACTGCAATACTGTGTTGGACTGTTGGACAAATATGCAAAAGTAGATTACACGAAGGGGGCAACCACTCATCTAAATAAATAGCCCCACATTCCCAGAAAAGAGGCACGATTTTGGGAAGTGAGACTGCTAGAATAGGGTCCTAACTACCGTAGAAACCACCATTTAACACCTGTCGATCCTGCACATTTTAGAAAAGAGGGTTGTAAAACTTTAGACGGCAGTTGTTGAAACACACCAGCAACTACCAAGGTCGCCTTTCTCTACCGCTGATGGGCTTTGCATCCAAATGGGTTAGAAATGGCAAAGCTTTTGCGGGCCATTCTTGGGGCGGACTTTACTCTTGGAAGAAAAACGCACAAGAATGCAGACCAAGTCCTTCACTCAGTGGCCAAATATGGAACACCGTAGTGATGGGGGAAGGAATCGCAGGTGGCTATCGAGCTTCAGACAGGAAAGGTTTCTGTTTACAAGCGGCAAAGCTGATTCACCGCTAACCTCTGCAGATTTCAACCCAATGTCTCTTCCTGCACGTATCCAGGCAGGGCACCTTCCCAGGCGATAGATAACTTGACTCGAACTTTCAGGCCGGGATTCCTATTTCCTGCGACCCAGGAGAGCAGAAGCTTCTTCAGGACAATCATTTCCTAGCCACCTCGGTTTACGTGGGTGCAGCCTTCCTTCGGGAAGGTTACGGGAAGCGACGGCTGTTAAACGTCACGTATTTCTCCCGGATTATTAATAAACAAACGAAGTTAGAGGTCTCGAAAACTGGAAAGACGGGGAGCAGGGTGGGGTGGGGGTGTGTGGAGGAGAGAAATGGCATTGCTTTTACTTCATGGCTCCGGCAATCGATCCAGGGGATCCCGAGGAATGTGCCATTGGGTTCCTTATCCCAAATCTGGAGCTTTGGAAGGAGATCGAGCTGGGTAGAGTTAACGCGAGCATAAAGAGCCTCTTGATCCGAAAGCCAATTTTAAAGCACGAAGTTAGATTGGATCGGATTCAAGGCGTTAGGATCGAATTCACGCCAAGCATTTCCCTAGATGGACTTGAGCTACTTATTTTTTGGGTGGAGGAGGAGGAGAAGGAGGGCTGCCCGGGCTGACTTGGTCTTGGTGAGACATCATCTTTAACTCCTATGAGCACCAACCGGAAGGCAGTAGTGCGGGCGCACAGGTTGGCTACCGAAAAAGTAGAGCAAAAGGGTTCCCCCCCCCCAGTAGGAGTCAACTCATTGCCGAGTCCTCAAAGCAGGGTGGTTCCTAACAAAGTGATTGGACCCAAAGCCCAGCTGCCTTCCCTTGACCAGAGGTTCCTTTCATCTGAATGAGGAGGGTAGAGAAGTGTCCTTACTCAGAACTTACTTGCAGGGTAGTTCATAAGAGTCTTAGGCAAATAGCTAAGACTACATTAATTAAATGTAAATAAATTTGCACCCTGGTTTATGCCCTAGTTCTTTTTTTAAAAAAAAATTGGGATTGCAGGTTCAGTGCCACTTTTTGTGGTCTCCTGACATGACTAGTTAGACTCTAGTCATGTCAGGAGACCATAAAAAGTGGCACTGAGGCCGCAATCCCAATTTTAAAAAAAAGAACTAGAGCATAAACCAGGATGCAAATGTATTTACATTTAATTAAGAGGAAAAAATAGTTGGTATGCTTCCTCTCTGGTCATGTGAGTAATTTTCCTTACAGTCTATAAGCCCCCATCTTCTCTCCCCCCCCCCCGTTTCTCTTACGTAAGTATTAACTTTGGTAACACAATCTTTGGAGGTCAGGAGTGGGGAGGAAGATATGCACCCGAGGCTTCCTGGGGTCTTGGATAGAAAATAGGGGTAGAGTATTAGAAGGCGCATTTAATGGGAATTCCCCCTCTGTTTAATCGAAGAATTTGACTTTTCGACCTTATTTGAAACCCTGCCTAAAACTCCGATGAATTGTATCTGTGGCCTTTCTGAGCTTATCAGAATGTTCTCCCTGGTGCATATGATTAACAAGAAAGTCTTTGGGGACAGTCTTATAATAAATACAGAACATAATAATAATACTTATTATTTATGTGTCGCCAGACATTCAGCGACATTCAGCGAGCTCTGTCCTGAAAGTATTGGCATTTACTTTTGAGTAAAGATACCACAAGATCCGCATCAAATGGTAAATCACAGCTTTTTCTTCTTGATAGAAGTGAAGTCAAATTTGTCTTTGCTGATGCGATGACTGTCCCACGCTGCTTAATGCTGATGTCTGGCCAGCTGCGCTGACCTAAACTGCGCATCAAACTCCCTCTCTTAGCCATCTTATACTGTAAGCGATTTGGATTTGAATCCAATTAATTTGGTTAATATCAATAAGTCCGTTCTTTTTTTCCCTTTTTTTTAAAAATGGGATTCTTTGGGTTTAAAGAGAAGTATAAAGCCTTAGGTTCAAATAAACATAATCTCGGTATTCCACATGTCTTTAAAGAGAGATGCAGTGGAATATTTTCGAACTCGGGAACTCTCCTCCGTGTCTAAGGCAGGGACTTCTATACGTTGGGGAAAGCTTTGTACATAGACCGGGCGGCGTACCCAGGAACCCCGGTCAGCCGCCTTTGAGATCAACCGCCATACAGATGACCTCCAAGGGGCTGAATTTTGCCGTTTCCTTTTTTGTTGTTCAAAATCAGCCTCAGTCAGCTCAACTAAAGACGTTGCCTTCAAAATCTGAAGTACATTTTTTTTTAAAAAAAGAAAGAAGCCTCTCCTAGAGGGAGCATCTCATGAACTGGAGCGAGAAGGCTATTCTGAAAAAGGTGTTTTCTGTGGTCTTTTCTACCGGATTTTAAATTCGGGCCGGTAGGCTTTCTAGGGAGCTGCCCGTTATTGGCTGGAACTAATGATTTCCAGCTGAACCGAAAAGTTTCAGTAGCTGTGTGTTTATCCCTTCTTTCCTTCCACTTTGTTTTGATTTTTCTCTCCCCCCCACACCCTCCGGTTCTAAAGACATCCTGCTCTGCTTTTTTCCAGAAGTTGCCAACTGAAATATTAAGTATTTTATGGTGGTGGAAGCTTTTAAGTCGTGAGAATTTGCTCGATCGGAGGTGTAGCAGACGTAGCCAGGCGAATATTTCGTGCACTTCAAACAAGTTCTCGCCTATCTAAAACTCGAGTCCTACAAAACGGGTCACAACACAAACCTTAGACTAGACCAAATTCAGACAAGGCTCTGAGCCCCCAACCCAGCGAATCCCACCTTAGCCGCCTAGCGTGTTTTGGGTCCCAGATGATCTGATGAGTTTTTGATTTAATGTGTGGGATGAACCCAGAGAACGGATTTGATTCAGAAACCGTGACTAATTTACGAGGGAGCCACTTGGACGAACGCAACTCTAGCTGCAGTCTGCTTACACTCGCGTTAAAGGGCGCTATTCGGTGAGGGTCCTTTTGAGCAAAGCGAAGCTAGAACTGGATTGTTTCTCTACAAGATATTTCTTTTTGACATAGCAAGCTCGGTTTGGAACCGCTGATGTTCAGATACAAAAACTGGACCTCGCCCGGCCCTTTTTTTAAGAATTGCGGAGCTAAATCGGAAAAAATAAAATAAAAATCTCCCGATAGCTTTATCTGGCGCGCCTCTCTGCAAACGTGGAGCCCTCCGGAGCAATCGCCAAAGAGATGGCGACTTCCCTTCCAGCATCAGGGCTAATTCACCTACCGACCGGTTTTCCCTCCGTTATTTCCTCCTCGCTTTGATTTTGCTCGCCTTGGTAAAAGAAAGAAGTTGTTTTATTTTGCCGCACTCTCTCTCTTAGGTCAGCCGCAAACTGTTTACAAGACCTACGGCGTCCCCAAAGAGGGCCCGAAGAGCTGCAGGCGCAAGTTGTGTAAACCAGGGGTCTCCAACCTTGGCAACTGTAAGACTTGTAGACTTCCAACTCCAGCAAAGCTGGCTGAGGAATTCTGGGAGTTGGAAGTCCACCAGTCTTAAAGTTGCCAAGCTTGGAGATCCCTGATGTAAACCTGATTTTGATTCTTTCCCTCCGATAATTTTGCCCCATTTTCCCCCATTTTTCTTTAAAACTAAGAGCTAGATCGCAGCAAATCACACTTCTCACATTTGCTATCCTCCACTGGCAACTTAAAGGCGAAGGCTGCCGGCGTCTTGGGGTTGCATCAAATAAAACATATCCAGGAAAAGCAACCTGGGCATTTATTTGCACTTCAGGCTTTTCCTAAGCGCGTGAAAAGGCTACTTCTTCTACGTCCGTATCGAGAATCGGCGTCCCCCCCACCCCCTCCGCTTTTCAGAGGCCGCCGCAAACTTGGAAGAACTCAAAACGACCAAAGGGACTGGATTACGGAAGTCGGCGGGAGTCGGTTTCCAGCACGGCTTCAGGACCGGGCATTCGTTCTTGGAAATGAGCATGCGCAAAGGACGCCATGCCGGAAATTAGCGTGGCAAGCACGCTCTCGATTTAAGTGGCGTTAGGGCAGTGTTTCTCAACCTTGGTAGCCTGAAGATGGGTGGACTTCAACTCCCAGAATCCCCCAGCCAGCAACGCTGGCTGGGGGATTCTGGGAGTTGAAGTCCACCCATCTTCAAGCTTCCAAGGTTGAGAAACACTGCGTTAGGGAGTGGTGCGGATCTTAGATAACCGCGAAAGCTGTTGAGGGTCAATGTGGGTCTGCAAGAGAAGTGAGCCTTATGAGGGGCTAATACAAAGCGTTATAATTTATCCCTGCAATGGCCTACTCCATATATATGGATATATATTTCGCGGTTATCTAAGATCCGCACCACTGCCTAACGCCACTTATATGATATATGATATATATATATCACCCCCTACCAGTGGTAAAATCCAATTTTTTTTACTACCGGTTCGTGGGCGTGGGCGTGGTGGTTGTGGGCGTGGTGGGCGTGTCAGGGGAAGGATACTGCAAAATCCCCATTCCCTCCTCCCTCCTGGGGGAAGGATATTGCAAAATCTCCATTCCCACCCCACTCTGGGGCCAGCCAGACGTGACATTTGACGGTTCTCCGAACTGCTCAAAATTTCCGCTAATGGTTCTCCAGAACTTGTCAGAACCTGCTGGATTTCACCCCTGCCCCCTACTCCTAAGGGGTTGTGCATAAGCGCACCAGCGTGCCTACCATCCCTGTCCTACTATCACCATTTATACGTACTCATGTGTTTATGGCTATGTTTTGCTTATTTATATCCATTTATTTGTGCCAATTTTCATGTGTCCATGTCTGTGTGTATATTGATACTTGTTCCTTGTACTTGTTGACAAATAATTAAATAAATAAAATAAATATATTTGAATAAGGCAAATTAACCCCACGGCATCTTAATTGCCTAATGTTCTCTAGCAATGTTAGAGCCTTACTCCTAGAATTTAGGCTCTCGGAGAGATTAATATCTTATATAAATGCCCCTGGGTCTGGGAGGGACTGCCAACCTAATGAAATCTTAACCATTCTGTTCTAAGTTGGGTGTGAATCGCTTGGTGATTTATCATTATGTTGTTTTTTTTTTGTTTTGCATTCTCAATCCCTTTGGTAGAGTTGTGAATATGATTTATGACTCCCAGAGTAAATATTTTCATTGGTACAGGTAGTCCTCGACTTACGGCCAAAGCTGAGCCCAAAATTTCTCTTGCTAAGTGAGACATTTGTAAAGTGAGTTTTGCCCCGTTTTATGACCTTCCGTGCCACAGTTGTTAAGTGAATCACAGAAGTTAAGTTAATTACATGGTTGGCAGATAAATCAGATTTTCCCATTGACTGCTTCTATCAGAAGGTGATAGAAGGTGATCACATGACCTCGGACAACCAGCATAAAAAGGAGTAAATTGCCAAGTACCTGCGTTTTGATCATGTGACCATGGGGATGCTGCAATGGTTGTGAGTAAAAGGTCATAAGTAACTTTTGTTCAGTGCTGTTGTAACTTTGAATGGTCACTAAATGAACTGTACCTGTACTTATTTTCAGGTAGCTGTCCACAGGATCCCAGGCCCATATTGGCCTAGTTCTATGTCTTCACTTTTACTGGGGGACATTAGTGAGAATTAGGGCTCATGAGCTTGTCTGTGGTCACCCCATACGAAGACAATCTTCCATCTCAAAAGTAGTGCCTTTTGCTGGGCCAAGCCATGCTTACATATCACCCTGCTGCATTTAATTTCCTGTTTACGCCCTGTGGTAGGGATGCCCCTTTCTCTACAATGATTGCTGATGGCCCACCATAGCCATTTTGTTGTGGACCACTGGACTGCCTGCCCACTTCTGAATTAACTTCTCCACATGGACCAGTGAAAAACAATAGCTTTATTAACAAACAGGCTGGTAGATTGGTGAAAGAACGACCTTTTCTCTTTTTGTCAGGTTCACTGATGGCAAGTTTTAAAAAAACTCAGGTAAATAGATAACGGTTCTGCCAGTTTTCCCTTGTAGCCCAAGTAATAGGGAATGTTTTATTTCCCTCCTCACCCGTGGGTATACATGCTGGATTGAATGTGAGGGAGAGAGGCTCAAAGTCTTTGGGTGGAAGCCATATGTCCTCAGAGACACTTGCTTGGCAGATATGGGGGACGGGAGCAGGGGAATCCACAAACCAGGGTCAATGGTAGCCATCATCCAGATAAAGCCCTTGGCTGGCATGGCCACCAAAGCTGAAGAACAAGATTTAAATCTAGACAGCAATATCTAAAGCTAGCGTAATTTCCCAAGAGTTTCATCATGAGAGGCAAACAGCTTATGGGTGGCATGCCAAACAGACCTTAAGCTCAAGGAAATACAGAGCCTTGGCTGCTACCTAGACATATGTCTATTAAAATAAAAACATAAATCGTTTTAGGAGATAGTTTATTATTTAGGTTTGGTAGGCTAGTTTCATCATTCTTTATAAACAGTGACACCTAACCAAGAGTGACTGGCTTCAAACACAGTAATAAGGCATACTGAGGTTTATTTGGTTTTGGCTTAATATGTTGAGTGAAATTAACCATGGTTTATAAGCCATGTTATGTGGGTTAGAAATTATATGTGAATTTATCTATGGCATGTTCTACAAAGAAAAATTAGAATGATGATGGTATAAAGCGAAATATAATTCTGCCACCAGCCTAGTTTACACCTAGCACCAATAAATAATGTAATTTGTTTTGGCTGTGTGAATCTAACATTTGTGATGTTAACATGTAGTTTATATGGTTTAGTTATTGTGTGAACTCAGCAAATGTAGTTTATTTAATAAACTATGGTTAATACAAACAATGGCTTGGCACATCATATAAACCCAGCTGTGACATGGTTTAGCTCCTCCAGCCCTCCACTATAGTTCTGCATATAGAATCTGCATTCACAGCTGATGCAGATTCTACCATTTCCATCATGCTGCTCTTTCTGCCTAGCATCTTTTGAATGCTTAGGTCAAATCTCAAAGTTGTTTATGGGAAATGTAACCTGCATCCTTTCCTATTTATCCTACATCCTATACCTGTGATGGCGAACCTATGTCACGTGTGCCACAGGTGGCACATGGAGCCATATCTGTGGGCACATGAGCATTGCCCTAGTTCAGCTCCAGTGCTGATTTTTGGGCCTTCCGGTCCCACTGGAAGTTGGGAAATGGGCCATTTCCGGCCTCTGGGTGGTGGTGTTTTCCGGCCTCTGGGTGGTGGTGTTTTCGCCCTCCCCAGGCTCCAAGAAAGCCTCTGGAGCCTTGGGAGGACGAAAAACAGGCCTACCCGGCCCACTGTGCCATCACGTGCCAAAAGCAGGGAGAGTGCAGGGGGGTCATGCATGCATATGTGGGGGGGGGGGCGTATTGAATTATGGGTTTGGGCGGACATGTAGGCGACCCCCCTGCGCTCCCCCCGCTTTTGGCATGAGACGGCAAAAAGGTTAGCCATCACTGTGCTATACTGTTTTCTATTGACTTAATTTGGGATAAAGTATTTAAAGATATATGCCCCCACAAAAAAAGGTGTCAGTGATTTGTACCTGAAACATTATATTCTCCATGGCTATTGCAAGAGACAGCCGTGACAATTGGAGCCCCTATCTTTGGGGATGGGGTCATTAAAAAAAAAAACACAACTCACATATATAAGTTGAACAACAAAAATATATAAGTTGTAAAACAAAAATGTTCTACAAAATGAAGTTATTCTTATCCATAAATTACTTTGGATGATTTTTTTAAAAAGTAGACTATTGCAGTGCTATACTCAGGTGAGATGGGGGAAAAGAAACCATACCTGGCTTCAAGTTGACCTGTGTATTATATTCTGTGCCTCTAATATGCTGTCTGTGGGCAAATGGTGTCCCCTCCCCCCCCAACATACTATTTCAGCAGCTTGTACTTTTATTAAGGATGGGCATGAGGGAGGGGCGTGGTGTTGTCTCCTTTTGCAATCTGATGTTTTCTCTCTCCCTTGTTCTTTCTCCCATCCCCCCCCTTTTAGGGAAAACAATGAAAATTCCAGTTCCAATGGCCACAATCCGCTTTCTTCCTCTCTCAATGGCAATAAGACAGTTTTGGGCAGTTCCGAAGATGAGAAAACACCTTCCGGCACCCCGGACCATCATTCCTCCTCCAGCCCTGCCTTACTTCTCAATTCAAACCCAGGCTTACAGCCTCTCCATAACTTGGGCCATCCTCAGGGTCCTAGTGCCATTCCAGTTCCCAGCGCGGACCCTCTGCATCATCACAGTTTGCAAGACTCCATCCTCAACTCCATGTCTTCAAATCTGGTCGACCTCGGCTCTTAAAAATATTTGTTGAACCTACCATGCTCCCTGAACCCAGGCTCTCTCCATCTGGGTTGTCCTCTTCTTTTTTTCCTTCCCCCCCCCCCCCGCCACACACTTAATTCCTCTGCTCCACAAACCAAGGATCTGAAACCTTGGAAGGATCTATAAAACGGATCCGTTGTTTCACTTTGGATCAATTGCCGAGCAGCTGACTGACTGGTGCATACTATAAATTCAGAAACACTGTAAGCTGCTCAGTGACTTAAATCTTAAGAGGATGTGGTGAAACTCACTGCAGAAAAGTGGAGGACAAACATTACTGTAGGATGGAGGAAGTGAAGGAGGGGTGGGATGGTGGTTGGTGTAAAAGTTGTTTCTTTGACAGAATGAAGGCCGGGAGTCTCAGCCCACACAACCTCTTGTACGGGAGATCCGATCCAAAGTTGGATTTCAACTTCTTAACATGCCTCTGTAAATGTGCCTCAACCTGATCTGCAGGGATCAATTCACGAAGCTGTTGAGAACTGAAGAGCTGAAGCCAAAGCTCCATCAATTTCAGCAGGATATTGGGAAGCAATACTTCTCCCCTATGGTTGCTCCCACCACCACCTGGCACCCCATGGTATACTGCTTCTAAATCTGGAGGCTTTAGTAACTTGACAACACTGATAGTTTTATCTGCCATGAATTTGTCAGACCTTAAATCCATTTTTATTTTTTCTTGCTTGTGGCAGCAATCACTTGCCCATGTAATCGCAGAAATGTTAATGAAAGACTCTTGTCTAAAGCAGACACTTCTTCCCAGCCAGGCTGAGTGCAGGCTGCTGGGATTTCTAACTCAGTGACATCTGGAGGGAGGCCACGGGGACGCCATGCTACTTTCATCAGATGCAGAGGCTGCTTGACAAGTTGATGGTTCCATTAGACTTACAGTGTACTGCAGTTGGAAGTAAGGAAACCATTGGGACTCTTTTGCAAAGAATGGGATTATTTGCTTATTTCCAGGATCAGAGTGATAGGGCAACATTTTGTTTTTCTCCCAGAGCCGATCTGTCTCCTTTTTTGAGAATTCATCTAGTTTGTGCACAGCAGTCTATGAAATGCCTTTCCTTGTAGGCCAGAATCAAAGGGCCTAATAGAGAAAAGCAAGAGTATAACATGGTGCAGTGGTTAGAGTAGAAGACTAGGACAGGGGGAGTCAGGTTCAGATCTTCACTCAGGCATGAAGCGCACTGGATAACTTTGGGGCAGTCACACTCTCTTAGCCAGCCTACCTCACCAGGTTGTTGTGAGGGTAACATTGGAGGGGGAGTATCCTATATGCTTCTTTTGAGTGTTTTGGTGACAAACGAGATATAAATGGTATAGAGAAGCCACACCTCTTAACTTATTTGAAGAGAAAAAAACATTTGTGATCATTGTATATGCCAATGCTAGCTATTCAAACGCTGTAATAGCCACCAGTTTGTAAAAAGCTCCTGGCTTCTAAGCATGACCTCCTCCAGATAATACTACCCTCCCCTGTAAGCTGATGCTATGCAAAGCACCTGATTGAAGGAAAGAGGAAAATGGGCTTCTTTTGCCTTGTATATTTCCCTACTGCCACCCACCCACCCAAACTTTTAGGTGGGGAGGACAAAGCAACGTCCACAGATCACTCAAGCCAGATACCTTGCCTCCACCTGATCCAGTAGCTACAAAGGTGAACCTGGGTGAGCTGCTTGACACTACAAACATCTTCCGCCTCAGTTCTTTCATCTGCAAAATGGGAACAAGGGCGAGTTTCCCCAGAAGGTTCCTGGTGAGGCAACTGGACAGCGTTTTGCACATTTAACTTTGAGAGAGCCTCTATCGCTCATTATTTTTAATGCTATCAATAGTGTTTCCCCCTGAAGCCTGTGGGGCCAACCTACGTCAAGGTGCTTTATTATCCAGTCTTAGGCGAGCCCTGGATTTCCTCCTGGGTGTAATTCACGCAGACCCCAGGACATCCCTTCAAACCAAGCAAGGCGAACAGCGAGCCTGATGACAGCCGTCTCTCTCCGGGGCTCTAGAAGCCGCCGCCGCCGCCCTCAACCACCAAATGCAAGGACGGTTCCTTAGCCAGCCAGGCTCCCTCCAATTTTGTGTATTGTTTCTATCCTGTGAAAACCGCCTTTGGAAAGATAGTTCTGCTTCTATTTTATAATAAAAGCGAGACATCCAGCACAGTGATGCGAGAAGCGGGGAAGGGCTTTCGTTTTTAGCCAGCCGTCGGCGCTCTGGGTTCGGATTTTCTCGGTGTTTTTAAAACAAGTCAATAACCGAGAGCCAATCGCGTCGGGCAGCAGAGCCGGCCAGGGCTCTGGGGAAAGACGGTCGCAAGAAGTGGCGAAACACAACAGCCAGAGTGTGCGCGGGGCGTGGCAAAAAATCGCCCGCGTTTCCGCACCTCAAAAAACAAAAACAACAACAAAAAAAAAAACCTTCGATCAGGCTGCCGCCTCTACCACCATCCGTCTTTTTTGACCACCCTCTGCCCCGCTCCCCTGACAGAGGCAGCAACCTTCAGTGGCAGGGCCATCTTTCCTAGAATTTTTCAAGGAAAATGAAAGAGTTTTCCCGAGGAAACGGACCCGCATCATTTAGGAAACGGAAGTTTTCCCAAATGGGGCGGGAAGAGGGCTTGGCTCTTTTTCCTGGGTTACCTCAGGTCGCTGCATAAGCCATTTTGTTCTAGGCAGTTCACAAGTTGAAACTCTCCGCAACCCCACTGGTCACCAGATCTGCTTCCTTCCAAATTGCAAAGCAGAGGCTTCCCTTCTGTGCTTTTTTTTTTTTTTTTTTGCAAATCCCAGTAATTTAATGCTCAGTTTTAATCCCAGTTTTAATGCTCAGGGTCCTAGTCCTCTTTGAGCAGGAGGGAAGGTGAACTTTCTCTCCTCTTCCCTCCCCCCCCAAAAAACCCCCTATTTTCTAACATTTCTCTTGAAATTCCTGAAAGACAGAAAAAATGATGGTGACAGCGTTGCACCTAGAGAGAGAGAGAAAAGAGAAAATGGGACTGAAGGTGTAAATTCCAATGGGAGGGGGGGAATCAGTGAGAAATATTTGAAGGAAAAAGTGGTCCAGGACAGAAAGGAGGTGGGGAGAGAAGAAAAGAGAAGGGTATCAGGGTCCAGAGAACTAGCCAATTTAGGTAGTGAAAAGTTCCAGTGGTTGCTCCTGCTAAATTGGATACTGGAGTCCAGAGACCAGTTCAACCTGAGAGTTATGAGAGTTAAATGAATAGTAGCTTCTTCAAGATCCAGTGATTTCATGGAACCATCTATGAAGTTTTCTTGACAATACAAAAGTAATTCACAGCTTCTTCCATGATATTTTCTCCATTTTAGTATCTCCCCCCACCACCCTTCCCAGATTACAGCCCCAAGATTTCCTAATGATTTCTATCCAAGTAGCAAGCCAGTTTGGTGTAGTAGTTAAGGTACTGGCCTAAAAACCAGGAGGTGTGGGTTCTATTCTCACTTTAGGCATGAAAAACCAGCTGGGTGACTTTAGTCCAGTTACTCTCTCTTAGCCCAATTCATCTCACAGGATTGTTGTTGTGGGAAAAACAGGAGAGAAAGGAGTATTATGTATGTTTGCTTCCTTGAGCTACTTCTAAAGTAATAAAGGCAGGATAAAAATCTAATAAATAAAAAATAAATACTGTACTAATCAAATGTGACCTCACTCAGCTTTTCCATACCAGTAAAAATATGCCAAAATTATTAGTGCAAGCCATATTGCAATCCTGGAGAGGTTTACATAGATTCCATTAAATTCAGTAGGGTTGATCTCCACCAGGATGCATGTATGAAATTTCCATTTGATCAGTTGCCCATTTATTCAGCAAAATAAATGGTGCTTTTGTCATACATAGGACATATGTACTATGAACTCTATCTGCTATCAGCCAAAATGTTTTCAATCATGAATGAAATTTCCCCATGGATTACACATGAACCTTTGAGTTGCCAAAGAAACTGGCAGGACTCACCCATTGGTGAGCATGACGGTAAGACCGAAGCTCAGTTTTTAATTTTTGAGTATGGTTTTGCTTTAGCACAGTTCCACAACCATTCCCTGAACTAGGATTGCTCCTGATCTTGCAAAAACAAGCTGGGCCTGTTCTGAAAAATAGTGTGGAATGAAGCCAAATACGATTTCCTTCCATTTCCCATTATATTTAATTGAAAGTAAATGTGCTCTCCAATCGAGGATTTTATTGTTTCCTCCTTTCTCAAACAAAACATTATGATTTGATAACGATTTCTAGAGATGTGGTGCAGGCTGGCTCAATTGTTCAGACTGCATGCTGGAGCATCACCTGCTATGCTGCAAATAACTTGCAGTTTGTGAATCACTGTGGCTTATTCAACAAATGCTGATTAAGCAAACCATTAAACACTATGGCGAGTGAATCTGATCAAGAATTGGTTGGAAGGTTGATCCAAACATCCACCAAGTCTCAAAATGGGTATGTATACTGAGAGGCAGTTCACCACCATCATCCTCGCCCTTCCTGGATTAATGATTTCTTCCTTTCCTTTCCTGGAGCTTGGAAAATATAAATGTTTCAAATGTGGAAGTGATAGATAAGGAGGCTTTTAAGATTTTCATGTTGCTTTTGGTGGAACCAGCCATAAATCAATTCTGATGTCAAGTTTTTCTTCTCTGGATTAAAGTTTGACTTCAAAAGAAACAAAATCATCATTAGAAAAAGCTTGCAGTCTAAACGTGTGTGTGTGTGTGTGTGTGTGTGTGTGTGTAAGTCAAATATATCTCTTGGCTCCCAAGTATGACCATCTCTATGGAGGGTAGACAATATATTTCAGGTTTATGGAGTTTATCTCTGTTTTTGAATAGAACTAAAGAGCCATTGGCTGGAGTCTGTTCAAAAGTTGTAGAATCAAGAGATTCTGAGCCATGGGCTGTGTTTTGAGGAACTGAGTAGATTTCATACTCCTGTCATGCAAAGATCCACTTCTAGCTTCTTACCCTTAAAGCTCTTGCAGTTCTGGTTGCCTGCTACTCTTACACAATTGTGGGTAGGAAATCTAACTGATATACAATCACATCAAAGTCTACTGTACTAATAGATACAAAACTACCTACTGTCCATCTGCTCCAAATTAGATTATGCATATTTTGCTTGAGCTAGCCAATTCTGAATAAGTATTCTCTCCCCCCCCCATTTTTTTTTATATTAGTACCTTTCAATGCCACCCTCAGCCAATCTGTAAACCTTAGATTGAATTTAAACAATGATCATGGGTTGCAATTGGTGAACCAAGAAAATGCTATGATGGTCTTTCCCAACCAGATGCCTTTTACATTGTGTCAAAATACAACTCTACTGTTCCCAGCCAATGCCATGCCATTTTAGGATGATGGGATCTGATGTCTACCCAGTCAGCAAAGACTGAGAAAAATCCTGCAGATCTTCAGCTTCTTAATGCACCATCTCTCCCAACTAAGAACTCACCAACCCAGGATAAATTTTAGAAGTACCCAAGATCTGGCTTCAAAACCACGTACAAAGAGGATGTGAAAGCAAGTTTCTGTTCACAAAATGGTCCAAGATAGAAGGGGAGAGGGCTTCTACAGATTAAACAGCTACAGAGAAGAGGGCTTTCAGGCAGTGTTGAGAACTCAACTGTTAGCTTTGCAGAGTTCGTATTCTCGGGTTTCACTATCCAGTAGGCTACTTTCATTGCAAAGAGGGTTTGAATACCACTGAAAGGAGAAGAGATGAAGTTAGACTTTGCAGCAACCTCATAAAGGGCCACTGAATTCAATAAGTCTCTGTCCTAAGTCTGCAAAAACATGTAGATTTACTTCAAAGTAAATCTCTTTGAGGACACACTGAGCATCTGGAATCTACTGCAATGTCATTCATGACCAACCTATATTTAGGTGAACTCTTTTAAAACTCCCCTTCTTCTTTTGCCCTCAATTGTTCCCAGCATTAGGCTCTTCTCCAGTGAGTCCTTCCTTCTCATTAAGTGGCCAAAGTATTTCAGTTTCATCTTCAGGATCTGGCTTTCTAAAGAGGGGTTGATCTCCTCGAGGACTGGCTGGTTTGATCATCTTGCAGTCCAAGGGACTCGCAGAAGTCTTCTCCAGCACCATAGTTCAAAGGCCTCAATTTGAACTATGAAGTTCAGCCTTCCTTATGGTCCAACTTTTGCAACCATACATTGCAACTGGGAAAACCATAGCTTTGACTATATGCCCTTTTGTTGGCAGGGTGATGTCTCTGCTTTTTACTATGCTGTCTAACTTTGCCATAGCTTTCCTCTCCAGGAGCAAGCATCTTTTAATTTCATGGCTGTAGTCCCCATGTGTGGTGATCTTGGAGCCCAGGAAAATAAAACCTGACACTACTTTCATTTTTATTTGCCAGGAATTGAGAGGGCCGGGAGATATGATCTTAGTTTTCTTAATGTTGAGTTTCAAGCCAACTTTTGCACTCTCCTTCTTCACCTGCATCAGAAGGCTCTTTAGTTCCTCTTCACTTTCTGCCATTAGAGTGGTATCATCTGCATATCTGATATTTCTCCTAGCAATCTTAATTCCAACTTGTGATTCATCTAGCCCCGCCTTTCTCATGATGTGCACTGCATATAAGTTAAATAGGCCTTGCCGAACTCCTTTCTCAATTTTGAACCAATCAGTTGTTCAGTGTCCAATTCTCACTGTTGCTTCTTGACCCGTATATAGGTTTCTCAAGAGACAAATAAAATGGTCTGGTACTCCCATCTCTTTGAGAACTTGCCACAGTTTGTTGTGATTCACACAATCAAAGGCTTTAGCATCAGAAGTAGGTGTTTTTCTGGAACTCCCTAGCTTTCTCCATGATCCAGCGTATGTTGGCAATTTGATCTCTAGTTTCTCTGCCTCTTCCAAATCCTGCCTGCATTTCTGGTAGTTCTCAGTCCACATACTGCTGGAACCTAGCTTGTAGGATTTTGAGCATAACTTTGCTAGCATGTGAAAAGAGTGCAATGGTGCGGTAGTTTGAGCATTCTTTGGCATTGCCCTTCTTTGGAATTGGAATGTAAACTGACCTTTTCCAATCCTGTAGCCACTGTTGAGTATTCCATATTTGCTGGCATATTGAGTGTAGCACTTTTACTGCATCGTCTTTTAAGATTTTGAATAGCTCAGCTGGAATTCTGTCACCTCCACTAGCTTTGTTGTTGTTCAGACTTCCTAAGGCCCATTTGACTTCACATTCCAGGATGTCTGGCTCGAGGTCAGTGACCACCCCATCATGGTTATCAGGGATGTTAAGCTCGTTCTTGTATAGTTCTTCTGTATAATTTTGCCACCTCTTCTTAATCTCTTCTGTCTCTGTTAGGTCCCTGTCATTTTGGTCCTTTATCATGCCCATCTTTGCAACCCACTCCAGTATCTTTGCCATGAAAACCCCATGGACACTACCAAAAGGCAAAAAGATATAACGCTTGAAGATGAGCCCCTCAGGCTGGAAGGTGTCCAATATGCTACTGGGGAAGAGCAGAGGGCTAGTACTAGTAGGGCCAGTGGATCAAGTTTTGTCAGAACTCTCTGCTATGACCTGTCTGTCTTGGGTGAACCTGCACAGCAAAGCTCATAGCTTCATTGCGTTGCATGAGCCGCTTCACCATGACAAGGCAGTGATCCATGAAAGGGCATATTTTTATAAGTTTTTTTAAATATAGTAAAAATATACAAAAAAAGAGCAAAGATAGAAAATAAGTAACAAAGATGATAAATTTTAAAAAAGGAAAAACATAAAGTTATGCCTTCTGCCCTTCTTTCTGTTGAGTGGTTACCATCTTAAACTTTTCCCCAATCTCTTTATTCCCTTTTAATCTCAATGTCATCAATACATATTTTTCCTTCTTTCAACTGAAAGTTCATATAAGGTTTCCAGTCTTCCAAAATGGTATCTTTTTTCAGTAACGGAAGGTTTCTTGAGATAAAATTGATTATCTGGATTCTTTCAGTTCAAGGATGGATTTAGGTCATAAAACACTTGGCTACCTTATTGGATGCCCTTGGAAAGTAGAAAACAAAGTTATCCCAGGTGGTTCTGCTCATATTTACATCAACACTTGATATCACAATGTTTCCTTTCCAGGATGTTTGGCCAGTAGAGAATTTGAAGGTTCTTTTTGCAATAGCTTTGTTCTTAATATCAATTTATGTTGGGTCTAGTGGTTAAGGCACCAGGCTAGAAAGTAGGAGACCATGAGTTCAAGACCCACCTTAGTCATGAAAGGCCAGCTGGGTGAATTTGGACCAGTCTCTCTCTTTCTCTCTTAGCCCAACCCAACTCATAAGGTTGTTGTTATGGAGAAAATAGGAGGAGGAAGATATGTTGGATATGTTCACAGCCTTGAGTTATTTGTAGAAACAATTAAGGCAGGAAACAAACAAATACATAAAATAAATAAAAGTATTTGATAAGGTGTAAGCTCCACCATAAGATAGAATGGAACAACTCTTGCTCGGTTATTAGTTTGTGAGTTACCTGGGTCTATTTTACCTGTTGGCTTCAACTTTACATACAACCAGAGAAGCAGGTAATCTAAAACCAGGACAGGGGAGGGGAAGGAAAGGAAAGGAAGTTGGATCTCACCATCAGGCTCCAGATTCCCAGGTTTATGTCTCTTTATCACATGGCCCCAAGAAAGACATGGACATCTTATACGAACCCAACCATAGATTGACTGTGAACTAAGCGCTAGGAGCTAGGTAAGAATACTTAATGAAATACTTAGCAGACAAGGGGTGGGGTTATCTTCTCTCCAATGGCAAGTTGGATACTCTGAAAAATGGCGGCTGTCATGGGCCAGGTGGCTTTTACCCAGTGCTTCCCATGCATTAGTCAAGGCTTTTTATAGAGAAGGCAGATCAGTACAAATTGTCCCTGTTTTAATTACTTCTCATTTAGCTGTGGGCCATTTGCTTCTCCTAGTCCTGCCCTTAAAGAATTCCAGCAGCAACTCCAAAATGAGGCATCTAGAAAATGTGGTCTATGAAGGGGAACAAGAATGGACTTAAATCCACCAGAGATCTATTGAAGCTTCTTTGCTCCAACAACCCATCCAATGCATACTTACTCAGAAATAAACTGCATGGAGATACTTAATCCCAAGAATGTGGGGAAGCCTGCAGCCTTCATTATGCAAAGCTTCAATTCTCTTTCCCTGTCAGATTCGTTTTGCAAATTCAGAATAATCCTTGCATGTTAGGGCGACTGGCTTTGAGTAGCCTGGCATTTGTCTTTTGCAAGAATGTTTTTGAAATCTACTCTTCCCCCCTCCCCTGCATGTTTTCTAGAGGATTTTCCAGAAACACCCTTGCATTTTGTAGGGCAGAGGTACAAAGTGTTCCAATTAATCTGGGCTTTTCAGAGGATTAAGATCTGATTCACCAGCAGTGAATTTTTTTTTAGAGAAATGCTTATCTTGGGCATATTCGCCCTTAGGATTCCTGCTTAGCTATAAAATAAGCAATTATTTTAATCTCCCTCCCAATGAATGATGTCCCCTCATCCCAAGTCTTCAAGAAGATCCTTAAAACAAATCCTGTTAGTTCCCCTCAGTTTCGTAAAGAGGAATCTGTTGCACCCATTTTCTGTTCTCTGCTAATCACTGTTGAAGCACATTTGCTTCTTTCACATGTGTGATTTTCATTTAAGTTTTCTATCCTTGATACCTATCAACCAAACATATGGAATTAATTCAGTTCAAAGCTACTGATACATTCAGTTTGAATGCTAGTTTATCAAAACTCATCAAAGTCCCTTGGAGAAGTTTGTGTTCTCTCTCCCTTTTTCATTTTCTCAGATTAATCTGTTTCAGAAGTTAATTGTTATTTAAAGGCAACTTAAAGGATCATCACAAACAACTCTTGAGTTCTATGAAATAACAGCAGAATTTCTTAAATTTTAATGAAAAAACACAATGTTTATTAAAGGATTCAACTGCTGTGAGCGGAATTGGACTTCTGAGTCCTTGACAGCTGAATTAATGGAGTGTATGCAGGAGCTCTGTTGTGTACTTTCCCAACTGAACTGACTTCAGCTGCAAATCTGCAGCCAGAAGGATCCTATCTCCCTGGGAAATTCTTGCCTGTCACTAAATTGGCTCCAGTTTCTAAACGTTCTCAAGCCAATTAGAAAGACACAATTACAATCATCCTAAATCATCAATGGGTGACACTGCACCATGTAGCTACCAGGAATTGTACTCGTAGTTACTTTACCTTTTAGTACATATGGATGAAAATAACCTGTGAGTACAAAATACAATAAAACTGATCTAATCAATATGCCTTTCCCATCTCTAGTGGGAGCAATAAAGATTGCCCGTCTTCTGTGATGCCCCACTTATAGTATGTTCACAGTTATGAGGTAGGAAGACTGTGTCCATCAATCACTGGAAGAACTTAGACTTAAAGAATAATTTTTGTTATCTATGGAGATTCTCAATTAGACAATCATTTTTGTTGTTTCTCTGGAACCTGATGCTAGCCAAACCCAAACAAACCCACCTTACAGAAAGACTACAAGCCCAGGAAAGTGTTGTAAGTACTCAGATTTGTTATTTGGCTAGACAGATAATCAAAATATTTTGTAGAATCACACTATGCTGCTTGTTTCTGGTAATATTCATGCTTATTTTCATTAAATCAAAATCAATCTTGTAATAAATCTTGGTTCTTCTTTCTGATAATTTCCATAAATTGCATACATATCAAGAGCTACTTTTTTTAAATTGATGCCACCTAGAATCATCATATGAGATCAGTGGCCATATAAGTCCTATAAATAAATGAAAAAATAGAAGGCCTGAACAGAGTCACAGTCTTTTCATACCCCAAAGATGCTTTTTCAAGAGGCAACTGGACTGTCTAGTTTTTCATTGAAGACTTTGAAGACTCATTTCTTTTCTTCTTCAGCTCTGAAGAAGCTTCTTGGATGAGAAGCAAAATGTCTTCAAAGAAAAACCAGAAAATCCAGTTGCCTCTTGAAAAAGCACCTTTGGGACAACCATGACCTGGATGATGGAGAATCTCCATAGACAGTCTTTTCATACAAAAATTTTACTTCCGGAGAGCTCAAGGGAGAGAACAGTTTTCTTCTGTTGTGCAGGATGAAATGGATAAATTATTTATATCTCCAATAGTTAAAATGATTGGAAACCAATCTAACTTCTCTGCCTACCTTTTCTGTATCATTTGAGCCATTATTATTATTATTATTATTATTATTATTATTATTATTAGCAATTTCTTCTAGCTCTAGAATTCCCTGGTTGAGATGGGCAACAATCTGAATATTTTAAACAATTTTAAATATGGGTATTTTTGTAGCCTTGAATCTTAACAAAAGAAAGAGAAACTATCTCATTGCTAACCATTCTTAACATGGGTAATTTCCCCAAGAAAGTGTTTACTTCAGTAAGAACTAAAGATAAATTCAGGCATTATGGCCTGGACTGGTCTTCCCTACTCAGTGTGCTTAGGCTGTGTGGAGTTCCTACTGTTACCAGCCACCATGAAAAGTGCTCAGGCTGAATAAGCATAATGCGAGTTGTAGTTCAAAACTCCTGCAGGCCTCTATTACTGTAGAGGAAAATTGAGATCAACTTGCTTGGGTTAGAATTCAGTCCTTTATCTTCAATAAACAGTATCTTGAATTACAGGAACAAGAGTAACACGTGAGAAAGATTTATTTCACTGTAAGTAAAAAGGTAAAAAGAAAATGAAAGGAGGAAAATACAGAAGGTGAGAATTTGTCATTTTTATTGCCATTGCCATGATTTCCCCTCTCCTCCCTCTCAATACTTCACTTTTTCTTTCTTAGAGAGTCACCGCCATTTCAGATCTGAACAGAAAACATACAGTGCCCAACAGATTGGAAGAGGTTAATATACAGACCAGTACAAAAATAAAACATTTAACGGTGTGTAGAAACCCAGTATGCTTAATTTCACATGATAGCAAAATAATATTTGGGATCATACAACACAACATTTAGAGCACTAGATAGAAAGAGAGATGCCAGATGTTCAACTGGCTTTAGAAAAAGCCAGAGAACATGAGAGATTTTTGCTGATGCATGTTGGATAATTAAGAAAGCCCAAGAATACCAAAAAGAAAGTCAGCATGTCCTTCTTTGATAATAGAAAAGCTTTTGATTCCATGAATCAGGTCATGTTTTGGAATGTGTGTAGAAATATTGGAATCCCAATAAATCACATTATCATACAAAACCTATATACAGGTCAGAAAGCGACACTTCGGACAAAACATGACAAGACAGCCAGATCAAGTTTTGAAAAGAATTAAGACTAAGTGGCACATTCTCCTTTTATTTATTCAAATCTATATGCAGAAATATATTTTGTGGGAAAGCTGGATTGGTAAAAATTAAGCATAGTTTTAATACTGGTGGAATATACATCAATAACTTGCATTATGCTGATGACACTATTCTGATAACTGAAAACAATCTGCAAGCTCCAGTAATAATAGTCAAGAACATAATGAAAAATAGGACTTTGTATTTAATATAAATATAAAGAAGACCAAACTAATGACTACTGATACAACAATTGACAATTAAGATATTGAGCTGGTGCTTCTGCATTTTAGGATTACATTACAGGAACCAGCAGCCAAGAAATAATGTTGCAGACTAGCACTTGGTAGGCTATCCATGAAAGCCTTTGGGAAAAAAAATATTTAGATGTCCAAGTATGTTTTTATCTATAAATAACCATGAAAGCAATGTTTTCCCCTGTGATGCTCAAAGAAAACACAAGTTGTACTTTGAAGGAGGAAAGAAAGAATATTGATACTTTTGAACTTTGGCATTAGACTCCTGAAAATATCATGGATAACCAAGAAAACAAAGAATTTGATATTAAATAAATCCAAAAGTTCTCACTTTAGACACAAATGATCAGGCTCAAATTATCTTACTTTGGATTCAATATGCAAAGATTTAGCTCCCTGGAGTCTAGTGGTTTTTGTAGTAGTTTTGTTCTTAATGTTAATTTAAGTTTGGTCAAGGTACCAGACTAGAAACCAGGAGATGAGAGTTCTAGTCCTGCCTTAGTCCTGTCCTATCTAAGGCATTCTGACCAAATTTTCTGCCCACCACAACTCAAAGGTATTCATCTTTTTTTGATCAGCCACTGTGATATATGAGTGTCATATGTCACAATTGAGAAAACCAATCCTGAAGATACCTATAGAGCACTAATATTTTGCACATTTTGGAAGCCCAGATTCAGTAGTCTTAAGTCATTCCAAGTAACTTTTTCTCAGCCTAAGCATGCCTTCATCAAGAGTAAAGAGTTTCCATTAATCACCCTGAAAATCCCAATACTTCCCTACATTTAACTTACCTTTTCTGCTACAACACAAACAGTGACACACCCAACCTCCCTAGAAGAAAAGGGAAGATTTGCAAAGATTATAAAAGGCTTGTCTTGAGTTCCCATTTTTTTCCTGTGGCAGAATGTTCAAAACAACAGGAAATGACCTGCCTTTTTTGACTTAAATTGCAGAATTCCAAAACATAGGCCATTTCATTATTAACATCGTGTAATGATTCCTATAATCCCCTGTCATGTTCAGGAGGCTTCTGTGAGAACATGCGTCAGATCTGTGAAAAGTACAGTATTAACCAAGGATTGAAGAGCCAGGAAAAAGGCTGTAAGAAAGAGAAGAAGGGGTGCAAGGATGGAGGCAACAAATCAAGATGGTGGCCTTGATTGCATGATTGAAACTTTGCACTTTTTTTAAACACAGGGGGCACAATGACTCAGGATTAAAGATACTGAGCTTGTCAACTGGAAAGCTGACAACCTGGGTTCGAGACCCAAGTGCTGCATGACGGGATGAACTCTGATTACTTGCCCAGCTTCTGTCCACCTAACAGTTTGAAAGCATGCAAATGCGAGCAGATAAATAGATACCACTACGGTGGGAAAGTAACAGCATTTCATGCACATCAGTAGAGTCATGTTGGCCACATGACCATGGAAAGGGTCTTCAGACAATGTTGGTTCCCTTGGCTAAGAAACAGAGATGAATTGGATATCATTGGACAGGGGAAACCTTTACACTTACCTTTACCTTACTTGTTAAAACGTCTGTTGGTGATGCATATAAAAAGGGGCTTGGCTTCTGTGCCACTGGCATGGGGCCATCTTGACTTCTTTAACCTTTCATTGCAGACACTCCACAAAGGCTATGTCAGAGAAAACTGGTATATTGTTCACTTTGGCCTTAGTTCCTACCCCGCTCCCACATACATACACACAACTGCAGTCTCAACAATTACTTCTACAGTAAGATTCTTGCCAGAAAACTATTCTAGCCTTGGCCTACATTGATTGGAAGTGACCAGCTGGGGTTTTAGTCAACTGGTTCTACTAGGAGATACTGAGCTTGGACTTGTGATCATGTGCATGAACTCCAGGATTAAGTTTTTCATTTTTAAAAAGCAGCTTTTTGGCAGCATGAAGGATTCATAGCAGCTAGAAATACTTCTTAAACTTTAACATTGGTGCTAAGGCTTCAGGTAGAATCTCACATATCTTTTAAATATTCATTGAGCTGCTGGTGAGGCTGTAGGTTGAAGGGAACATTTCTTCATGTCTGGTGGGAGTGTGATAAATTTTTAGAAACTTTTAGCTTTTGAAAAATATTTAATCAAATGTCATATAAAACTAATCAGAATGCTAAATTCTCCCCAAAGTTAGAGCTGCTACATATATTTGTCAGAACAAAAAATGCAGTGTTAAAATACTTATTACATTTCTACTTCTGCCAGCCAATTTTTTAAAGCTAAATAATGGACATATCTATATAATCATTCAGTTAATAGATGGCATTATAAATTCTGGTCTTTAGTTTTGCTTGAATAAGTTGTTGATAAAATCCATTGCATTGTATGACAAGGAAAATTAGTGAATAATTTTTTCACAAGCAATGGTGAGACTTCACTGTTTATATGATAGAGAAGGATCCTGGCAACAGTTGTATCAAAAATTATGGGCAGGTTAAAAAGTACCACCATTCTATATTCATTTTTTATTTATCTCGTTATCTCTATATCAGAGGGCTAGTCTGGCCTAGTGATAACGGCACTAGGCTAGAAAGCAGGAAACCATGAGCCAGTCTCTCCTTAGCCATGAAAGCCGGCTAGGTGACTTTGGGCCAGTCAGTCTCTCTCAGTCCAATTCATGGTTCCTGGCCATGACCCAGAAAGATGCCTCAAGCGACTTGTTCTAAGAAAGCTTCCCAATATTTTTCCACATGTTCTCACTGGAGTTCAGGCTACTGTTCATGATTTCCTCAGCCCTTTATAATCATGCTAATGCTATGAACTAAGTATGAATAGAAATATGTCACTGGCCATGGGCAACAAGCAAATGCTGTAGCAGAGTGGCTTTGAATCCATATTTCCTGAGTCTAAATTTGATCTACTGCCCACCACATCTCACTGAATTGCCTGAGCACATCGTTCTCTCATTACTTTCTGATAAAAAAAGAAGAAATGGGGGTGGGGGGGTGGAGTAAACCCCTCACCACCATTTCTAAATGTCTCTGTTCATATGCTCATATTTCTAACTTGTCACAGGTGAATAAGAAGGAAGAAGCTCAGTGTCCAAGGAGACACAAGATGCACCACCTTTGAATGGAAGGTCTCCGTTATAATATCCCATAACATTGTTCTCCTCTATTTCTTTTGCCTCCACAAATATCTCCCCCTTCCTCTCTTTTGGATGCTTGTCTCGGCTCCAACATTGGCTTTTGCAGCTGTTTGCCATAGATTCGCAGCCGGGAGGGGGCTGGATAGTGAGGCCCTTCTTTCCCAGAAAGATCAGGTCACTGTTGAGTCATGCTCGAGCAAAATAGCAACCTTTCTGCTGTAATGGAGACTAAGGAAGAACAAAGGAGCTTGGTTCTGCACTTAACAAAAACAGGAGGAGCAATGGGAATTTTTTTTAAAAAAAAATCATTGGTTTCTATTCAAAGGAAAACAGGTATGACCAGGTATGGTGGGGGAAATCTTTACTGCTGCAAGTAGGTTTCACCCAGTATTTGCACAGAGTTTGGTGTAATTCAATCTCGAAGCACAGAGGGGGCTGTCAGAAATAAAACCCGCAGATGGAATATCCTGAAAACATCTCCAATTTGTATCGATAGATGTTATAAATCTTCCATATCTTCTCTAGGGCTCTCGGATGCCAATGTAAAATACGACCCCTAGCATTGTAGACCTGGGTGTAAATGGTCTCTTATTATTTTCAACCTTATATGTTAGGATGGAATTTCTTCATTATTTTTTTTTTAGAGGAAGAAGACGTTCTCCAGCTTATGGGAGTTGTTTGAGTGGGGGTCAAGCCTTTGTTTTCTGAGTGAAAACACAACAGAACGTTCTCCAAAATACGCCTTTTTAGAAAATTCCGCACAATACCAGATTAGACTATATAGCTAAGATACACGTGGTGATAATTATGATTTGAAGCCAGAGATTAACTCAATGAAAACAACACTTTGCTCCCATGTTCAGTTTTTAGCTTCTTCAGGTAAAAGCAGCAGGAAGCAGAAGACTCTGAAGTAATAGCTAGTAGTAAGCAAGAGTGAGCAGGCTCATTCCTCATTCCAACCTCCCATATGCTCCCAAGAATCTTTGTAAAGTTGATCAACACTGACACTCATTGGCTCAGCTGGGGTTTGTGGTAGCAAAAAAGGGTGAACAAATCTGTATATAGATAAAAGCATTAGAAATGGTAATTGTAACTGATCTTTTATTTCCTGAGTCATAGGTTAGAAGAAGCAAAGATAATGGGAAAATGCAGTTGAAGCTTAAAGATGATGTGTTATCCATGTAGCTTTCCAGAAATTCAGTAACCAACCCTATTTTCCTTCCCTAGTGATAAATCAGATGCTTGCATTTAATTGTCAACCTGTTGAAAATAAAACTGAAGCATTCTGATGTGCAAGAGGTATATGGTCTCGAAACTGGAAGTTTCATTGAGACAATACTAGCTGGTCAAAGTTGCTATCACCTCATCTTGTGATCATTCATATTTACACATGGTCTAAAAATGCATCACCAAATGACAAGGGAATCAGTGAAAGTAGTAATCAGGATAAGGAAACTGTAAAGAAACCATATGATTTGTTTAGGAAATGAGACTGTTTTCACTGCCTTACTGTAGAATAGGCAACATGGTTTCTACTATAATGTTTTTGTCACTATTTCCCTTGTTGTCCACTAAGCTCCAAGTCATAACAAATTTTAATCATTATAACATTAATTAAATAGGAGGGTCAGAATAGTGCTAGTAGGCATGATCTTTTTTCTCTACAGTGCTTCTGGATCCGCATGGTCATCCTTAGAAAAATAATGGCCCACTGTCACCCATTGTTTTGCCTAGAAATGAACCCCCAATACAAAAAGAAAGACAATGGTTAGCAGGAATGGATCCTATGATTAAGGTTATGGTAAAAAATGGCAGGTAGCAATCTCATTACTATACTTTCTGGTAAATAGATCTCATTTGAGTGGCACAGTCACTATGACAGCCATGAGGTGAGACTACTCACTGCATGCTGTCCACATTCCAAACTCAGAAAATTTTCCTGTTCTTAAACTAGTGTTTCTCCACCTTGGCAATTTTAAGATGTCTGGACTTCATCCCCCAGAATTCCTGACAACTGTCATTGTTACTTAGTCATTAATTCATCTTTCCTCTCAATTTCACCCTGTTCCCACCTCCTAATGCAATGTTGGTCAATGTTGGTCACATGCCACTCTCAAACCCTATTGTGCACCCCCACAAAGCACTAAATTCAGTGACTTTTAGCAGTGGGATTTTGTTTTTGTTTTGCTTTTTCTAGCCTCTCTCCTTACGTTCAAATGGATGGCCATTTAGTCAGAAATCAAAGAGATGCTAATCAGCCATTTTACTCAGAACATTTAGTGATATGATTTGAGGGATGTTCAGAGCAAAAATAATAGGAACGAATGTCTTAAGTCTTGAAGAAGCCAAACATATCCACATCCAGCTGCAAAACATTCCAGGAAGAGCTCCCAACATAGGCCCAAAGTGTTCTATCATCAGTTGATGTCATCTCATCCTTCTACACTCTCCTGCAGACTAAGTATGGCAGGCACATCTGGCTACCCTGCTTAAGAGATATAACAAATTTATCTATAAAATCTATTTTGTGAAGTTGTGGATATTCCACAATAACACAATGTCTTCATGGGATTTGGAAATTCTCTTTGATACTACAGTAGGAGTCTATGCTCCCCCTTCCCCCTCCCTTATCTCCCCTACCCATTCCTCTGAACAAATTCACTGTTAATGAGTCTGTGAACCAGTATTGCTTTGTACTTGCCTCAACTCCACAATTTAAGAATACTACAAATTATCTCTTTTGGCATTGTTCTGTGCTTTGCTTTTACCGCCTGCTGTTGTGTTCCCATTCAGATTAGATATGTGGATGATCTACTTATAAACACTTATTCTCTCTGTTTCTATTAATTTTATACGTTTGTACATTAAAGATGTGCAAGAGTCTAATTTATTTTGCAGATCAGACAAACACAGCTATACTGGATGTGTCTAGCAGATCAGAGGACAACTGCCTATTCTGGATTCCTCCAGAATAATCTGTTTGCAGACTTGTAGGGTTTGCATAAGCGTAAGTACAACATATAGCTACCCCAATTCCAAAGATGATAAAGATACACATGAAGCAAGTATTCTCCAGAGATACTACTTTTACCCACCAATTGGTTTCAATTGGCCTTGGAATCCATTTATTTACAGGCAAATAACAGTTTCTTTCAAAATACAGACATAACACGGTGATTATAAAATTTAGCAAAGCGGGGCTGAAATCTTGCAATGTTTTGAAAGTCTGGGATCAGTGGTGGGTTTCAAAATTTTTTACTATCGGTTCTGTGGATGTGGCTTGGTGGGTGTGACATGGCTTGATGGGCGTGGCAGGGGAAGGATACTGTAAAATCCCCATTTCCTCCCGATCTGCTGGGATTTGCGAGGCAGAGAATAGATGGGTGCGGGGCCAGTCAGAATTTTTACTACTGGTTCTCTGAACTACTCAAAATTTCCACTACTGGTTCTCCAGAACTGGTCAGAACCTGCTGAAACCCACCTCTGTCTGGGATATATTATTAATGATCTAGAAACTGAACTGAACTAGGCTCTGAACCAAAGATGGGAAACTCTTTAATATGTACTTACATTTGTTGGAGAGTGAGAGCAGGGAGGTGAAAAGTGAGAGGATTTTTATATTTGCAGAATGTGTGGCATCTTAAGCAAAGCACTGAGGTTTGCTCCTCGTTCAATGTCAGCATAGGGTAAGGATGATTGTAGATAGATCGGTGGCAAATTGCCCTTAGAAATCTTGTTTGGCATTTGAGATATGATCCTATAATTGGAAAAGGGGAATTCTATATGCAAAGCATTTGAGCCACTGAACTATGACTCAAACATTTCATTGTTCCATATGCTTTTTATTTAGTATGGACTGAACATCCTCAAAAAAGGGAATCTGTTCTGCTTGTGTTTGTGTTTGTGGCCTGAAACTTCAGGACAGGATATTATTATTATGGTTGGGTGCACAGTCAGCCAGATGTTTACACTGGATTTGGCACTTTTGTCTACCTATTAAGTCCTTCCCAAATCACATCTGCCAGTCCTTAGCTAGTGTTGGCCTTCATATCCATTGAATTCTTCCCAAGAAACTACAATGTTGTAATGTCTCAGTGTAATATATGAGCAGGTCCAAGCAGTACAGCCTTTTGTAATTAACAGATGGAATTTTTGTCAATATGCAAAGTTTCTAAGTGCTATCCAATATTTTTTTGGTATGGTGCCCAGTGTATCAATAACCACCAGAACTATGATGGCCAGTTTTTGCCATAATTTTTCAATTTTGATTTTCAGATCTTGATACTTTGTGATCTTCTCCAGTTCTTAGTCTTCGTTACTACTATCTCCTGGTATTGCCACCTCAATTACCCACACTATTCTTTTCAACTAAGTTAAATATGGTGCATTATAAGCCAAGATTTTATCAGAAGCACCAACACTGGAGGTTTTTAAGAAGACAATGAACAGCCATTGTCTGAAATGTATAGGCTTTTTCTGCTTGAGCAAAGGATAGAATTAAAAGGCCTCCAAGGTTCCTTTCCAACTTTGTTATTCTGTTAGTTTGTATTTAGAATATAGATCACTTTTGATTACTTTTTCAACTCTATATTCCCACCAATTTTTCATGATAATTCTTACAGATGTTCCAGTGAATCATTTGGTGACTGTATTATGTTGTTGTTTATAATCAGTTTGTACAATCTTCATAGTATATGACAGTGATGGCTAACATTTTTGCCATCACGTGCCAGGAGAGGGGGGGTGGGGGAGGTTCGCGCATGTGCGTGCCCACACCTATAATTCTATGCACTCCGCCCTGCGTATGCGCCCGCAACCTCCCTACCCCCCCCACTCCTGGCACGTGATGACCCGGTAGACCCGTTTTTCTTTCTCACCTGGCTCCAGATCCTCTCTATGCATCTGGGAAGGGTGAAAATAGCCTTCCCCCCCTTGGAGGCCCTCTGGAGGCCTGAAAGGGCCCATTTCCCAACTCCCAGTTGGACAGGAAGTGACTTTTTTGCTGTCCCCAGCCTCTAGAGCCTCTCTAGGAGGCTGTTTTTGCCCTCCCCAGATTTATAGAGAGGATCTGGAGCCAGATGAGAAAGAAAAATGGGCCTTCCCCATCCCTCCCCCAGGCCCTCCAGAGGTAGGAAACAGCCTGTTTCCCTACTTCTGGTGGGCACAGAAGGCCCGAAAATCAGCTGGCTGGCATGCTCATGCGCACCAGAGCTGAGCTCACATGCCCACTGATATGGCTACACATGCCACCTGTGGCACGCGTGCTGCCATAGGTTCGCCATCATGGCTATATGATCTATTTTTTTCTTTGCACAATCTGCACTTTTAATAATTTGGTGATTTTTTTAACATTTTGGGCTTGACTGCATTAGTTGATTGAATAGCCTGCACTTGAGCAGCCAAAATCAAGCCTTTGGTTTATTTTTTAATCTTCTAGTTGTAAGCCACTGCCAAGTTTTATCTTTACCCACTTTCTCCTCAATATTTTGTAGAAATTGACCACATAATGCTTTTCCTTGCTAGCATTCTGTTTATGTTTTTATTACATTATTTTGATATCCATGTTTTGTTTCCTGTCCACTAAATTCCAATTTTTAACTTGCACAATGCTTGTTCTTAGATGTATTTTACATCCACAGCCAATGTTTACTTTTCTTCTTTGACAATTTGTTTGAAGTAAACCTCTGCTTCCATTTCTGTGGGGCAGGTATAATCTATCAATATCACTATGGGGATGTAATGCATAATGAATAGTCATTAGCTTTCTTGTTGTTCAGTTCAGATGGTCTTGTTCAGTTAATAATTCCAGCAGGGTATCATATGATAAGTATAGCCTAGGTATTGATGAGTTTAATTTGTTTTCACCATTCAGTTTTGTCTTTAGTATTTTTCTTACTTTTGGGATGTATTCTTTACTAATCACGTTAATCACTAATCACATTCATTCTTTATGCTAACCAATTATAAAATGCCCAGATACTTGTGAGCTTCATCCTGATATATGTGATATATCACAGGTATATGTGAATAATCTGCAATTGGTGTCTTCCTCTTTACAGTGTGAATATTGGTGAACATTCAGTGATGCAGGACACTTTTACCAATGGTTGGAGGTGAGGTATTTCAAATGCAAAAGTGAGAAAGAGTTTATTCTGGTATGCATATAGTTATATTAAATAGACTTAGTTATTTTCTGACATTACTATAGCAATTGAACCTTGGAAGAAGTTTATATGGAAATGGATTTCTCCATAGATACACAGCGGGGCGGGGGGGGGGCTCTGTGTACACTGCATGTTTTCCACTTCACTAATGTCTCTTTAAACTAATTTATTTACTGGTGTAATCTGTCCAGGAAAACCTTGAGTGAGGCCACCACCTTCTTTAATGTCTGCATAGTATTCCTGAATAAGCCAAGAGTATTACACTGTTTGCCATGCAGTGCATTAATTGTATCAGGTGACAGAAGTGATGCCATGTAACGTTCTGTAAGAGGAGATGCTTACAAACACCATATTTAAAGACCTCTCCTTGTGATCTTCCAGCAGATGGAGGCAATATTAATTAATTAATTGTTTGGCAATGTGCCCTTTTTAAGCAAATACCGATTGAGAAGGAGAAGGGGGAAAGAAATTGCTCCACATTTCAATTGGCCGAGGATGTGGTGATTCGGATCTTTTAAAGATGGGGATCTAAGTTTAAAACTCGTATTGGAACCTTATAAGAATAATTACCAAGTACATACTTTTAAGGGATTCTCTTTCCTAAAGACTCACACTGAGTTTCAACCCAATTTTGAGTATTACCAGAGATTAAGAGCCAATGATTCACAAACTGTACCCGGTAGCCACACTAGCTTTTTAAGTATTCTTTTCTGTCACACTTACTGGCTGTCCTTGAAAAGCAGCTTCTGGTCACATAGAAACCTTTCAACCACAGAACAGTATTATAAAATACAGTGATAGGGGAAAAAATGGCGAGGAATCTAAATTAAGAATGGCTACATTTTAAAAGCAGTATTATAGATCAGGGGTCTCCAACCTTGGCAATTTTAAGACTTGTGGACTTTAACTCCCAGAAAGCAAAGCTGGCTGAGGAATTCTGGGAGTTGAAGTCCATAAGTCTTAAAGTTGCCAAGGTTGGAGACCCCTGTTATAGATTATAACAAGCTTAAAATGACACATCTGATCGATATCAAGGCTCTTTGTTTGCTTGAGTCTTGAGTTGCAATTAAAGGTCTGTTTTTAACTTACGAAAATGCACATTTTTAAAGGGGATCACTAGGGCAAAAATCAATTTTTATATAGGGGCTTGTTTGTGGTTGCCACCGAGGCTTTTTTTTTTTTATGCCCTTCCCGATGGAAATTTGTAATCATGTTCCTTTTTCTCAGTGTTTTAGATTTTCTTCTATACCTCCTTTCAGATTTGGTCCACCCTTCAGGCTCAAAAAGCATCTCTTTGGTAAACAATGAACTGTTTGAGGGTGAACTGCTCGTGACAATCTACATGGCTTGTCTCAGCTCAGCTTGCTGTACAAACTGGAGTAGATCCTCTCCAATATCGCTGTTAAAGTAAGATTCAGCAAAGAGTCTGACTGGTTTCTAATTGTATTATTTGGATACAAGAAAACTAACCTTGTTTAGTTTTTAAAAATATGCTGTTTTCCTCAGAGAAGTTATGTCAATAAAAATTGTTTTTATTTTGTCAAGCACTGCATGGTCGTATATACTGTGCCACTTGCAGGCTTCCTGAGAATATCTGATTAATGCATTCATGTTTGCAGCATCAATTAAATGGGGTTTGTGCTGAAAGTTCTTGCAGTATTTCTTCTGAGAAATTGTGTCTTGTAAAATCTGCTGAAGGTAAAGCCTCACCGCCATCTGCTGGCAAAGCAGAGAATTTATTCCTCAAACACAGACCAGTGAAATTTGTTATAAAAGCAAATCTTGTTTGCAGTTCATATCTAGGACTAAGGTGCTATCAGTTCTCAAAATCCAGGGAGCTACTAGAAAGCAGCAGTCTGGTCTTTTTTAACTCTTTGGTGACACTTAGTGGTTGTCTGGATTTTTGCAGTCCAGCTCCAACAGTGCTAATTTAATTATCATCAGTTGCTTTGGTCTCTATAGTGGCTGCATTCAACAAAGCATAAAGAAGCATATGTTTATTTAGCACTTTGCATAATGACATGTGTGACTGTATGTTGATGGCTGCTTACCTCAGTGGTTGATTCTTACCTGACTTAAATACACATTTATTAGGTCTGTGCCCTGCTGGGATGGCTTTTTGTATAATATAGCTGTGATAAATACACAGCATTGGCACGTTCATTGCTAACCCTTTCTTGCAAATTATTTTTTCCCAAAGCAACTTGTTACCACCTTTTACAATTGTATGCAGCTATTTAGCAATGTAATAAACTCTATGTTAGGCGTTCCTCCCATTTCCTCCCTGTGATAGAATTCACTTAAAAATTAGATTTTGGTTGCTCTGAAAAAGCAGAGAATTTAACATGCATACTTAACCTGCAGAATCTCAGATAATATTTTTAATGGGTAATGGCCATAGGTTTTTCCACCAAGAACTATTTTGTACATCTCACATGTTTCTATAAGAGTTAGTGGCTAAGACATTTAGTACTTGGCAGAAATGCCATAATTCAAATTTAGATGACCTTGGGGAAACTGCAATAGCCCAAAATATACACAGAGGATAATTCTGTCCTATCTTCAAAAATTGTCATAAGGATTATAGTGAGGAAATATGTGTGAAGCATTTAAAAAGCTGAAAGCACATATGGTTAATCTTCGTATCACCTTTATTTTGCAAGCCAACTGCAAAATTGTTCTCCAAAATGGTATCAATACCCTACCATAGTGCTGAGAAAATTAATGGGTCTACATTCTAGAAGAGCATCCAAAGGAGATTAAAACAAGACTTAGATAAAATTCTCATGTAAGATTATTGCAGTATTCCTCAGAAGCAGAACACTATATTCTTAGAAAGATAAAGTCATATAAATACAGTAGCCATTAGTCAGTACTAGCCTTCATCAACTTGATGTCCTGCAGGTAAATTAAGCTACAATCATAATTTTTATCTAGCTATATATTAAGTGGGAATTGTGACCAGTTCAGCTTCATGCACTGGAAAAGGCTGGTTTTAGTACAAGAGCCATTTTTTTTACTTAAAGTACAGTATTTCATTCTTCTCTTTGCATGTTGTATATAACTTTGCCAAATTTATGTAGACATATTTTTGCAAGCACATTCTCTCCAATTGATGGGTGGCACAGCTGAAAACAGCTTGTATCTGATAGCATTTAGAATAAAATAACAGAGTTGGAAGGGACCTTGGAGGTCTTCTAGTCCAACCCCCTGCTCAGGCAGGAAACCCTATACCATTTCAGACAAATGCTTGTCCAATGTCTTCTTAAAAAGTTCCAGTGTTGGAGAATTCACAACTTCTGGAGGCAAGTTGTTCCACTGGTTAATTGTTCTGTCATTTCTCCAGACAGATGTCATATAAAAGCCAGAACAAGATTCTAGCACTTGGTCACAGAAGTTTCTTCAAATTTCTCATTCCAAAGACAATACTTCTGGAAGGGAATAATACTAAAGTGGATGCAAAAAATAAACATGAAGTAGTCTATATGATCTTGAATTTCTGAGCCAAAAAAATCACCAAATAGAAAGGTATTAGTCTTCCTGAACATAATGCTCTCCAGATGTGATGGAGACTCTAAGATCTGGAATTCACAGCAAGCTTGGCCAAAGATTGCACTGGCTAAGGCTTCTGGGAGTTGCAGTCCTAACAGATCCCTAACAGGATGAAAATGCTGGTAGTCTAAATCCTAAAGCACTAGTTTTATGGAATGGAATGGAATGGAATGGAATGGAATGGAATGGAATGGAATAGAATAGAATAGAATAGAATAGAATAGAATAGAATAGAATAGAATAGAATAGAATAGAATAGAATAGAATAGAATAGAATAGAATTCTTTATTGGCCAAGTGTGATTGGACACACAAGGAATTTGTCTTGGTGCATATGCTCTCAGTGTACATAAAGAAAAGATATGTTCATCAAGAATCATAAGGTACAACACTTAATGATAGTCATGGGGTACAAATAAGCAATCAGGAAACAATATCAATATAAATCATAAGGATACAAGCAACAAAATTACAGTCATACAGTCATAAGTGGAAGGAGATGGGTGGTGGGAATGATGAGAAGATTAATCGTAGTGCAGACTTTATACTATTTTAACTACCATGAATCTACTGTTCCAGAATTTGGGGAAACCTAGTCTGGCAAGCCAGTTAGAGGTTTTTATCTCATTATTTATCTTGTGTTTTGAAGGGAATGGGAACAATAAATGCAGAATAGCTGTCTTTAATGACATTTGTATTATAAATTTCCTCACTTCAGCTTGAGCACTGAAGTTTTTCTTTCCACTGTCATCCTTGCTCCAATTTGCATGAGGTTGATGAAACTGAAAGGTCACTCACTGAACTTTATTTAGGAATTTGGTAAATATCTATCTCTCATCCCAAAATAAAGATCCCTGGGATGCCTGCAATCAATATATATAAAAGCAAGTTAGATACATAATGGAACATTTTAAAACCCATATGAGCAAAAGTAACCCTAAGAAGGAACAACTTGTACTGGAGCTCCAAAATTAAAGGTTCAGATCTTAAGACTATTTCAATGGCTTGGATGCTCATACTGATGAAAGTAGTAGCATACTTTATTTATTTTGCACATCTTCTGCTTTTCTCCTAGACAGAGCTGTCAAACTGCCAGCCAATGGGCCGGATGCGTTACACGCTGGCCATACCCACGCCCGGTTTAGCAAAGGGGGGATCCCGATATGTCATGTGACACTGCAGTGACAACGTGAGTTTGACACCCCTGTCCTAAGAGGTCAAGGTGGCAATTAGTGCAGTTTTTACCAACGACTATGTGAAGTGGTGGCTGGGCTAGGAGGGATCAGTTGCCCAAGTCACCCAGTAATCCTCTGTGCTTTGAACTCAGTTTCCCTCATCTAGACCAGCATCTCTGGTACAGATGCTACTACTTGCTGTGACATCTTTTAGGTAGCATGGTCCCAACCATTGCGGCTAAGCCCCAGCACTTCAACTCTGACCTGGAAATGGATTTGAAAGTCAGTGCAGCTTAAAGGGCAGTCTGGTTAAACTACTTACTCCCGGTGGGAAATCAAGGGGCACTGCTTTGAACCCATTGCTGTTTCCAAACTTTTTCTAAAGGCACATTGATAAAATAATGCATTGCAGTTGTCTAAAAGGGAGGTTACAACAGCATGGGTAATTGTGATCCAGCGATTTCCAATCAGGCAAGGCTGACGCTGGTATTTTAGCTGCTTCTGATTAAAAAGATCTTTGGCCTACAAAGCCTGCTTAAGCCTCCAATATAATGCTGGTTTGAACCCATGCCCTTATGCATATTGAACTAGCATAACTCCTATGCTGGCTGCTTTTCTGTAAAGATGCCTGGTTTTGTCTCTTTCATTCATAGCCAAAGAGAACAGTTGAACTGGTAGAGAAAAGAATTCTTATTATCTGTTACTCTGGCTGGAGCACAAGGAAAAAAATATGAATACCTTGAAATCAAACAAAGATGCTAAAAAAGCAGACAAAATATCTGGGCTTTAATTATTGGAAATTCATCCAAGATGGAGGTGAAAATTAATCAGCTGGAAAAAAAATAGAGAACTGTAAGGACAACTTGCCCAAGTCACCCAGTTGGCTTTATGCCTAAATTTGGACTAAAACTCAGTGTCTCCTGATTTCTAGCCTGATTCCTTAACCACTACATCAGACTGATTCTGACCGTCAGAATCTCCAAACCCTCTAATTCACTTATGTACCATTTGCTCCACTTGTGAGGAGCACTTCTTAAATCTGATTTAGTCCAGGGTGGCCATAGAATTTGAAGCATGACTCTAGCAGAATTCTTCAGTCCACCTAATAATTCCAGGAGTTTGAATTGTGCTAAAAAGAAAAAAAAACCAGCAGAAACAAATGAAGATCATTTAAAGACAATGAAGCCATTGTCTTTAAACAAACATAAGTGTCTTCAAACATATACTTCATATTGACCAGAACCATTCCTCTTTTACACTTCAGAAAGATTTCCACAAGAAACCACATAATCTGTGCTTCAGATCTGATTTGGAAGAGGTACTTTAAAATGCTTTGGAATGGGAATACAGCACTCATTAAAGCAACTATGTCTATTTCCCCCAAATAACACAGTTTCTTCAAAACTTCTGCAACATTAGATATAATATGCATCTGTTCCACAGCCACAGGTTGGCATAAGTCTTAACAGCCAGTCACTGCAGGATACAGGAAATGGACGTTTTAGACCTATCCAATATAAATCTTTCAATGTTCTTACATCAACAACTTTTTCAAGCTGCAGCTAGAGTAACTGTCATCATCTGGTTGGGTTTCCAACTGAACTTTTGACAGGATCACAGTAAGCTAGATCCACATTAGATGTCTCTTTCCTGGCATGGGAATGCAAGAATAGGAAGCCCCACCTGTTGGATTGCTGCTTGCATTGCAGCTATTAAACATTCATCCTCTGTTAGGAAAAGGCAACAGTGCTAGCAGCCTCTTGATTGCCTGTCCCCGAGGGATGACTGGAACCGAGAAGGTGGGCATTTAAAGTGCTTTACACATTTACACTGTGTTTATACTTGCAATAGATTAATGCTGTTTATTGTAGACCACCTTGGGAGATGACCCAGGGTAAAATGCTTTAAATGGCACTGAAGCATTTTAGAAAACAGTAAGTGGTGAGGACCTTTCTGGTGTTACAATGTTATAAGCCACTTAAAGAACCAATGTGTGACTACAGCCTCCCCATTTCTTTTGTGTGTGTGTGTGTAAGAGAAAAAGAGAGGTGGAATGAGTATATCCCAAATGGTCTAAGAAGCAGCATATTTGAAACATTTACTCACTCCATTCCTGAAGGCAAGAAGAAATGTGTTAAGTGACTATAGCTGAGAGCTTGGCTTGGATAGTTGGTGAAATTACACTTTAACTCCTTTCCAAGGTTATTCAATTTAAATCGGAGGGGGGGGGTGGAGTGATGACTCAGTTATTGACTAATAACTTTCTCCCCTCCTTACGTGTTCAACTTCCAGAACATTTAAACAACATGCTAGCTGTCCAGGGGTATTGTCCAAAAAGCAAGATGGTGGCTGGGACCCACAACAGCACAACTGCCCCTTTTTTTATCAACATTGTGCCATTGCAGGAAGGGAACCAAGTCAGCAGAAAACTTCTTGTTCATTGTACCTCTCTTGGTTGGTCTTTTGGTGTATTCTGACATCAGCTTTTGATTCAAATAAGAAATAATCTTAGAGTGAATTGATCCCATTATCTCAGGGGTTTCAAACTCAAGGCTCACAAACCGGATCTGGCCCGTGAGGTGCTTAGATCTGGCCTCCAGGGGCATCCTGGAAACAGTGGACCAGCCCGCAGTTGCTCCATTTTTGTGGCAGAGTTCTCAGGCCGTCGACACAAATGATGTCAAGCTAGTCATGCCCCCCCTGGCCACACCCCTCCAGCCCCCCCCAAGTCCCCCAAGTCAAACACAACCCTGATGTGGCCCTCAATGAAATCAAGTTTGACACCTCAGCATTATCTAAAGGATTTAGATTCCTTTAGCTTACATAAAAGCTATAATAATGCTGCACCATTATAAAATTTCGCAAAGGGGAAGTTGTACAGGTAAAGTTAAGAATCCTTCTTGGATTTTTAACTATGTTCTATGTAAATTGCAGAACACTAGCAGCAGATCTCAATATCCTTCAGCTTCCATGTTTATTTTAACAATAGTCTGAATTCCCAAAGAGAAGAATTGTCCATTGACTCACTCATTCTTCCAGTCTCCAGATTTTCCATAAATTTCCTTTGCCATGGAGTAACATTTAATTCTATTTTTCCTTTTCATTACAAGTAGTCCTCATTTAGTGACTACAACTGGGGCTGGCAACTTGGTCACGAAGCAGTAACTAAGTGGAACTACATACTATGCTTATGATTTTATTTCAGATTTCTTTTGCTTCACACAGACCTACAAAGGTCATATACATGAGGATTGGTTGCCAAGTTACTTTTTTTATCACCACTGAATGATCACTAAGTGAGGCAGTCATTAAATGAGGCTTACCTGTGGTTCAAGTAAAGCTGTAAACCAGATTTGTGTAATCTTTCCCGCTGTCAGTGGTCAGCTCAGTTTCTTGATTATGTTCTAGAACAGGGGTCTCCAATCTTGGCAACTTTAAGACTTGTGGACTTCAAATCCAGCTGGCTGATGAACTCTGGGAGTTAAAGTCCACAAGTCTTAAAGTTGCCAAGATTGGAGACCCCTGTTCTAGAACATAATCAAGAAACCTATTTGTTTGCTACAAGGAGCAGAAGCCACTACACACCAGCAGCTCAATTGTTAGCACATGCATAGATTTCCCCCCCCCCCTCCAAATAATTTTTTAAATTCACCTGGTCTTTTTTGAACAACTAAACAACTTTTTCAAACAAACCAATTCTGAACTCTCACTATAGTTAATAAAGGTTTTCATTTTTTTAAAAAAATGTTTTTAATTTCCTGTATTTTAATCTGATACATAATCAGTTTGGGAAGCACATGTTAATAATTGGTCATATAAATATAGCAAAAAAATATGGGAAAAAATCTCATGGCACCTTTCCTTTCTGTCCTCCAGTTGTAAACCCCATTCAACTCCCAGGTATAAAAATAAATGTGACTCATGCAGGCAGACACCTCCACATGAAGGCAAATATTCTGGCTGTTCGGAATCAGGGTCCTCCCCATTTCCTTCTGCTCCTTCCCAGCCCAGAGCGGCATTCCTTCCACTGTTCAGTTCGCTGAAGTACCCAGCCCTGATCCTATCACCCAGTTTTTAGCCAGTGGCTAATGGTGTGTCATGCACATGGTGCTCCTAAGAGCAGAAACAGATGCTGCTCATTTGTATTTCATGTGAAGTCCATGTTAGGAGCCCCGGCCAGCCCTGATGGAGCTTTTGAGTGCTGTGGTCTGTGAAGGCTTGGCATGCCCTACATTTGCCAGCAGCCTCTTGCATTCTCCACTACAATAACCTCAATTGTTTGGGACAAACAGCTGCTCCCCTCTCCCCATATGAGATGGCAGCCAGTGTGACAACTGCTAAACCCTTGCAAATTATCTGTTTGAGTTAGGCTGCTCTGCCTTCCCTGGATCCATATTAGCATCAGGTTTAATTGTCAAGATGATCATGAGGATGAAAGCATGGTCTCATTCAATGTTGCAGCCCTTTCCACATCCATAGCATAGATTACCATCAGACCAACAATCAAGAGGTAAACAATACCCCAATCAAGGAACTGCAAAACAAGCTAACAGTAAAGAGCCCAATCAAAGAACCTTCAAAACCACTCCCACCAACACTGACAGGGCAAGCCGCCAGAATATAAACTGAGAGCAAACCCCATTCCTTACTAGCACTGATGATGTTACCTAGTTAGGGTAATGAAATGTCTTCAAGAAAAACAACCAAGCTCAGAGAGCACCAAGGACCCCACATGTCAATCCTGAGGTACAAATAGTCTCCATTATCAATTAGCCTATCAGACAAAGTCTTCGTATCTTAGTCATCCATGAATTCCTAATGGATAGCTTTAGATTGAGCCCTACTTTCAACATTGGTTCGCTGGTGAGTAACTAAGTTATAACAGAAGTGTGCCAATTTTTGCAAGCTTCTTGGAGAAAAGGAAGGTTAGTAACAGTTCTTGTGCTGCAAAAACATCTTATGTGTTGAACACTATGTCTTTTTTTAATGGCTTCAGCAGGAGAATCATAAGCATTTCAAAGCATTTCTCTCATTTGCTATGGTTATTCAGATAAATACTCCAAGGAAGGAGTAGTTTTTTGTACATTGGCTGGCAAAGTTTTTTCAGGAGGAACTGCCTTATAAACAAAGGTCCTTTTCAGTAGCAGGCTGCTCATGATTTTGAAGAAGTCTTGAAGATATTAGATCCAGTTGAGGACAACACCCCCAACCTTGCAAATTTTGTAGGGGCAGTAAGCAAATATTTGTAATTATAGGCCATGTGACAATGGTAGCAAATGTAGGTGGCAACCAAGAGATATCTTCTAAGGACAAAGCAGAAGATGAGTTATGTTTCCAGTAAAATTTACACTGAGCCACCAGCACATATGTACACACATACTGTATCTAAATAATTCAGGACTTCTATACATTTCCATCTCACAGAATATATATTTCAATCCTGTGTACTGAAGTGCTTTGGATATTTCTTGAATGGTGAGACAAATCTTGCCAATCAGTAATGGAATCTCCCTTGAGATGTGCAAATCAAGAATTTCAAGGCAAGCTTGTGGATAAGTCAACAACAGTAAGCTCTTTGGAAGAGTCACAAATTCTTGTAGTTCATGTAAAACAAGACACTGGACTTGGAAAAAATGTGCAGGCCAGCTGCCATTTGCCTGGTAGGCTTGGCATAAAAGAAGTTGTGGAAGAGTCAGCCTATACACAGTCCGTCCTCATATACACACTACACAATTGTTTCTCTTCCCCCCCCACCTCTCTCTCTGAAATTTCTGCTGAATGTTATTGATACCAGAGGGGGCTTAGATGTTGGGATCCACATTATTCTGCCAAATGTCACTTTCTCTACTCTGCTGTAACACAACAAGTACTATTGCAATATTGTACTGAAATCATAGCAGTAACTCAGACCCTTTCTACCCTTCTTAGTTGAGTGACACCATAATGCTCTGCCAATCCCAATGTTCCTCCATGATTACATGACACAGGCCTCCTTTCACTCAGCTTAAGATTTAAACAACCTTTACACTGTGAGTTCATGATCCAGAATACAGGTAATTTTCCCCTGCAGTGGTTAAGGTAGCAGGCTAGAAACCAGGACACTGAGTTCTGTAGGCACAAAGGTTACTGTGTGACCTTTGGCCCAGTCACTTTGTCTCAGCCCCAGGAACCAAGCAATGGAAACCCACTTCTGAAATCTTGCCAAGAAAACTGCATACACTAATCCAGGCAGTTGTCAGGAGTCAATACTGAGCAGAAGGCATACACACACACAAATGAGATGGTATTCCACCACAGCTTTTAAGGAGCATAGTACTGTATCTATAGTGTTTTATGAAAGGGTAACAAGAGGAGTGTGTGAAGACGTCTCCACACTATCTGCAGACCAAACTCAGCTGTTACCATTTCTTCCTCATGGTTTGTCCTTTCAACTAACACATTGTCTCCTGGGTTCGTTTCATGCCCACCACCTCTTACCCACTCACAAAAGAGAGCAGAGACAATTTTCAGGCAGAAGGATACATATTTTTGCAGTTCTATGTATTTCCATAAATCTGCAATGACATCAGGGAAGATCCAGTAGTCCCATACTTATTGATGCATCCTGAAAATAATGGGCAATTGTCATTATTTCCATCTACTCCTTTGGGGACAATCTAAACATTCAAGATAACATTCAACTGAGAGAAGCTAATATATGGACCGAAAATTCATGCATTAAATTTAAAATTAATTTTAAATTAAAATTCTTTGTTTAGTTGTTGATTTTGGCAAGTTGCTATTACCGCAGTTTCCAATGGGACACCTGTACTTAGTCTTCCATAACAAAATCAGCAAAGCCCCTTGTAGCATCTTTTAAAATTTAAAAAAAGGTATGGTGATATTCTTTTTTTTAAAAGATATTTTAAGTTATAAGGACATATGTAATTGTCATTGAGCATTTGCTTGAGGATTTCTAGCAAGGAAGATCTTGGGATCCATTGCTGAATGACACTTACCATCAAGAAACTTTCACCTGAAAATCTCTCCTCCAGTAACAAAAACCCTGTTCAATCTAATACAATTCTGGTATCTAGAAGTTCCAAGAATGAATTTTGCCTTCTGTTGTGTGCGATATTGCTCTGTAGTGAAATCTAAATTCAATAATATAATATCATGTGTATAATATTGGCATGCTCTGTTCTTTGGCATCACTTGTAACACTTATACCAATTTCCCTTTCTTTTAGGAAAGGAACATAAAATACAAGGTCAGTTGAATTGTTGCTAAATAAATGCACATCACTGTGCTACCAGCATTTGACTGGCATTTCTCCTGGGGGAGCAAACTCACTTCTGGTTCTTGATCTGTAACTTTCCAAGGTCACATTATTATTACATGTGTGAATCCTTTGGGGTGATGTGTTCACCTAAGCAGCACATGTTGGGGAAAAGCACTTGTAAGATCATACCGTGTCCTGCTCTTTTCCTCCTCTCCACTCAAAAGGATAAATTGTCACCACTCACTGCATTTTGTCTGCCAGTTTTGATCAAACACATCGAAAGGAAATGCCTAGCTAAACTGCCGTAGCATGAGTAATTTGAATCAAGTGGAGGTTTGAGTTAAAGCTTCCCTGTATTATTTGTTTCTGAATTTATTTTAAATCCTCAGGGCTTGTCATTAGGTAGTTGGATGCCTTAACCTGCTCGGAATGATAATTGGAACTGAAAACAATTCATCCTTTATATAATAATCCTTTTCTGTCCTATGGCCTATTATGGTCACCAATTGACATTCAGGGCTGAGAAACCATTCAGGAGCCCAGACTATTTAACCTGCTGCCTCCTAGATATGCTGGGTTACAACTGTCATCTCTCACACCTAGCTTTTGGTTGTAGCATAGTTATAGTTATGTGTGGTAATAGAGGTCTCTATGATTGCAGAGGAGTCAGAATGGGGAAATTAATATAGCTTCAACCATTCCATACAGTTTCTTATATCATGTATCCCTGCTTTTCTCTCCATCATAATTCAACCCACTGTGGTAGAACAGGAAGATATGTTGTTGTGGTCATATTGGATGAATTCCTTCAGCACTTTTTCCTTCATTGTACTTTCTGAGTGTTCATCTGGGGAGGGGGATATCATTCTTTTATGTGGAATACAGCTAGATCAGGTTGCAGTCTCCTATTTAAAATGCAAAAATTCTCTTTTTCGGCTATAAGCATCAATCTCCAGAAACCCTTCTGTGGATGTTTTTATTTTATTTTGCACCTCTTACTTCGTTACATAAAGCTACTCCCATCATTCAGACTGGACTATACTAGTCTCCCCTAACCAGATGCCATCCTGTTGATTGGCAATGAAGATTCTTAGACAATGTGCTTGATTGAGAGATTGTGGTAGGTAGGATCAGATATGTTAGCAGATTCTGGGCTGCATTAAAGTTTTAAGTAAGTGTCATATTCTCCCACTAGCTCAAGCTTTTTTTTAGTGTGAGCAGAATTAGTGGTGAACCAAGAGAAGGAAGTTGTGATCCACTAGGTGTTGCCAAACTACAATTCCCAATGTGCCAATAGAAGAAAATATACATAGCTCAAGGTTGAACTATGGAGATATTGGTGCTCCCAATGTTTTATTACATCCCAACTCGCAAGGTCTAATATCATTAGCCTTGATGACTGGGAATTTTGGTTCACCAACATCTAATGTCTGATTAATGGATTACAAAATTACAGGATTTGGAAATATGGGTACTTGTGAGGAAATTGCAAATATCATACAAATATGATAAAATAAATAAATAAATAAATAAATAAATAAATAAATAGGCCAGGAAAAAATCACTACTACTACTATTACTCTTATTAGTGATGCTATTACTTTGCTGAAATGCAATAAAGTGCCAATCGATAGTGAATGCTATTGGATGAATATACCTATGACTGTCAGTTCCTTCTCTGCCAGCCTTCCAAACTACTGTTTACATCTGTCTCCTAAAATGGATAATAATGAAGTCTGAGCAAAAACATAAGAGCTCCTAATGATTCTCCATATATCAAGTAAATCAGGGTGTCCATGGAGGGGAGAGTTCAAAAAAAGTCAAGATGGCAGCTGCAACTACTTGATGAAAGAACCACCTATTTGGGGGTAGGATCTTAATCACACAGGGATGGCCACCATCTTACCTATTTTTACCCTGATGCCTTTTTTTAAAAGGTGGCACTTGGATCACACAATTTTTAGACCCTCTTTATAGACACACACACCAGGTGAGTTTTCAGAAGCACAAGGCTATTGTTGATTAACAGATGAGATTCATGGGATTGTGGTAGATAACATAGCCAATAAACAACAACAACAAAAGCCCTGCTACAAATATTAAGACTTTTGTCACACTTTTAAGAGTTCACCCATTATTCTGGCATCAGCTTTCATGGCATTAATCTGATCAAAATGTTATAGTCCAGAAAATCTGATGTTGAATTAGAGCTAAAAATGCTATAATACTCTTTTTTGAGAACATGTTGGCTTGGATTCTTTTTACATGTGAGGGTTTCCATAGCAAGTTATTACCATCAGATATGAACAACCATATGAAATTATTAAATTCTACTTTTTTTAAAAAAAAAAATATCAAATTGAATGAAGTTGTCCTTTATCTGCCGTAGCCAAATTCAATAGATACAGCTATCAAGTGTGGAAAGGATATATTCTACTTGCCTGCTGGGAAATTGTTAGAAGCCAGGATTCTGCCAGAAGAAATAGCAACTCTAATTCACTGCCACAGGCATTGCTGATTAAAAAACAAGGATTTAAATTGAGCCATTTACAAGATTAGTGCTCAAAGAACTCCTTGGATGGACCATCTACCTAGATGATTAATCAGTTCATCTCTGCTTTCTGCCACATTTGGATACAAGCAAAATAGAATACTCAAATGAAGAGATAGCAAATTTAGCTACCTTACATGGAGTTACCATAATTGGGCTGCAAACATCCAGTCAGCCAGTAGAGGACAGCAAAGAGACATGGGAAATTATCTCTTTGCTTTCCTCTCTAAGGCTATACAAATTAGTGTGGATCTTAGATCTGATAATTCTATTTTATGATATTTTGTTTATAGAGCATTTATTAATTTAAAATTTTAACCCTCTTCTGAGCCCAGTTGATAGAAGGATTAGATATACATTGAAAAAGTTAGAAGATAAATTTGACAGGTTCTCAAAACATAAAACCAATTAAAAATCATATTTATCTCTAATTCCTATAGGTACATATTCATCATCACCAGTTTTTAGAGTATATGACCCAAAGAATGGTGACAATACTAATTTTTACTTTATAAAACATAAAATCTTTCAGATGTACATTTATATAGAAAACTCTGGCGAAGTATCAAAAACCCAACCAAAATATTTCATTCCTTTTTGGTCAGTTTTAGCAACCCTAAGAATAAAAACTACTAAAGAAAGATGTAGCTTACTTCTGCCTTCATTTCTATGAAAAGCCCCTTGAGTATGTGATGAGAGAGAACACAGAACATTGATTGAAAATCATTTCTTTTCCTTTTAGCAACAATTGTAATAAAAAGAGACCAAGAATTAAATGAAGTGACCTTTACAGCTACAAGATTGGATCCAGCTCCATAGGAAGTCAATAGCAGCTTCTCATTGATTTCAATAAGGCTTAGAACAGGTCCTACAAATGGAGTGCAATTCACTCACTGTCAATTAATTCCTCTCTAGACAAGTAGACAAGTAGTCTGTACCACACCATGCAGTTAAATCAGAATTACTTTCATTTTGGCAACCTTGCATTTTTCCATTACGGTTATACATACAGCCAAAAATATGGATATAAAAAGTCCCCTAATAGCAATAGCACTTAGACTTATATACTGCTTCACAGTGCTTTACAGCCCTCTGTATGCAGTTTACAAAGTCAACATATTGCCCCCAACAATCCGAGTCCTCATTTTACCAACCTTGGAAGGTTGGAAGGCTGAGTTAACCTTGAGCCAGTGAGGATTGAACTCCTGGAGTGAACAGTGAATTGCCTGCAGTATTGCAAGGGCCACCATGGCTAATGATTGCTTCTGAGCAACAGCAATGGCACTTAGACTTAGATACCACTCCGTAGTGCTTTACATCGCTCTCTAAGCAGTTTACAGAGTCAGCATATTGCCCCTAACAATCTGTGTCCTCATTTTACCAACCTCGGAAAGATGGAAGGCCAAATCAACTTTGAGCTGTGGGCAGAGTTAACCTGCAACACTGCATTCTTATCACTGCGCCACCACCAAACGAGTATATGTTGCATTTTGGAGTAGTTGTATTTTATATGTATATTGAACCATAAAGTCTAATGCAGCCTTGTCCAGTTTTTGCTGGGAAGGGATGCTGACTGATGAAAATGGGAATGCAATCCAATACATCTAGGGAGTTGGGAAAGACTGACCTAGCAGCTGAGCTGCTTTAACCATTTAGGGAGTTGCATCACTGGAAAAGAAATGCTGGGAATGGACTCAACCTAAGTCAAAATTCAAAATTAGCCCACATCCAGAAAAAGGGAAGATATCTGTGACTATAACCCAGGAGGTCCTCCTTTGCATCTCCCCTTGGTCTGCATGCAAGCCAGGTCCGTGTATTGACACAGGTTGATTTAGCTGGCTAAGAGTTTACATATGCTTTTAAAAAGTTATTTGGGGAAGTCTTTTATGGAGAAGAACAGTACTTCTGGAAGAATGTCCTGGCCGTGTTCTTCAAAGTTAAAAACCCTAACAGTGGCCCATCACCAAGGGCAAGAAGCACAACCAAAGTATGTTCAAGCTTTCATAAAATTATGACAACCATTTTTGGTGGAAGGGTCTCCAGGGGATATAGGGCTTATGGATTGCCTTTCTTTGCTTCTTGCTGTCTGAAAACTTTTTTAAAAAATTGTTGTGATCCAACTCTGTCCACTTGTAAAATATTAATATCCACCACATGGAAGATTGTATATAACCTAATGCAAAATCACTAACATGTAAGATTGACTTCAGTCCATTATTTATAACATATATCCTGCAGAATAAATATAAGGTAAAGAAAACCCACAAAGCTAAGATAAAAATCAAGCCAGAATTGGAACTGAGCTGAAATAACTATCCTGGCAGAGAATCATTTTGTTGCCAAAATTTTGTCACACCATCCAAGTTCTTTCTTACACCCTCAGCCTTTCATTTTTGCTGAATTTACTGCAGATTAAAGATTTTAAAAATCCCATTTTGATTTCATATCATGATATCCAACATGGAAGCCCTTATGTTTGCATAGAAATAATTCATGATATTTACATATTGCATTCCAAAAGAGTCGTAACACACTCTCTGAAGGAAAGCAGCAATTAAATAATGACATTTTAATAGAGCCCCCATAGAGTTGCACTGAAATTGTCAATAGAGCTTTGTAATAAACTTAATTGAATTTTCTTGCTTTCTAAAAAGTGAGTATTAGTAATAGTCCTTAAGGAAAAAGATTGCAAAAACATTGGCAATGGCTCTGCAAATAATTCTATAAAAATCCTAGAAAGCACCACAGAATTGTGTTCCTTCCTTCAGTTGAGTTGAATTACATGGTGACTACATGGATAACCTGGTATGTACATGTAGTCCTCTGGTTGTTATGACAATTGAGGCCTAGATTGCCATTGTTAAGCCACTGCAATCATAAAGGGTGATGTCACATGACTGCATTGCTTAGTGACAGCAATCTCAGGAGTCCCCAATATTGTTGTAACCCCAGGACTGTGTGGGTCATTAAGTGGGAAGGGGCGGGAGTCCCATATAAGGTGCATGGGGAATAAAGTGCTGCAAACAGGCACTGGGAAGCACAGGTGGGACATTGTATTCTGCAATTGGGCTCCTTGGAGAAAAAAAGTATTGGAAACAGCTTACAGGAATCAAGTTGTAATTTTCCCTTCCAGCTTCCCCATTGACTTTCTTTGTAGGAAACCAGCAGGGAAGGCTCCAAAAGGTGATCATGTGAATCACAAGCACAGGATTGCAAGGACATTGTAATGTCTGCAATTCTGTGGATTGGTTGCAAATCTCCCTTGTTCAGCACTATAGTAATTTTGAACAGTGGCTGAATGAGCAGTCGTAAGATGAGGACTGCCATTGTTTTCTTGGCAACAACACTGAACTCGCTTTTCACTGTCTTGTTCAGAGTGTTGTGGTCTGCCAGCAGCCTGCAGAGCTGGCAGCGGAGTTGGACAGTGAGGAGGCTGGGGAGGACCATGGGCCAGTCTTGGAGTCTGGGGAAGGCCCGGACGAGGGCTCTGCGTTGGAGGCAGAGATGGGGCCAGGGCTATCTGGGAGTTATGCGCAGACTCCAGAGTCTCCAGAGTCGGACAGCAGAGAGGCAGAGGAACAGGAGGAGCCCGTTCCTAGTGCGCGCATGCGCAGAGCTGCCAGAAGGCAAGAACAGTTAAAACTAAAGGGACGACTCGGGAGTAAGGCCTGGAGATGATTGGCCCCTCCCATAAGTCTTAAAAGAGGAGCAAAGACACGTGGGCATTTTGCAGGAAAGCCACATTGTTAATTCTGTTCCCAGTCAGCATGTCTGTTTGATTCTGGAATCCGTGTGGCTTTGCCAAACAGGTCTTTGGCAGAGTGTCAAGGGAGATAAAGGTTGGTGATTATCCCGAAGGACTTCTCCCAAAGGACTTTTTGCAACTAATTGGGACTCAGCTGTGAATGAACGTAATTCACAGCTGTTGCAATAAAAGAGGTTTTTGGGGCTACTCGTGTGTTTTAATGACTCAGGAAGCCTAGGTCACAACACAGGGTTCTTTTCCAAGTCCCCCCCCCCAATTTAGTCTATATCCCTGAAAACAAATACTGAATTCTGGAAACCTACTATTTTGTTTTAGAAATGCCTCTTCCAAGCTTTACCAAGCAGCATGGTTCCACCCCATGAGTAAAGCCACCTCAGTCTGCTTCTAAGTTCCACTCAGTTTTTTCCCACAAAGCTGACAATACAAAAGACTAAGAAAACCCTTCCCTTGTAGATCTTCGCCCCTGGGCAGCATTGACAAATGATGGAGATTGCAAACAGTGTGTGCATTGACAATGAGCAGCTGGAGCACTCTGGGCATGTACTCAAAGCCCTCCAGACTGGGTGGTTGGGATGTTTGGCTTCAACCTCTAACAGAGCTACCCCACCTCCAGACTGTTTGTCCTAAACTTTAGAGCAGGGGTGTCAAACTCAAGGCCTGCGGGCCAGATCCTTCCAGGGTGCTTAGATCTGGTCTGTGGGGCTGCCTGGAAACAGTGAAGGATTGGCCCGCGATGTCTCTGCCAGCAAAAGCAGAGCTCAGGAGGCTACAACAGCCTCCTGCAACCCTCCGCCAGCGAAAATGGAGCTCGGGAGGACCGCTGGCAGAGGATTGCAGGAGGCTGTCGCAGCCTCCCGAGCTCCGTTTTCACTGGCAGAGCGCTTGGGCTGACACAAGCATCTCCAACATGAGTGATGTTGAGCTGGCCACACCCACCCTGGCCACACCCACCTGCCCCCCCAAAGTCAAACACAAACCTGATGTGGCCCCTAATGAAATAGAGTTTGACACCCCTGGTTTAGAGAGTGCTGCAGAGAATGCCCCACTCACCTCTTCCTTTAGCAAGCACCTTGCCTCCATGACAAAAGATTTCCAGGCTGAAGCCATCTAGCCCGGAAGCCCTTTGGCTGGTGCAGCACCTCAGTTATTCCCTAAAGCAAATTCAGCCTGTTCCTTCGTGGAAGAGAAATTGCTGTATATATGATTTCAAAGAAACAGTTCAGAGATATTTTCTGAGTCTGTTAGAGTATCTTGACACTCACTTAAGTGTGAAGTGCACAAGAATCTCCTGTATTTCAGGTGTACAATTATCTCTTAGTGCTCTGCAGCTTTTCTGGCTTCCCACCTTACTAAATACCAAGGAAAGAAATCAAAGGAAGAAGAAAGTATTTCGGCCACATGGACTTCTCGTACCATAGATTCTGTCCCGCAAGCTTACTTTCTGACAAAAGTAACTAGATTCAAAGATTTTCAATCAAATGCTTTGAGAGTTTGGGTCACTGCTCTTAACGCAACGTATTTCAGTTTGGCAGCATCCTTGAGATATCAACAGTGTCAAAACGACAGGCATAACTGCGTGACTGAAGCCTTTCCCCTTTTTATGTGAATGTGATGCATGTGGCACATGTTCAAAAGTGACAGACTTCACTCATTGGTCGCGCCTGTCATTTTGACACCCACCCGATGCCCTATTTTAGTCACAGACAAATTTAGATATGAACCTATGTCACACAGATAAAATTATACATAAAGAGAGAAGTTATAATAAACCAGCAGAAACACGCACAGATGCATCAGAATATTCAAATAAAAAAGGCCAAGGAAGAAGAGCTAAGGTGAGGACTATAATTAAGATCCAAGATACCATCTGTTTCAAATTTGGAACCTTATTCCTAACTCAATCGGTAATATTACTATGTGACTTTGACTGAAAATATTTAGCAGCAAGAGGAAGACTACAGATCACACTAAACTACGTCATATTTCACAAGTCCTTCTCCATTAAAAAACACCATTTTGAAGTAATGTTTTCATCAGGATAGAAGAATTGGAAGTGTGATCTCTTCCCCTGCCAGACCTTTTTTTTTTCAATTCAAGTTCTCCATGCCTACCACTTCACTGAGTTTCCTTTTTGCAGGGGAAGTTGAATTTGGTGTATTTTCAAATATTCAAAGAATGTCAATGGTTGGTTTAATTTAGCCCTCCAAAACATTCTAAGTAAACCAAAAGACTCAGCAGCCCCAGAAGGAAAAAACAGGAGTCATCTACAACAAACAATGTAAGGACTATAACAGCCGCTATATAGGACAAACAGGAAGAAGACTGACATAATACACCCTCGAGCACCAACTAGCAGTCAGCAGACATGACAACAATTCTTTAATTTCGCAACACTTGGAAAATTCAACCATAGTTTCAACTGAGAAACTGAGAATGTTCTAGATCAAGCCAAGTTCAAAAAATGGCAGAGAATTTCTGGAGGCCTGGCATTCAGACAAATTGGCCATTAAGAGACACATAACGATAAACAACATTTACATACCCATTCAAAAAGCCCAAAAGGAAACAAAAAGACAAAAACACCTTCTCAACAGCAATCAAAACCCATATGAGCAGAGATTAACACCAATTTTAACACTAAACCAACAATCAAGAAATAAACAATACCTTAATCAGACACATACTAATGGTAAACACGACCACCAAGAACACTCTCACCAACAGAACAAACCCATTTTCCCTTATTTTTATATATAAAAATAAGAGTAAACCCATTCTAGCACTGATGATGTTACTATTTGCAAGAAAGCTACCAAGCTTTTTGAGGATCCCACAGTTCAACCCTGAGCTACAAATATTCTCTTCTATTGGAACTAGGATTCTCCCCACTTAGGATGTCTTTCCATTTAGGATGTCTCCATTCCAGTAGTGTATTGCTCTGGATTTGGTACTCAATTTGTTAATCCATTGATAATTCGGTGATGAAAATGCTGTCATAGATCTGACATTGCAGAGAATGTCAAAATTAGTCATTCATTTATTCCTAATCTTTACTAAATAAAATGTAAACAAGAAAGTAACACTAATAATAATACAGCCATCTTAAAACACTATTGAAAATGCAATATTTAGGTGTACACCTGGTTTCCATGTAGTTAAGAGCTGTCTTCTCAGAACCGTTGAGACAGCTGCCTGTCAGTATTTATTTATTTATTTTTAAATTTGTATACCGCCCTTCTCCCTGAGGACTCAGGGCGGTGAACAGCCAAGTAAAAACATAAACTACAAACATTAAAATACAATTAAAAAGATATATATAATTTTGGCCCCATGATTGTGCAGTTACCATGGTTGATCATATCCCTTCACATCAAAATCAAGAATATTGTAAAGATTCTTCAACAGTTAAACCTGTTTTGACCCATTTTGCAAAGGTGGAAGGAATACCTTTTACTGAATCAAAACCAATTAAGAAAGAATTGTGTATACTCCTGTCTTGCCCAGAACTCATCCATGCTGAGAGGTGTCTATCTGGACCATTTGGATTTTTGATTTGGCTCTCAGTTCTCCTGCTATTACCTTGCCGGATAAATGAAAGTCATCCTCAAACAATGTTGTTCTTGCCATTATTTTCGTTAATGCATATTTGAGAATCAAAAGTTGCTGTTCTCTTCAGCTAGAAGTGCCTGCCAGTAATTCAATTTAGCTGTCAACACCTCAGTTGAAGAACATCAGTAGAATGGAGCAAGACTAATTGTCACATATACATTTGCATGCTTGTAGAATACACATCGTAAACAACCCTTGTCTTGTTTAATCATGTTCCCTTAGCAAAATGCTGAAGTCAGTTAGCTTTTGTTCCACTGTCATAATATTCTTCTCAGAAAAGGATACTTGGTCCCCATATGGCTATGACTGAAACAGGACTCAGCCCCTAATGCAGGGGTCTGCAAACTTAAACACTCAAAAAGCCATTTGGACCTGTTTCCCACAGAAAAGAAAACACTGGGAGCCACAAAACCCTTCCTGTGTCTGACTATTTCTTGAACGGCCACAAAACTAGCCTATGTAGTTGAATTAAACATTCTGTTTTCTTCTGAAACTTTTTTCTTTTCTTGGATTTATCCATGGTTGGCCTACCATGGGTTGAAAAGCTCAATAAGTCATGTGCTGGCGGGTGTTGCACATTGGCGGTTGTGACACATATTTTGAGTGATAGGGAGCTGCAGCAGAGGGGTGAAAGAGCCACATATGGCTCCAGAGCTGCAGGTTGCTGACCCCTGCCCTAATGGGTAGTATTAGTATGCACAACTTTGAAAAACAGTTAAACATGGTTTCATCATTATTGCTATCTTTTGAAATCTAGATTTGGGAAAACCTGGTCATCATCCACAAAATGAACAATTTGCCCACTTCATTAATGTACTTGGAGGAAAAAATATAACCTATAAGGCATTTGTGTTGTGAATATTTAAAGACACAGATACAAATCTTTGTACTGTTTTATTTCATTTGTTAATAGTGTTTACATTTATAATCTGTTTTCCCCTCAAAGAGTTTAAGAAGGCATAGTTGTTGTCTCCTTAAGATAGGATAACAGAACAGAAAATAGAGATGAAGCTGGAACTTTTTCTCTTGGGCATTCTTGAAGGGAAAATGGAGAAATAATTACAGTATATAATAATATACATATTAACTGCAAGTAGTATTGTCCTAGCACAGAACTAGAAACAACCAGATATTCCTCCAGACCAAATTATAATTTAAAAAATCTATGATTTTGCAGAAATGGACACATTGTCCATGGAAATGAAGGAGAGGGAGGAAACCGAGTACTATCAAATTTGGAACAGATGGTATTCCTGGCTTGAGAGGAGATGGGAAAAAAAGAGATAACTTGTTAAATATAATATGTAGCAGGTAAAATTGTTGAAGAAATATAGGATATGAAATTGATTTACAAATAGAAGTAATTGTAAATATAAATAAGGATGTAATTTAAGATATATATAGAATTAGAAATGTTGTAAATACGTACGTTATGATAGAGATACCGATATAGAAAAGCTGTTATTAGTGGAAAATTTTTGTTATGTTGTTTTTCTATGTTTTTTCTTTTTTTTTTCTTTTTGTGTTGTATTTTTGTATTGTGTTTTTAAATGTTGCAATTTCAATAAATATTATTTTAAAATAAAAAGAAAGTAATTCTCCCAAGAAAAAAGAAAAAAGAAAAAGAAAAAAAAGATAGGAGTTCTTTGCTAACGAAAGAAATTACTCTACTTTCTGAAGCTCCAAGACCTTCAAAATAAAATTTTTGAAGGTCTTGGAGTACCTCATCAGTTAAATGACAGCAAAAATAATCTATAATCTATGTTTGACACAGAAATGATAGGAACCAGTGAAATCAGGCTGTAAAGCTCTGTAAATATAAAACATCACAGAATATTGGAGTACACATTTCACACAACACAACAAGGACTGCACATGGCCATTGAATGCTATGTCAAAAGCCAAATCGGAAATGTACAAAGAGAAGGTTGGGCCAGGACACAGACTAATTTTGGTGTACTTAACTGTACTAAACATTAATTCTATAGTTATTTAACTGCTTCCTGTATATGTACAAATTCCCTTATTCTTCATCAGTACAAGATTTTCTGGTTTTTTTCTAATCCTCCCACTGAAAATTCTATTCCTTTAAGAGGCCAAGGGCTAAATCTGCAGCTTTCAGTCTATAATGCCTATGTCCTATTACTGAGCTAGTTTCCCACCAACAACCATAGTTGCAAAATTTGGGAAAAATATGAACTTTATGACTTTCCTCCTTAAAACTTCAATTGTGTCTCTTATGTGTAGATTATCTTTTGCATATAGATTTTGGCAAATACTCTTGGCGTTGCCATTAACCTCGGCCTGTGAATCTAATGTAAGTATCTAAATTCACTAATACAGTAATCTGAGCTACATGACATATGAAGTGCCTAAATTGGGAATCCATTTTACACCCTACCCGAGGAGTATGTTTGAGTACAGAGAGATGTTCCACAGTGTCACCCCATGCTTGTTTGGATTCTGAGATTAAAGATGTGGTCTACTTATGTACATTGATCCCAGCACCGCCCTTGGGTTTCAAGACTTGTCGTTTGCTACTGAATCGGGGATGGAGTTTCTCAGCCTTTCACATTATCAGGATGAAGTAATGGGAGGGATTTCCTTAAGACCTAAAACAAAGTGTTTGGTTATGTTTATCCAGCCTAATTTAGAGAGGCAATATTATATATTGAGGTTACTAGAATGTGATGCTTACTTAAAAGAAACCTTTAATGGAACTTACCTCTCAGAATGTATCAGGTTACAGTGGGAATCTTAGCTGTGGAATAAAGAATAATCCGAGCATAACCCTGTTTGCTTTGGAACAAATAAGAAGCCATAGCAAATTGAAGTCACTTGGGTCACAATCACACAAATGAGAGCAGAGTGGGTGCAGGTTGCTTTCAGGCATGATGCCATTTGTCCCTCATGGGTACATAAATGCTTTCATAACCAAAATGTGGAACATTGTTTTAAAGCATGTGGCTAATAAAAACTGAGGTGGAACTTAAGTGATAAGATTGCAGTGTGATTTTTCTGGGAAAGGAAGGTTTTGGACTAGTCAAGCCATTAAACAAAGAGGAAAAGCATCCAGGCAATTGGCTTTTTAGGAAAATAAAATCATTTCAGAAAATCCAATTGACCACAGATATCCTTTGACATCTTGTGCCTTTGTGTGGTCACAAGGTAGCGAGAGAGAGAGAGAGAGAGAGAGAGAGAGAGAGACAGAGACAGAGACAGAGACAGAGACAGAGACAGAGACAGAGACAGAGACAGAGACAGAGATTTCTGTTTCATTTATTCTAACAGAAAAGCAGACCGTAAGATCTGTGGGGTCTATGGCAATAATACAATGATATCACTTGGAGAAAGAAGAAGGCAGAATTTGGGGATCTTATTTCTTAAGCCTGGAGCAGACTTGTTTGGTAATAGTTGCATTGAGCCTTTTTAAAAAAAAAAAGATTCAGAAACCTCTATCCTCGTTTGAAACTTTGCTGCTAAATTAGAACAACGTGATCTTAAAGGTTTGAGAGACTTTAAAATCAGTCTGGGGCTTGCCTGAAGCCTGGAAATTATGGTTTATTAATAAGCCGTTCTTTTAAAAATATATTTTTAGGACATCACTCAAACCTAATGACTATCAAAATTAAGTCAAACTTTGTGTTAATTCTAATTTTTACTTGATTGTCCATTCTGCTCCTAACTACGTATTGTATTTGCCCTATAATATAAACATTTCAAAGGATGCATCAACTGATATTATGTCCACAATCTATGATATAGTTTCACTGCCTGCATTGCTAAGAATAAGAATGACAATCCTGGCCATTCATTTGCTGCATTGTCCCCTAACCACTTTCAGCACTCCTATCAAAATATTCTTGATGTTAACATCTGGAAGATGGCTTTAATTTTGCTTCATTTTCCTGAAGGGAGTGGGAAGGGGCAAAGGTCACTTTATTCATGAGAGCTCTTATTACAGTATGGTGTATGAGCACAAATGCTGTTGACATCGTTGGAAAATAATCTGTGATGTAGAGCGCAACACAATGAAGCATAAATTGAACAGATTGCATGATAAGATAGACAGCCGGTCGAAATGGTAAGAGCAGATTCACTAACAAAACATAACTGAATGGAGCAAATAGAACAATGATAGTTGCAAATGTAATATATATTATATTACATTATTTTACACTACAATATCACTGACTGCCTAAATTGCAAAGTTAATCAAAATGAAAAATATTCATTGTTCACTATAGATGAAATTAATCATATTGATGAGTTGCCACATATGATCTTCCTCTTCAATTTTCATTGGAGGATAGCAATATCAATAGCATTTTGACTTATATGCTGCTTCAAAGCGCTTTACATCCCTTTCTAAGTATGGTAGTTTATAGAGTTATATTTCCCACAACAATCTGGGTCCTCATTTTTAGCAACCTCGGAAGGATGAAAGGCTGAGTCAACCTTGAGCCACTCAGGATCGAACTGTTGGCAGTTGGCAGAATTAGCCTGCAATGCTGCATTCTAACAACTGTGCCACCATGGCTAAACCTATGAAAGTCACACAACTTGTCCTGGCCCACCAAGACCTGTTTGGTGGCAATGATGTGCTGAAAAAATATGTTCCTGAGCTCATTAAGGTATTAAATTCAACTATCAGTCCAAATAATGTTTCCACACACTTTTGAGTGCATGTAAAAAGGCCTATTTTAGACCAAAATAGCACAGACTAAGTGTGAAAGGATACCATAGTTTGTTATTGCATTTTTTTTCTTGATCTAAACCAAAAACTGAGAATTAAAGAATCTGGTAAATTTATTCTAAACTTAGGAAAATAAAGAGTATTTTCTCAGGTTTTCCATTTCAGCAATACCTGTGACATTTCAACACACTTGTGATTTGATTTGTTTGAAATAACTTACTTCAAGTCTGGCAATTTTTCTGTAAGAATAGTGCTGGGTAATCAAATCTTATTCCATGAAGATAATCTAGAGAAAATAGAATAAAGTATCATAATGAGCAGACCTGCTAGGGCCTGTGTGTCTGGAAAGCATCAGAATAGCATGAGATTTAGAAAGCTACTGGGGGGGAAATGTGCTGATGAAGTGATAAAAATGCTTTTGACATAACAAAACTAGTTTTATTTAATATGACAAGGAATATAGATGAGGATTCAGTTATGACCATGAAATACATACAAGTCAGGATGTTTAAGAAACAGCTGAGGGAGCTCCAGGTGACAAACATCTGGAATGAGTCAGTAAGACTTGGTTCATGATGCTATTAAGAATGGCAAAACATCAGCCACTATATCTTAGTGGTGGGGGGGAGGGTGTCCCCCAGGGGTGGGTTCTAAATTTTTTTACTACCGGTTCTGTGGGCGTGACTTATTTTGTGCGCATGGCTTGATGGTGATGTGTCTACCAGGCTTTTAACTGCTTGCAGAGCTGTACCGGTCTACTCATTTGTTTTTGGAGGCACTGGTCTACCCATTTATTTTTGCAGGCATTGGTCTACTCATTTGTTTTTTGAAGCACCAGTCTACCACCAAACTGCCTTTTACCACTGATCAGCTGCAGGGTGGCCCTTGGAAGCCCCGCGGCAAGAGTTTAAACAGTTTCTTTCCTTCTAGCCAATCAGCTGGGACTCAGGAGGCAGCAATAGATTGGGGGTGGGACCAAATAAAAGGTAAGAATAACGCGGGGGTGGGAGGGGCAGAACCGATTCGGTGATGTCATATCGTCACTGCTACTGGCTCGACGGAACCAGGAGGAATCAGGAGGAACCCATCACTGGTGTCCCCCCACCCAAGGGTTGTAAGCTATTTCTAAGAATTCTGTGATGTAAGTTCTAGTACAAATGCTGTATCATACATAAGGAAACCTCATTGAATCCAGTAGCATTTATCTTTCCATGGACATATAAAGGTTACGTATGTTAAATTATTTTGTCCCAAAGTCTACTAATTCCATCTCACATATACAATGGGGTTTTCCTGAATGAGAGAATGGGCTATTATGTGATATTATGTTCACAAGGTCAAGAGAACCCCCAGTAAAGGTAGTACTTGGTTAATTGCCATTCATTCAGTGACCATTCAAAGTTACAATAGCGCTGAATGGATGGTACTTATGCCCAGTCCCAGAAGTTATGGCCATTGCAGCACTCCTGTAGTCACATGATCAAAATGTGGATCCTTTACAGCCCAATCACATTTACAACTGCAAGTGTGCTTCAACGCCCTCAGCTGCCGCTGAGCTCACTCCTACTCTGCCCTTTTGGCCACCTTGCACTCTATCGCCTCTGCTGGTTCTGCCATCCACAGCTTCTTTCCACTGCTGACAAGACAAGCCCAGCCTGGCCACATGCATGACTGCTTCCAGCTACACACCATGCCTTTTTCTGAGGCTGTGCATGCCCTTCTTCAAATTGCACATGACTGTCCTGCTGTGCTCCAGAAGGCTTCTGATGCCTTTCAAAAGTTCAGAAGAAGGCCGTGCTTGACCTGGAGAAGGGAGGTGCAACCTCCTTAGGAGCTTCTGGAAAGCCTTCTAAAGCATAACGATAAAACCATGTTTAATTTGACAAGGGTGCCTACAACGTCTGGAAGAAGGGCTGGCACAGCCAGTAGCTGCCTTGCATAGGGCTGAGCTTGGCATGCCACAATGGAAGTAAGATAGTAGTGGATTCCATTTACCTTCACTACTAGTTCGGAACCAAGAGCTCACATGTGGCACTTCTGTACATGCACAGACCCTTCTGTGCATGCGCAGAGCATCCGTGATGATATCTGGGTGGGTGGGCGGAGCCTCCCGTTGCCGCCACTACCAATTCACCCGAACCGGGGTGAACTGGTAGAAACCCACCACTGAAGTAAGAGGAAGAAGACGGGGAAGGTCAGCTGGGAGCAGCAAGGACATAGAACACAGGGTGGTGGAGACAACTGAGGTTTTTTGCTGTGGCTATGGCACAAGGCTTAAGGCAGCACTCCTTGCACTACTGGTGGTGCCAGGGCTTAAATAGAAGCCTGGGGTATGTGTGGTTGAGGCTGCTGAGGACCCCAGAACTCTACTTCAGCTTCTTACTAAGGCTTAGGGCTGGGAGCAACCAAGCCAAGAATGACTTGGACTGGGGTGGATCCTGTCCTAATGATTGGTGGAATATGGCTAACAATGGCAATGGAGAATGCTAGGATTTGGTCAATAAGAGCCTTGGTGGCGCAGCAGACTAAAGTACTATCAAGTAACACCAGCTGTCTGCAATTACTGTAAGTTCAAATCTCACCAGGCTCAAGGTTGACTCAGCCTTCCATTCTTTTGAGGTAGGTAAAATGAGGACCTGGATTGTGGGGGCAATAAGCTGACTTTGTATTAAAAAAAAAGAACACCGCTTGGGGGGGGGCGAAAGCCCTACTAAGCAGGTATATACAAAAGTATGAAAGCTATTGCTTAACGCATTGTAAGCTGTCCTGAGTCTCCGGAAAAGGGTGGCATATAAATTGAACCAATAAATAAATAAAGAGTGCAATCACATGACATCAGGCTTTATGGCTGCATTATTTCCACTCCCAATTACTATTGTTAACTGAGGACTACCTATAGATATATACTCCCCAATTCTGGATTTACCATTAAGTAAAATAAGTACATCCTTAGGACATTATGGGAAAGGGAGATACCACATATTTTTCCCCTCCTATCATGCCCTTAACTCTTTCACTGTCACACTCAACTTCAACCCATTTTTTGTAATTGTTCTTATCTGCCATGTTTGATTTTAATCTGCTTGGTTAAAAACAGTATTTCTTTGGCATGGTGAGTGACTACAATTTAAACATTTGGTTTGAAGGTGCCATCAAATCCCACATTTGTTTCTGTCTCACAGTGTGAGAGTTCACTTCTGTCAAGGGAACCATTGTTGAACTCTGCTTAGCATGTCAGTTGGCCTTAATCTGGCTCTGATGCTCCGTGCTGTCCATCTGTCCAGCTATCTGGCTGATTGAAGATGAAGCTGCCATCCCTGAGCCTGCCCTGACCCCAAGTACTGTCATCTGTCACTCCACTGGGTAAAGGAGAAAAGTTTTTACTATATATTTTCATAGAGTTGGAAGCAACCAAGTCTTTTGTTTTTCTTTGGCTTTGTATCCAAGGCAGAGAGAGAGAGAGAAAGATGGGTGAAATTAACCTAGATGCTTGGCTTTCTCATCTCTCAGTCCCAAGTGGCTTAAACTTCCTTTGTAATAAGGACCAGTGCTGATTCACCGATGGTGCTGTTTAGAAATGTAAAATGCATTCTATAAATATTAAATGACAAGATGTTTCTAATAGCCAAGCTCTCTTTATTTATTTAGTGGCCACAATTGTGCAATTCCATGCAAATAAAATGTCAAAAGAAGATACTGTGTCCTTGGCTCTGTGTGTGTGTGTGTGTGTGTGTGTGTGTGTGTGTGTGTGTGAGAGAGAGAGAGAGAGAGAGAGAGAGAGAGAGAGAGAGAGAGAGAGAGAGAGAGAGAGAGAGAGAGAGAGAGAGAGAGAGATTATCTTTCTTTAAAAACATGCCTATAAAATATGCCCAAGGACATCATAACTTCTTCTGACATTTTACATGCATGGAATTTATATGTCACATATGCAATTTGGTATCAGGAATCCAAGTATAACCTCTTACACAATTTTAATAAAATTTTAAACATAGCATACAGTCCAAAGAGCTATGGAAAAGTGAACTATAGAAGTTATGGTTTGGGGATTCCTTACCTAGCTGGGGCTTTGGGAAGAGTGTCAATGCATCAGTAAAAAAAAAAAAAAAACCATTGGCTTTACTTGGATAAATATCCAACTTTTACCTTTCATTTTCTTTCATGGACAGCCTGCATTTTACCTGAAAGCAGCTGCTGTAGGGCAATCAATTCATTATTTTATCTCTATCTCTGCCACTCATACATATAATGGCTGCAAGGGCATCCGTGGAGAGAAGGAGGATCAAAGAGTCCGAATGGTAAGTGCTGCTACAATTGTCCTGCTCCTTCTTTATGTGCACTGCATTCTAAACAGTGCTCTGATAGTCCCGTCTTTTCCCTTGACAAAGCTGAGGAAGGTGTTCAATTGACCATCGTTGCAATACATCTGTATTCCTGAAACAATCACAGATGTGATGTCAGCTGCTTTGGATTCAGCATCCTTCCAGATCTATTGAGCTGCAGCTTCCAGTATCACAATGGGATGTAGTGAGCAATGCATTGGGTAACTCCATGGCTGGATTACTCTGATGGGTTTGATGCACTGTGGCCTCTGTAACTGGCCTAGAGGCTGCTGCCAGGATAAAAGATGGCAGCTGGGCTGAACCAAGTGTTTCCTTGCAAACACATAATTCCTCTTTAAGGAGCTGCGTTTGGCTAAACAGTATTCTGCAAAAGTTGTTCCATTGGTTGATTGTTCTCACTGTCAGAAAAATTCTCCTTATTTCTGGGTTGAATCTCTCCTTGGTCAGTTTCCATCCATTATTCCTTGTCTGGCCTTCAGGTGCTTTGGAAAATAGCTTGATCTCCTCCTCATTGGAACACTGCTATCATGTCAAATATTGGAACACTGCTATCATGTCTCCTCTGGTCCTTCTCTTCCCTTCACTAGACTAGCCATGCCCAGTTTCTATTATCTTTTGTTTCATGGCTTTTTCCTTGTACTTTGCACTGATGCTCTTTCTAGTAATGGAAAAAAACCCAAGTGTTTTCTCACTAAATAATATGTTGCCAGCTCATTGGGAATACAACTTAACTTCCTATCTGGACGGGACCTGGTGGAAGCAGGATGCTCTGAGTCACTGTTAGAAAAAATTGTAGGGACTTGTCATTCTGGTATGTAGTTAACCATCCAGCCTTTCTTTCAATGTAAAACAGATGATACTTTATCCCATAGGTGCTTTTTCAAGAGGCAACTGGACTTTCTTGTTTTTCTTTGAAGACGTTTGACTTCTCATCCAAGAAGCTTCTTTAGCTGATCATTTGCATTCTTTTAGAGAGTCGTTGAGGCCACTTGGAGATTTGTCTATGTTCTCTGCAAGAAATATAAATCCTTCCATTCCCCACCATCTAGTCAGAGCTGAAGAAGCTTCTTGGATGAGAAGGGCCAAGAAAAACAAAAAAGTCCAGGTGCTTCTTGAAAAATGAATGACCTGGATGACTGACAATCTCTGTAGATGACACTTTAGTTCACCAACCCTCTAAGTTCATATCCCTCATAAGTATTTAATCTTGCTTCATGGTGACTACAGCTAAGTACCCAATGCTTGCAACAAATAAAAATAAATCTGCATGATTCTTGCATGTTTTCACATGGAAAGAAGTCTGAATACATTGTAGAAAGCAATGAAATATTCTTGCTTTTTCTAACATGGTTATGATTTTCAAAAGTGATCAGGTTTATTCTGTATTGACCAAGGTCTGATGGCCAGGTATAAGATATACATCATAGTGCTGTGAAATGTTTGATGCTCATCTTCAAAATCTAAAGTATATGAATTTGGGCAAATGAAGTTTTTCATTAGGTTTCAGCCAAAGTTCTAACAATTTTATGAAATGTTGCATTAATGACTTGGAAGGAGATTTGATATATCAAGGTATGGAGATGGTGAACGTTATGGACATTTCAGACCTGATTAGCACAACATTCTCAGATTTTTGTCTACTTTCATTAACAAATGAACCATGAAAAACTAGAGTTATTTTCCAAAGAAATTGACAACCTCAGCCAAAGATTCAGATGTTACAAACCTATCTCCTACTTGGTTTCTAATAAAAAGGATTTTCATGGGAATAAAACTGGTCAAGACATGCAGAGATGATGCTTCAGTGATACTTGCCTCTCACTCTGGATTTTATATCAGTGAAAAGAAAAGAACAATCCAGCCAAAGCCCAATTCATTGCATAAAATTTAATTTGGCTATCATAGATGTAAATTTTATGAAAAATCATTCTAACTAGAGATTCTTCCTGGATCTTTGGGCAGATCTGAGAGCAGCACATAAAATATTTTTCTTACTCAATGGTTTTCCAAAGGGGAAAAAAGGTTTTCATGATTATTCAAGCTGACAGCTGAAGTGAAAATTTTCCTCCAGCAACAAAAGAAAGAAGAGTTATATCATGCACTTTACAAACCAAGTATTCCAACTTCACTGGCATATTTGGTGGACATTTGAATAACTTTAACTTTAAACTTGCAAGGAAACAATACTGCAATAATACACCACAATGGCATTTGTTCAGGGAAGTGGGGAACAGCCTTGAAAATGTTGATGGCTACCTTGATTTGGTCTCTCACTAAAAATGAAGGTTGCCATTATACTGTCAAATGCTATGGAAAAACAAAGATGCCTTTGTAAGATACCTTTGAAGAGAAAGTTTTCAGATTCCTGCATCCAGTTCTGTAGATTTAATCAGTCATGCTTTGATATAGTTATTAAGCAAATCACTGCAGTTGTTAAGTGAATTGTGTGGTGGTTAAGCAAATCTGGTTTCCCCCATTGACTTTGCTTAGTAGAAGCCAGCTGGGAAGTTCACAAATGGTGATCAAATGACCCCAGGATGCTGCAATCATCGTCAATTCATGCTGATGCCAAGCAGCCACATTTTTATCACATGATTGTGGGGATGCTACAACAGTTATAAATGCAAGGACTGGCCATAACTTTTTTCAGTGCCATTGTAACTCAAAACAGTTCCTAAATGAATAGTTGTAAATGGAGGACTACCTCTACTCCACTGAAGGACAGATCATAATATGCTACAAATCAGGGGTGGGTTCTAAAATTTTTTACTACCGGTTCTGTGGGCGTGGCTTATTTTGTGGGCATGGCTTGATGGTCATGTGACAATTCTTTAGGATTTAGCAGAGGTACTGGTCTACCAGGCTTTTAACTGCTTGCAGAGCTGTACCAGTCTACTCATTTATTTTTGCAGGCACTGGTCTACCCATTTATTATTTATTTATTTATTCATTCATTCATTCATTCATTCATTCATTCATTCATTCATTCATTCAATTTATATGCCGCCCCTCTCCGAAGACCCAGGGTGGCTCACAATACACTCAAAAAATCACTATAAAAACACTTAAAAATTAAAAACATTAAAGACATTAAAACCCATTCACACCACTCATGGCCGGATCTCATCAGATCCGGCCATGAATGATCCGGCCATTTATTTTTGCAGGCACCAGTCTACTCATGTATTTTTGCAAGCACTGGTCTACCCATTTATTTTTGCAGGCACCAGTCTACCCATTTATTTTTGCAGGCACCGGTCTACTCATTTGTTTTTGGAGGCACTGGTCTACCACCAAACTGCATTTTACCATTGATCAACTGTAGGGTGGCCCTTTGAAGCCCTGCAGCAAGAGTTTAAATAGTTTTTTTCCTTATAGCCCATCAGCTGGGACTCAGGAGGCAGCAATAGATTGGGGGTGGGGCCAAATAAAAGGTAAGAATAACATGGGGGGTGGGGGGCGGGGGGGCAGAACTGGGGGATTCTGAGAGTTGAAGTCCACCCATCTTCAAGCTTCCAAGGTTGAGAAACACTGCCTTAGAAAGTGTTGTGGACAGTTGTTCAAGAGTATCTGCTATTTTATTCACCGTTGCTCAGGTTCACTTTCACAATGTATGTACATGACTTTTAGGGAAGAAATAAGATGTGGAACTCTCTATTCCAGTGTTTCCCAACCTTGTCAAGATGAGTGGACTTCAACTCCAAGCATTCCCCAGCCAGGAGTTGAGGTCCATTCATCTTGAAGTTGCCAAGGTTGAGAAACACTGCTCTATTCAATGTAAAGAAACAGTGTGAAATAAGAAACTTATGAATGAAGGCAAATATACATGCCGCAGGATATTGTTGCAGGATCCAATTTGGGTTGGTCATCAGGACCAGAGGTTTTGTCTTCCGCGCTTTCGGAGTCATGCTGGAGCCCATCTTCAGGGAGCTTCTCTCTAAAGAAACTTGCCTTGGAATATCAGCTTTTGTTGGTTTGTATCCAGTTCAGAGTCCAAAGTAACAATAAAGAATCATATCAGACACTGATATGGTGACTCTCATATGCTGGATCTTATCAGAACAATTGACAGGGTAGTCTATTTTATAATAGGAACAGCAATACCAACATTGTTTGGTGTTCCATGCAGCCCACCTAAGTACATTTTGGAGTTCCTTTGGGTCTCTTTGAATCTCCTTATACAAAGTCATATTCACCCATATCGTAGTGTAACAATGACTTCAGACATCCATGGACCCAATCCTCATTCAAAGAACCCCATCATGGATTCTATCACGTATGAGACATCACTTTATTTATTTATTTATTTATTTATTTATTTATTTATTTATTTATTTATTTATTTAATTTGTATACCACCCTTCTCCCAGAAGGGACTCAGGGCGGTGAACAGCCAAAATTAAAAAACATACAAATGCAAAAGTTAAGATAATTAAAAGAATTAAATCATTGGCTACCCAAATTTAAAACCCCAAATCCATAAAATTTAAAATCCCAATTAAAAACCATTTAGGCTAGGCCGGCTTGATGAAATAAAAACGTCTTCAGGGCTTTACGGAAGGTCCGGAAGTCCGGGATCAATCGTATTCCAGGAGGCAGCTCATTCCACAGGGCGGGTGCCCCCACAGAGAAGGCTCTTCCCCTGGGGGCCGCCAGCCGACATTGCCTGACCGACGGCACCCCGAGGAGGCCCTCTCTGTGAGAGCGTATTGGCCGGTGGGAGGTTATCGGTAGCAGCAGGCGGTCTCGCAAATACCCTGGCCCTAAGCCATGGAGTGCTTTAAAGATGAGAACCAACACCTTAAAGCGCACCCGGAAGACCACCGGGAGCCAATGCAGCTCGCGCAGGAGAGGTGTTACGTGGGAGCGCCACGTCGCTCCCATAATCACCCGCGCGGCCGCATTCTGCACCAGCTGGAGCCTCCGGGTGCTCCTCAGGGGGAGCCCCATGTAGAGAGCGTTACAGTAGTCCAGGCGTGACGTAACCAAGGCATGAGTGACTGTGCACAAGGAGTCCCGATCCAGAAAGGGGCGCAACTGGCGTATCAGGCGAACCTGATAAAAAGCCCCCCTGGCCACGGCCGTCATATGCTCTTCTAAAGACAGCCGTGTGTCCAGGAGGACGCCCAAGTTGCAAGCCCCCTCTGTGGGGGTCAGTGACTCGCCCCCAATAGCCAGCGATGGCACCAGCTGGCTATACCGGGACGCCGGCATCCACAGCCACTCGGTCTTGGAAGGGTTGAGCCGAAGCCTGTTCCTCCCCATCCAGACCCGCACGGCCTCCAGACACTGGGACATCACTTTGAGGGCATCATTGGGGTGGTCTGGGGTGGAAATGTACAGCTGAGTATCATCAGCGTACAGATGGCATCGCACCCCAAAACCACGGATGATCTCACCCAGCGGCTTCACATAAATGTTGAACAGGAGCGGTGAGAGGACCGACCCTTGCGGCACCCCGCAAGCAAGGCGCCTCGAGGTCGACCTCTGCCCCCCTGCCAACACAGACTGCGACCGGTCAGAGAGATAGGAGGAGAACCACCGCAACACGGTGCCTCCCACCCCCAGTCCCTCCAGCCGGCGCAGCATGATACCATACTGTGGTTTTCTACAGCTGTTCCCTTCAGGATTCTGAAATGAAGTACTGTCAGTCACCCAAGAGGCCATGACAACTCATTCAACTTCTAAGGCTCTGGGTGGGATTTGGCTTTGTCTTCTTTTGAAAATAAGATGTCTCTCAAAAGGAAACTTAGTAGCAGGGCACTATACTTGTGCTCGTGTTCCTTTTAAAAATGCGCATACATTGGGGACCTTGTGTTTCATACTAAAAAAACTAAATGGGTTTCAATTGCTTAGGCACGCCCGTCAATTTAATGTCACGTGGCTTTTTAAAGCATATTTAATTGATAGTCAAGATTAACTACAGCAATCCAGGGGTAAGCAAGAAGGGTAGACAGCATCTCCTATAACATCCTGGAAATCTAGGCATGTCAGGGAGCAATTCTATTGGTTTGCTTTCCAATAAAGGGGTGTTTTTGTTTCTGGCCACACTTTTAATATCAGCCATTGTTGGAAACCACCCAAGACCTGCTCATCAACATTCCAAATAGCCTAAAAAGATTCCCTTCCCTTGTAATAATCTAATGGGTAAAAATTAACTTTCTCCATTTCATGCATATTACATTTTCCATGTGCATAATTAAAGCCCTTTGAATCTAAGTCACCATTTTAAAAAAGGTGGCTCACCCTCCCTAGCATGATCCCAGATCACCATAAGGATACTTTCCTTTCTTACTTACTTGGACTAAAGCTCTTTTAATATTTTAAAAAGAAAAAAGATTTTTTAAAAAAAACCTGGATTCTTCTTGGAGTCCTTCAAAGCAGCCATGATGAAATGCTGAGGAATCGGGTATCACTTCTGAAAAAGCAGCAAGGGATGCAGGGTTGCATTACATGAGATGCATTTGTACCATTTTAGCTTGCACAGATGGAAATATAGTTCAATGTTTCAACATCATTTGACTTTCACATGTTAAAATATTGATAAGTGCTGCTCAGGATAATGCCCCTATGATTTGAAGTAGTAACTGGAGCATGATGTTTATTGAAGTGAGATACTGCAAAAGCCTTTAATGAGTGTTTAAAAACACTGGGAATAATTCTCCGCACTAGCCGAGCCTTCATTCTTTTCTCATTCCCCTAGCTGAGCTTTATCTTAGAATTTTAGGAGAGTATAAAAATGGAAATTGGATGACTGATTAACTCAGGGATATGAGGAGCCAAGGCTGGATGCAGGAGAGATAGAGTTAGCATAAAAACTGAAAATATTGCAGAGGGGAAAAAGTTGAATATCCAAGCTCAGTGGAAGTGAAGCAGTGAGATAAGCATGAATAGGCCATATGAAAACTGCCATCTAAATATTTATGGGGTTCTTATACTGAAACAGGAGCATTTGGAAACTTAAACAAAAAAATCCATCATCCAGATTGTTCAAAGCAATCTGTTTTTGCACAAAGCTCAGGTTCCATTTCTGTGATAAGTGATGCTTTGCATGCTATTTTGATTCTGTAGAATAAATTATCAGTGACCGGGAGGCCATAAAATGTGGAATAATGTTCGATTGATATCTTTCAGAGGAAAAGGGACTGAAGGTCTAAAACATTTTCCATCAATGTAAATGGAAGTGTGAGGACAGGCACCTATTCAAATTCATTCTTTCTGGATAGGGCATCAAGTTTGAGACAGATGCAATTTGATTCCCTGTGAAATTGGGTCTTCTTTTATTATTTCATCCCCAAGTAGCTCAGGCTTTTTACTATGAAGAGAAGGGTCTAAAATTATGCAGACAAGTGCTGTGAAAAGACTGAAGAATTCCTGAGAATATTGGGAAATCAGCAGAAATGATTCTTGGTTTCCTTTCAGCAAGGGCTTGCATGCTGTGACGAACAGCAACAGAAAACACAATCTACAAATGCCATTCAGAAATCTTGTACCTATGGTGGGTTTTAACTCCCAAATGTAGGCTCTCCTAACACACATCGTATAAGTCTGTTCATTTCACTTGCATAATTCAGGGCAAAGAAAAGCTAACAGGCATTAAGCAATAAGCAGACATTTGTATGCATACATGCTGATTGAGTTCACACCACACACTAAATTAGACTACTCTATAATGAGATTAAGTACTTTCTGGTTCAGCTTGCTTTGCAAAACCAGCCGCCATTTTAGTAGTCTGCATAAACCAAACAATCACTTTAAGTCATACTGTGGAACATTGCATGTTATGTGAACCCAGCAATTATGTATGGTTAATCCAGGTTTAGGGTTAAGTATATTGTATGAAGTCAGCAATCCTGTGATATATTAGCAACATCCATTGTTAGCAAAGTGCCAGTGCCTAATTCTAACATGTATAGGATCACTAGCCAATTAGTGCAAGAACTGGCGCCATGAGCTCAAGGGACAAAGAGACCATTGGAAGGCTGTGCTTGCAGGATAGGGGAGATGAAGATGGAGATCAGTCTGCTGTAGCTCCATAACAGAAACGTTTGATAGTCCAATGGAATAAGTAGGAACAGAACTTGAGTGTGAAGGAAAAACAGCACAAACAAGCTGGGGAAACACTTGGCTACTCAGTATCTGGTCATGTGAAAAGAATGGTAGGGTACAGGCTAGCCAAAAAATAGCCATGTGCCATATCAATCAGCTGCAACAAAACCATAACAAAACACTGAAATATTTTTGTTTGCTTGCTTATTTTAAATATTTATATCCCACTTTTCCCATAGAGTTGTCAGTAACTCATAAGAATAATAGTTCAAACATCATTAGGTGCTTGTAAGTTCCAGACACTCCAAAGCCACTAGATTTGAAAAACCAGATCCCATACAGAAATATTTGGACTTGTGAAAGTAAATGGCAGGTGCACTCACCAAATAGCTGTCTTGGGAAACTTGTTGATTGGCAGCCCGACCACAAAACTTCTATTTACTCTGAAGCAAATGAGTCCCTCTTGATGACCCAGATATACTTTCTACCACTAACTGGACCTTTCACTAAATTCTAGAGTTGGAAGGGATCTTAAAGGTCATCTAATCCAACCCTAGATCTGTGCAGAATCCATTGCAGATCTCTTGACAGATAACTGTCTAGCCTCAGTTTGGATACATGTAGCATAAAACAGTTACTATTTCATGTAATAGCCTGATCCACTGGCTGACTCCTCTTATAGGCCAGAGGTTCCTCCTGATTTCAAGCTGAATGGCTTTTGACCCATTCATTCTACTCCTTCTAAGAAGCCCACTCCCTCTTCTGCGTAACAACTCTTCAGATATTTGAAGACTGATATCACATATCCCTTCAGTCACATATCCTGTAGGCTAAATGTATGCAGATCCTTGAACTATTCTTCACAAGATTTGACGTCCAAAAGCAAATAAATATTTGTGGGAGCAGAGACAAAGAATCGTTGTTGTGTATAGCAACAAAAACAGATTTGATCAAAAATGGCGACCAAGATGCAATGAAGATAATTTACATATCCCATTTGTAAGTTCAGGCATATCATGTTCCTAAAGTAGCAGCGGGAGGGAGAGGGAGGGAGGGATAAAGAGAGAAATATATCTCACTGTTCTGTCCAAAACAGATTTTCATTCAGCATAAAAAAAGTTTGTATATATTTTGGCAGGAGACCCGGAAGATGTCTGAAAGCCAGGGTCCTAAAACCAGGAATATAACTTGGTATATCTAAAACAGGGATCGGCAACTTTAAACACTCAAAGAGCCATTTGGACCCATTTCCCACAGAAAAGAAAACACCGGGAGCCACAAAACCCTTCCCGTGCCTGACTATTTCTTCAGCGGCCACAAAACTAGGATATGTAGTTGAATTAAACGTTCTGTTTTCTTCCGAAACTTTTCTTTTCTTGGATTTATCCATGGTTGGCCTACCGGGGGTTGAAAAGCTCAATAAATCGCATGCTGGCAGGTGTCGCACGTTGGCAGTTGTGACGCATATTTTGAGTGACAGGGAGCCGCAGCACAGGGGTGAAAGAGCCACATATGGCTCCAGAGCCGCAGGTTGCTGACCCCTGATCTAGAACTTGGTTAAAAATAAAAGGCTTGCTGCAGTTGTGCTTTTATCTGTAACATTCTTAATATGTTTTGATAAATAGTCTGGATGGCATATAAGACAGATGGATAGATGGATGGACACATATAGACAGATAGGTATGTGTGAGGGAGAGAGGGAGAGAGAGAGAGAGAGAGAGAGAGATGGATGGATGGATGGATGGATGGATGGATGGATGGATGGATGGATGGAGCAATACTATCACATTGAACCTCACTCAATAGAAGACTAGCAGCCAAAACAGATCTTTCACACAGGCATAGGGTCACACTCACAACTGTTCTACAGTACCTGCACAATTTCTAGATGAGTCTCAAGGACAGCCCCACAAAGAGCACAGAGTTCTTGATCTCGGACACTGTATGCCTGGGTCGTCCAGAGGGAATTGTTGTTGGGATGTTTCCTTCATTTGATTTACTAAAATCTGTTTCTGTACACCCACTGATTTTTTGACCTGCCCTCCAGAACAACAGAGAAAAAAAATCAGTTTTATCTTGTGCATGCCGACCTTTCAGATGTTTGAGGAACTTTAACCCTTCTTACTTTATCTTTTCCACAGATCTAGCCACCATTGATATATAGCTATAATTTATCATTCCCTTCAATAATCTAGCTATTTATAAGCCTTTCAGCAAAAAAAATAAAATAAAAATCATCAAATGATGTCCTTTGGGGCAATTTATTAAGAATTAGCAAAATAATAACAAAATTGGAAGAGACCTTGGAGGTCTTCCAACCCTCTGCTCAAGCAGGAGACCCTATAACATTTCAGACAAATGGCTGCCCAGTCCCTTCTTTAATACCACCCACAACTTCTGGAGGCAAGCCATTCCAATGATTAATTGTTCTGACAGAAAATTAGTGATTGAAACCAATATTTTTTCATAATTTGGTGGCATTTTTCATATTTGAAGAAAGGTAATTTAAAAAAAATACAGTCTACTTCTGATACCGATGATACAATTTTATCCTTCAATCATCAGAATAATATGTTATGTTAGGAATATGTTTGCTTTTGATATTGCTTACTGATTTGTAACCTTTGTAAAATACAAAGGTTTGATTTGTAAAATACGATTTGTGATCGTATTTTCTGCTTCCTAGTATACATCTGGTAAGGAAAATCTCCCTTATAAAATCTAAATCCTTACCAAAAAAAATGGATGATGGAGCCATTTTATTTCATTATTCCATAGGTTTCTTGCCACGCACAATAGGTACAGAAGTGCCTAGATTGGAAAATAAGAATCAAGGCAACAAAAAAATAAGAACTCCACATTGTTTCACCAGTAGATGGCAGCAAAAACATACAGAATGGCATTCCTCCCTGGCCCCCTCTTTTTTTTTTCAAGGCCCACAAATGAAGAACTCAGCAACCCAACAACTCTAACTCTATCCAATATTTGCTTTTCATGTTTTAGAGAAAGGCAGGTGCAAATGACAATTAGAAAGTAGTGCAATATCCCAAGATACACAAAAGGATGAAGTCACAATGTCATCACTGAACAGTTCTGAGCAGTTTTTAATATAAGGTCATGTAATAATAATAATAACTTTGTCATTGTACGTGTATACACAGTATATCCATACAACGAAATTCACTTAACACCCAAAGACAGGTCCAACACACATAACAATCCCCAAACACACTCCCACCCACCACAATTCCTCACCCCTAAACCACCCAAACATCCATGTGTTCTGATTCACAGCCAGGAAAGCAAAGCCCAATTCCGAAAGATCTAAAGAACCAAGAGAATCAAGAAAAACATAGTACTGCGAGGAACAAGGGGCTACATATAGATTAGGACTTCTAATGTGTTATATGTTACATACATGTTATATGTTACATATCACGTGATATTATCTGAGCTGTTAGAAATTGGTCTTTGTTTCCTAATATTTTATTTTCTTATCCTGTCTCTTTTTTCTTTCTGCCGTTGTTCTTTGTGGGTTTTTCTGATATTTGGATGGGGCAACAACAGGAAATCCCAGGGCTGTAGGCTGGGCTGAGAGGTTAAAAAAAATAAAAATAAAAATAAAAAAACAAAAGCAGCAGTGGCAAACAATTTCTGAGCTTCTGCCAAAAGGAGTTAGCTCAACTCAGGCAGGAACTTTGATAGTTATGAGACAGTTTGTGCCAACCTTAGCTGCATTTCCTGACGAAAGTGTTAAAAAGAAAGCAGTGTGCAGCACAGAGATTCTTCCTGGGATGGTGCCAGACTTAAGAGTCAGTTTGGAAACACTGAGTAGACTGCCTATCCTTGTATCTTTGATTTCAGCTAGACTACAACACCCATTAATTCTCAGACTGCTTGTCTGCCCTGGTGAGAATAGTGGGCTTTTTGAAGCCCGGTATATCTGGGGAGCAAGTGAATAGGAAGGCTAAAATCCACGAAGATGTCCTTTTATGCATGCTGTAGATATCAAACACTCAGTCTTGGATGACCCCAAAGCATTTCAGAATGTATCAGATAGGGACAAAGTGAGATGATGGCTGCTCCTCACATCAGCAATTGGTGAATTCCTTCAATGATTAATGGGAGCCATGCTTTCTTCACCTGGCTCTACTCTTCTCAAATAATGACTGATTTTTTTATTTTTTATTTTTTTGGAAGAGGTTGACTTTTAGCCACTCATCAGCTAACTCAGGGTTTTTTCAAACTTGGCAATTTTATGATGTGCGGCTGCGGAATTCTAGGAGTTGAAGTCAAGTTGCCAAGTTTGAAAAACACTGATCTAGTTGGCTTTTATTCTTGGGGTAGCTCAACTTCCGGTGCAACACAATCTCCCGGGTTTAAGCAGGCGCGTTTTAAGGGCCCGCGCGCTGCCTCTTGCGCTATGGGAGCAACGACCGGGGCTTCTGGGCGAAAAAGGGAGACTTTCAACGCATCCGGGGATGCTGGCTGCGCTTTCTCGTGCGTAAGGAGTTCGGCCGTGCGAATTGGATGGGACCGGCTTAAGAGAGTTCCACGAGAGCGGACTCTTCCTTATCGGTCGCGGGTGATACTGGGGAATTGCCTATAGGGAAAATGTAACGTTGTCCGTCTGGGATTCTGTCCTTAAACCGAACCCGGCCGAAACTAGGCTTTGCATCCAGAAGGCTCAGAGTCTTTTGAAATTCTGGAGAGCTGCTGGGTGTCCCTAGCTGGATCCGTCACACTTTTATTTTGACTCAAAATTGGGGTCACACAAACTCTTGACTTCGGATGTAGAGCTGCAAAACTCAAGTCTAGCCAGGACCAACAGTCCAGCCGAGGAAAGGGCGGGCAGTGCCGAACTCCTTTTGATCCGGATCGGCTTTTTTTTTTTTCTTCGTTTTGACTGGGTGGCTCGCTCCCCAGAACGGGTAGCTGCATGGCACCGCCAGGCACTGCTGCGAGATGGGAAGCCAGGAACTCCCAACAAGCAAGGTTTGCTGGGTTGGCACTGCTGGGATGACGGGGAGGGGTCCTAGGCAAAAGCTTGGGGCTGATTTCAAGAGAGCCCCCTCCCCACTAAATGATTCAAAAACCCTCCCGCGTCTCGCTCCGGATCCACTCTGCGAGCCAAGTCCCAAGGTGGTCTTGGCTGATCTCGGTATTGCGATGCAGCCTGCAAACCATGGCTTGTGATGGCGGAGCTCTGGATGGGAAACGCCTTTCACCCCGCAGGTCAAGCCCCGCCTCCCCATCGTCCATTCCCGGAAGAGCTTCGCCCCATCCCCTGCTGATGGAGATGAAGTTGTCTCTCCGAATGGACGTGTCCCCCTTTCTTTATTAACGAGAAAGTCGAGGCGAGGAATTCAAGGAGAACTCCTGCTTCCTAAGGCAGGCTTCGTCTCCTCTCTTGCTCGTTGGCCAGGATTAGCAGTTAGGCAGGCGGAGGCCACCCCAACTAGGCAGCCGGTTCCCCTAAGTATTGGCGGAGGAGGGGGGATCAGAAGAGCGTGCGGGAGAAAGCGAGATGGGGGTCTCCTTCGCTTGCAGGCAAATCCACTCGTTCCCAACTGTTGGGGGGGGGAGAGAGAAAACAATGCTTGAGATCAAACTAGCTTCCTGTTCAGGAAACAGAAGCGACTACGCTAATTACAGTGTTAATAAAGAAACCGATGCTGCTGGTAGTGATTGTCTCCCATCCCAAACCCCCCTGGAATTAGCAGTAACAAAGATGAATTTCATCAATATTGTTACTGTACAAAGGAGATCTCTTGGGGGCTGCTGGTTGAAGATAATGACCATTATCAAGAAACAACTTCGAACTTCTGAGTTAGACTCGATCAAAGAAAGCCTCGTCACTCCCAAAAGTAGGACCCTCCAAAGGTCCCATTTATTAAATCTCTTTAATTAGACGTGTTCGGGGAAGATTTTTTTTTTTAAAAAAAATTGCAGTGGTTCTTTTAAAAAGCAACCCTGAATGAGCGGTTGCTATTGTTACTCTTCAATTCCACGATAAAATTATTCACTAAACTGACTCATCGCTGTTTTTATAGCATGTACAAGCAGCCACTCTTCTTCATCTCCTTACTTTGGGAAGTAAAAGGATATTTTGAATCCATGCAATGACATTAAAAGCAAGAATTGTGTGCGGTTAAGAATTGTAGCTATTTCTGGATCAATCTTCGTTCCAGCTACAGATCTGCTTTGCTTTCAACCGGGATATTTTGCTGGCAGATCTAGAGGCCGTTCTCAGTTCCTGGCTTTCCAAGGCAAGCCCTGGTCAGTTTGGGGAGAAGCGTCGGGGAAGCTTTGCGCAGACCTGGAGAGCGGACAAGATAACGGGGGAGAGTCAATAGCCTTGTTTCAGAACGAACAAGAATTTGTTCCCAAATGCAATTTATTCCAAAGGAAACCAGACGCCCGATGAAAACTGGCAACAAATACAAGCCTCATCACTGCCCCTGAGGCAACACCTGCCTTGGGCTTTAAGGACACCTTTTGCTTACCTTTAATATAGGAAGCCCGTTTGCTCAGCTCACCAGGCAAAAGCCAGCGACTGTTGGCAAAAAGATTTTATCAAATTAACAGGACTGCTTTTTGTTTAATGCACACTTTGCAACAGGATTTAGGATTTAGTTCCATCCTGAGCTGGTGGAGATTTAAACTGATATAGATGGACCATCTATAGGTGTTTTTTTTTTAATGTTTTTGGGAATGGGGCAGCTGCGAATTGAGTACAGATAATTGAGCAGCATTTAACCACTTTTGGTAAAAGATTACAAGTCAGTTATCCCAGGAGATACTGAAAGCTGAAGCTGATGGAAATGCTCAAAAATTCCCATTCCTCGATTACTGTAAACTGTCATCTGAACTTGTGGATTGACTCCCAAGGAAAAACGTTGTTTTGTAAGATGCTATCTGAGCCTCTTGAAAAGCTCTTTCACACAAAGAATATTTTTGTAAGTAAAAAAATATAAGGGGAGAGGAACCAGATCTGAGTCCGTATATTTTCTAGCATGATGTTGTATATTTCCTCTTGTTTACTCTCAAATAAATGTGCTTCCAAAAACTAAAGATATACATTTGTCTTACTAACAACATCGATATTTTTTTTACATTTTGAGAGCGATATAAATAAAGGCCAAATCGATCTTTGCCGGATGGCCTTTTCCTGCTTCTTTCAAAAGTGGAGCAGAGATGACCAATCGTTATACTTGATTTGAAGATTACATACGCTCCCTGTTGAGTTGTTTCTTGTAACTTCAGTGCTGCAAGCCTTGCACAGAAGAAAACGCCACTTTTGAAACCCGCCCCCCCAAAAAAAATTGCCTTTGGAACTGGGGTTGCTATTTAGACAGATATTTAAAAGAACACAGATTCGTGTTGGAAGAGTCTGAATACTCAAGATATGAGAACACAAATATCAGGGCAGAAGGATTAATTGTGCTCTTTGTGCTCCTCCCTTGGTAAGTCAACAGATCTCTCAAAGATATTGGTATAACTCAGTGGTGAAATCTAATTTTTTTTACTACCGGTTCTGTGGGCGTGGCTTGGTGGGCGTGGCAGGGGAAAGGATACTGCAAAATCTCCATTCCCACCCCACACCAGGGGAAGGATACTGCAAAATCTCCATTCCCACCCCACTCTGGGGCCAGCCAGAGGTGGTATTTGCTGGTTATCCGAACTGCTCAAAATTTCCGCCACCGGTTCTCCAGAACCTGTCAGAACCTGCTGGATTTCACCCCGGTCTAACTTCTAGGAAAAAGTATTACTTTCCAGTTCTAAAGAACAAATTAGAGTATGGGTCTGTGTCCCAAAGCAGTCAAGTTTAATGAGCTGTAGAATAGAATAGTTCAGTTAGTCATCGTGGCGCCCTTCAAATGTATTGGACTGCAGTTTGCATCGCCCTAAAGCAGGATCGGTTCGGACGGGCCGAATCATTTCCCGCTGGCCCGTTCCAGGAGAAGCGCGGCTTTCAAGCCTCCCGGACGCCTGTTGAAGTGCCTTGCTGCCCGCCCTCTCCGCGGCGAGCTCCTCCCTCCGCAAATCCGCCTAGAGGCCTCTGGCGCCCTGAGACGCCGAGGGAGAGTTGCAGCTCTCTCCATGAGGCGCATCCCGAGGCTCCTGCCTGGGGAAGGGAGGAAGCGCCATGTTAGTCCGCCGCCCTTTTCGCCTCCGGAAGAGGCTGACCGTGGATACCTGGGCTCTTGGGCTGGGCTGGAAAAGCGACAGCCCCGTTTCCCTTCCCTGCGCCTCGCCAGGCGAGCCCGAAGAGAAAGATTGAGGGGTAATGAGATTTTTGCAGCCTAACGGTCTGGAGAGCAAAGGGAATCTGTGTGTCCTGGGAGAAAAAGGGCGCCTCGACGGAGGAGATGAGAACGGCTGGAAACACAGTAATCTATGGAGGGCGAGAAAATGTCCCTACAGCGCTTGCACGAGGGCAAGGAAGCATCTTTATCGAATTTGTATAAGGAACCCCTCCCATTCGCTTTCTGAACCGGGAGTCCTCCAGGGGATGGGATGGGATGGGATGGGATGGGATGGAGTAGAGTAGAGTAAGAGTAGAGTAGAGTAGAGTAGAGTAGAGTAGAGTAGAGTAGAGTAGAGTAGAGTAGAGTAGAGTAGAGCAGAGCAGAACAGAACAGAACAGAACAGAATAGAACAGAACACAACACAACACAACACAACAGAACAGAACAGAACAGAACAGAACAGAACAGAACAGAACAAAACAACAGAATGACCTTGGAGGTCTTCTAGTCCAACTTCCTGCTTAGGCAGGAAACTCTATACCAGTGGTTCTCAACCTGTGGGTCGCGAGGTCGCGGCATTAGGAAGGTTGAGAACCACTGCCCTATACCATTTCAGACAAATGAATCTCTTCTTAAAAACTTCCAGTGTTGCAGCATTCACAATGTCTGGAAGCAAGTTGTTCCACTGATTAACTGTTCGAACTGTCAGGAAATTTCTCCTTAGTTCTTAGTTTGATTAGTTTCACCCATTGCTTCTTGTCCTACCCTCAGGTGCTTTGGAGAATAGCTTGACTCCCTCTTCTTTGTGGCAGCCCCTGAGTTATTGGAACACTGCTATCATGTCTCCCCTAGTCCTTCTTTTCATTAAACTAGACATACCCAATTCCAGCAACCATTCTTTATATGATATTGTGGGTGGGTGGGTGTTTGCATGGCCAAAGCTGGAGGATACCAGGAGCGGGAGCAGGGTGTAGTTCAAAGAGGCCAGTATTTGCTAGGATCATTTTCATCATCTCATCGTGAAATCTCTCCCTCTTGTCTACCTTACAGGTTTTTTGTGAAGAGAAAGTGGGGGGGGGCATGCTGGGCATCTTTTTCAGCAGCTAAATAATTTTGCATTCAATCGAGTATAATTTTAAAAGCACGCTGGAGGGATGAATGCCTTCCTGTGCAGGATCCTCTCTATCTTCTTTCCATAAATACAGAAACACTCTGCTCTTTAAAACAAAGGCAATGATCCTTGTCTGCATCTCAACTGCTCCTGAAATCTTCAGGCCAGTTAGGACAGTCTTTGTGAAATTCGAATTCAGGGGCATCCCCATTCACCACAGCATTAGCCCAGTTGCTCCACAGAGTTTGCAAACCCTTTGAAAAGAGGCAGTTAACAAACAGCCCTTTGATGTATATAGTTGGGCTAACCCTGCTGCCCAGGAAAGACCACTCTGCACCTGGTCAGAAGAATCATCATCTTCTTGTCCTTAAATCTTGCACCTCAAGAGGGGGAGTTCTGGTGAGTCTTTTGCTTGAAAGAGAGGCATTTGCAGGGTGTGGTCAAAAAAGTCAAGATGGTGCCCATGATGGTGTGATCAAAGCAATATTCATTAAAAAAAAAACAAGCAGAAGCTCAGTTGAGTTATTGATTGAGTAATAAATAGAATTTATCATGCCAGATAAATCTTATTACATTCTTTGACAAAATGACTAAATTAGTGCACCAGCAAAATGCTGTGGACATAATATATCTGGACTTCAGTAAGGCATTTGACAAAGTGAACCGAACCACAACCTACAATTTAACGTGGGTTGGCAGCATCCTCACCAGTTGAATTTGTAACTGGCTGACCAACTGCACTCAACATGTAGTCCTCAATGGAACTGCATCTACATGAAGGGAAGTATGCAGTGGGGTACCTCAAGATTCTTAGACCCAGTACTCTTTAACATCTTCAAAAATGATTCACATAAGGCGATAGAAGGGGAACTCATCTAATTTGCAAATGATATCAAGCTGGTGGGAATAGCCAACTCTTTAAAAGATAGACTCATAATCCAGAAGGATCTTGATAGACTTGAACACTGGGCCCCTATCCAACAAAATGAAATTCAGTGGTGAGAACAGTAATGTTTTACACTTAGACAGGAAAAACCAAATGCCCAGGTACAGAATTAGGTAGCACCTGGCTTAATAGCAGTAACTGTGAGAGTTACTAGTGGACAACCACTTAAATATGAGCCAGAACTATGCTGCAGCTGTCAAAAAAGCCAATGCAGTCTTAAACTGCATTAACAGAGGGATAGAATCAAGATTACAGGAAATATTAATACTGCTTTATAATTCTTTCATAAGCCCACACTTGGAATATTGCATCCAGTTTTGGTCACCACAATACAAAAACGTTGAGACTCTAGAAAGAGTGCAGAGAAAGAGCAGTAAAGATGATATGTGGACTGGAATCTAAAAACGTGAAGAACAGTTGCAGGAACTGGGTACATCTAGTCTAACAATGAGAAGGACTAGGCTAGGGTGACACGATGGCAGTCTTCCAATATCTAAGGGGCTGCCACAAAGAAGAGGGAGTCAAGCTATTCTCTAAGGCACCTGAAGGCAGGATAAGAAGCAAAAGATGGAAACGTATCAAGTGAAATTCAACCTAGGAAACTTCCTGATAGTGAGAACAATTAATAGCCTGTCTCCAAAGGTTGTGGGCACTCCATTGCGGGAGTGTTTTATGAAGAGATTGGACAGTAATTTGTCTAAAATGTTATAGGATAAATGGGTATATAGGGTATATGGACCTCCAAGATCCATTCCAACTCTGTTATTCTGATTGCACTACCATGGATTCCATCTTGACTATTTTTACCATACCCTGTAGTGGAGAAAATAAATCTAGTAAACAAAATGGAGGTGGCACCCTTTTCCTGCCTGTCTTTTACATATCACCAGGATCAAACCAGTTCCTCCCTTTGCCTAATTCTGCCAGACCCAAATTAACCAAACACCGACTTGTACTTCTCTGTGCGTTACTGGTGATTATTTCCTATCGCAGTTCTGAACGAACGACAAGCCGAGACCCTCCCTGTCCCAGACAAGCCTCTGCAATCCTTCCTAAACCAAAGAATAGAAGCCTCCACATCAGTTCACAGCAGCACTGTCCTTCTGAAAGGTCCATTTGCCTGGTGGTAGAACTCACTCAAGTACATCACAAGGACTTGCCTAGCTTCCCCAAACTGGCCAACCAAATAAATCCCTAAGGTTTCACACCTTGTAGACCTCAATTTCTATTAAGAACAACATTTGCTCTTCCATTTTTCAAAGTCATCTTTCTTGTAAAACAGAACTCAATGATGGTTGCAATAAACATGGACTTCCTCAGTGTTGTGCTCCTTCCTTCAGCTCCTTCCATGACACAACCTGCAGTCCCCTCCCCACTTGAAAAGACACTAGTTCTAAGGGAGAAGGTTTCTTTCACACCTCCTGAGGAAAATTAATATTCCTTTTCTCGGGAGAGGAAGTGTCAGCCAAGTACCATGAGGGATCTTCAAATGATGGGGGCCTTCAAGAATCTCCCCAGAGTAAAGCCAAAGGCAGTTGCACTGGAAATGACCAGGTGCATCCCTGGTCAGCAAAAATGTGAGGTTGAGATCAACAGGCCAGCTGTTTCCCCTCCCTCCCCAGCCCCATCGAAATGATCAGTTGGCTCAGTATTTTTTATTTGAGGCAATACAAAGAATTTGTTACAAAACCTAACAGCAATTTCTTGGATTTTTTTGCTTCCCCACACTCTCCGCACTCTCCCGTTTATTGGGCAATTGTCTTTAAGAGATCATAAAAAAGAGGAAAAATAATCTTGACATCAATTGCAAGAGAAGGTAGGTAGGTTCAAATGAGCGTACTATCCCCGAGGCCTCTGTGAACCTTAAAAAGGCCCAGCTCAAAACAGGGTCACAGTATATTTAGACTGGAGGGCATTTAAGAGTGGATGCTCCATCACTCTTTTCCAGCCCAGCATACAAGGTTGCTATGAAAGTAAAAAGCAAAGGGAATAAAAGGGGAGTGAATAAAAAGACCAGGCTGCTCCTCCCTCACTCTGGAAGGGATGGAAAACATAAGACAGTGAAATGAAGGTTGCTCGGAAGCCTCAATCCTAGATCTAGATTTACCGGTAGCTACCAAGTGGTAAGGGAGAATAAGCTTTGTTTAGACTCAGAGGTTCTCTTGACACCTTGACTAAACTTTGGGGCTGAACATTTTTCCCCCTAGTACCTCTGCAAGACAATGGGATTCTTTGCTGCATTTCTGCATTTTATTTTTTTTTATTAGAGCTCTTGGGCTACACAGATCAAAACAGGTGAAGTTTCACCTGTAATGCTGTGGCTGTTATTTTTGGACTATACATACAAGGCATTTCTATTAGAAGCCCAAAGTATAAACTCCTTAGTTAGTTCTTTCTACTGAAGGAAAGACCTATTGTGTTTCTACTGAAGGAAAAACCTCATTGGTGTTGCCTTGAATATGAGAGGCTGCCTTTTCCTATCACAAAGTTTTCTTTCTCCTTATTCTTATAAGCTTCTTATCTGAGATACTGTTCAATCAGACAATATAAAACTTATAATATAAGTACCAGACGTGGTACTGTAAAAAGTGTGGTCAAGGACACGAAGTGGCCCTCCGGTATGCCTCACCTGCTCTTCCTATTGACTCCTCATGTGGGTGGGATGAAATATTTAAGATCTTTTTCATTTAACCTAATTAGGTTAGATGGTCCTAATTACATGGTCATGTCATTTCATCTCAAGGTAAAGCATAAATGATCTGTTCTATGCTGTCCTGGACACTGGAATACTGTACTGTGTGCAGTTGTGATCACCATAACACAAGAAGGATGGTGAGAAACTAGAACAAGTGCAGAGAAAGAGCAATGAAGATGGCAATGGGCTTGGATCTTAAATCCTATGAATAGAAGTTAAAGGAAATTAGTATATTTAGTCTAAAGAAGAGAAACTGAGGGGAGATGAGGTGGCAGTCTTCAAATTATTTAAACTATGTGTTTTGTCTGGGATCATCCACAGAAAGTATGTTCTACTTTCCAAGCCACTAGAATGACATGAGTTGAATCTTTGTACCACTGTAGAGAGGAAGAAAGAAACAAGCATTCCTGAGCAAGCACAGAGAGCCTTTCCTTAATCCTTGAATTATCTTTCACAAAGAACTTGTGTTCCTGAGCAATAAAGAACAACTTCCACTTGGATTTAACACCCAGAACATTTCTCTTGCCAACTTACTTGATTGGCTTGGAAAGGTTGAATTCCAAATGCTGGACTGGACTTCAACTTCCTTTCCTTCAACTTCCTTCAATTTGGCTTCTGGACCTCTTGCCTGCCCATTAAAGAGAGAGTTATTTGGTTTGGAGTGGTTTGTACTTTCACTTCCCCGTTTTGGCATTGGGACACCTAGCCATAGAGTCAGGCTGAAGACCGCAGTCTGTGAATATGGGAGTGGTTTCTCTCTCTCCATTCAGAGAAAGAGAGGGAAGAGGAGGATCAAAAGCCCCTCCCCCTTCATTTCATCCTTGGGGGTTTCCAAATTTAACAAAACAGATTTTGAATCACCCAGAATGAGACAAATACAAGGGATCCTTACCAATCTCAGCTCAGTGTTTGCTCGCTATAGAATTGACATTGGGGATATCTGTCTGTGCTGGTTACTACAGTAATTGTGACCTTGGCAGCAACTCTCCATGTGGCCTTTTTCTTCTGTTTTTCTTTTTTTAAAACATTGTATCTGCCCTTTCTTCAAGAACCACTGGTGGAAGAACATGAGCTGAGTTTGCAAGATTTTCTGAACCACAAACTAGTGAACCCCACTGTAGTCAAGCATAACATGTGATTTCAGCTCCTGTGGACAGCTAATGACTGACAGCGCTCAAAAAACTGAGTTCATTTAGAAAAATGTAGTTTTACTTTAAGTATATATGTCATGGGAGCACAGACACTGCTGAAGGAAGAAGCACAGGCTTTTTCCTCCCCAGCTCATATTCTGTTTTATCTGTGCAATAATTTCTATTTTATCTTTGTAAGACGTGACTTGGGCAGAATAATAGGGATTCTTAAGGTCTTGCTGGAAACCTAAAATGGAAATGGGCCTCCCCACTCTTTTTCTATGTTCAGGTTGGATCTATCATCATCATTATCATCATCTATAACTTAAACATGTAGGATGTGAGTCCAACAAACAAGCTCTCCAGACATAGATTGTGTTCATAAAAATCAGAATTGACACAAGGTCATTTTTGAGTATTTGTTGACTAGCAATACCTCATGACCTTTTTATGGTATTCTGAATCGCCCTTGACAGGACTCACCCTGAACAATTTTTGTTCTGAGTGGTGTTAAAGGAAACATGAGAATATTTTGGGCCTTTCTAGCAATAAAAAGGTATAAATTAAAATTATGATACTGTGCCTAACTCGCCATGCCTAACATCATAATTTTTTGCCATTTCCTGATTTTTAGAAGGAGTCACTCCTAATTTAGAATTAGTGGGGAAAACCTTAACCAAAGGTCACTGGTACAGTTGACATCAGAGCTGCTGATAGGATATGATTAAGAAAGGCCAAGATGGCAGAAAAAAGTGGAGCTTTGATTGCATCACTGCAACTACCATCTTGCCTGTTTTGACTACGCTCTGTGGACACTTCTAGGACTCTCTACTTAATCTGAAATAAAGATAATATCAGAATGCTTTAATGAACAGTTTCTCCTCTATGAGGGCATAGCTTATTGCCTTATACTTTTCATTTTTAGTTAAGGAAAAAATAGGAGTTGGGAGAGAAAATTAATGGCAGGAGGTTCAGGAGAGATGAGGTAAAACTATTGCAAGATTTAAAAGGAATATTAGATGGACTATAAATTCTCTAGATATTAGGAAATGACCAATTATGCAGAACCTCCATTGGCAAGGACAAAATGTCTTTGGAATTGGAGGCAAGCTTCTCCCTTTACAGTTTCTTATGGGGTGCCAATAGCAGAATACTGGACTTGATTTAGTGTTCAGACCCATCTTAGATATAATCATTTATAGTGGGTAGTTGAATAACTCAGTTCTTTTTGGGGTGTGTTGTTCTTTTTAATTGTTTGCAGATATAAAGTAGCCAAACTGACAGAACAAAGCCCCTAGTTTTCATAACTTGTCACCCTATGGGTAATATGTCATGTAATATGTAAAACATGACATTTAATTAACACAAAATCTTTACTCTGTGAAAGGTTCTATATGCTGTATTAATACAGTAAAGGAAAAACATTGTTGAAGACATTGCATTTTTTAAAAAAAATATGGTACTACACCTGTCTTGGTGTGTTAAATAGAAAGGGAAATAAAGGTAATGAAGCTGGGGAATACTTCCATAAAAGTTTGAAAGTTTTCATGGATAATCATTATCTTCATCAATAGTAGCAACAGAAACACAGAATCTTGATATGCTTTAAAGCCTAATGTGTTGATTTTGGCATCAACAAACCTTATGTTCTCTTGGCTTCAGGTGCCTCTTGATTTCAACTTTGATCATCCCCAAAGCATCATACAAGTACACCAACATTTGAAGGGCACTAGCTTGGTGAAGAAATTGCAGAGTTTGGTCTTCATAATGAAATACACAAAGATAATTATCCTCAACTGAGAGATTTGGCTGGGAAAGATGAGATTTGAGAAGTGAGGTCAGAAGAAATGAAATGCAAAAAAATACAAACTGGCAGTTACATTATAGCTGAAAGATGTATAGTATATACCAGTTGAGAACACTGTGCATTTGACAAAAATTAACTCTAATCTATAAAAATTTTGCAATTGTATACTTATATTTGCCATTTACAAGTTCTTTCTTACTCTTGGGTCATTGACATAATAACCAAACTATTAACACATTAAACTTACCTTTTAAAAAAAAAATCAAATTCCTGTTTCTGGCATGCATATGTATTAACCAGACTTTTTCAGTGTTTATAAGCAAAGTAATTGACATGTAGACTCATCAACTTGGCAAGAAATATTCATTTTTAGTATGTACTATTTATAGGTTATATTTCTGCCAAACATTCAAGGTGATTTATTTTTTTATTGTAATGGCTTGTCTGATGTGATGCAAAAAGATGATTCAGCAGGGAGAAAAAAGCGAAGCACATTTTGGTAAAAAAAGAAATAGTAGCCTGTCATTAGCCTCACAAAAAAAGAAAAAACAGACTCTTTTGATTAAGCAAAGTCAAAGTAGCTTGCAGAATTCTGACTTAATCAAAAATTTTCATTGGGTTAATAGGTAAACAAAACAAGGGTACAGAAAGCAGTGACTATATAATGGAATTAGAATTTGAACAATGTCTTCAGATTTATCTTATGGTCTATCAAATGCAGTAATAGTAGTACTTCTAAGTCTCTAGCAATATATTTTTTTAATGATGGCTTCCTTTTTTTTTTTTTTTCAAAAATGAAATCTAGCAAAAATTAAGCTACAGGTCATCCAGATGGAATGATCAGCGTGGGAAATAATAAATCCTCAGGCTTATGAGATGATTACATAAGGCCTGCAAACCTTACTGAAATGGCACTCCTGTTCAATTGAATTAAGAGATATTCAGAGCTGTGTTGGGCAGAAATTAACCTGTTTCAGATTTCAGACAAAAGGTATCATTTCTGCAAGCTTTTTTCACATAAAGATCCATATGAACAAAAAGTTAAAAGATCAAGAAAAGGGCCTAGCTTTGCAGATCAATGAAATTATTTTTTCAGTAGGGGAACTTTTTGTTTTTGTTTTTGTTTTTAAAAAAATCCTACTGTCCATTCCACCACTTCATTCAGCTGCAGTTGTGAGTTAGCTCTGGTGGGGAAAAAAATGAGTTGGCAACTCATGGAAATATTTCAGGTGATCTAGCAGCCACCATGGAAGCTGCCAGCTCTGAAGACTAAAGCATCCTTCCTCTGGCCTGAGGCCCATGCTTGATCAGGGGCTCCACTCCAAAAAAGAAAAGAAAAATGATGAAGCCAAGACAAAACTGGTTTCTTTTGTTCTTTTATTAAAAAGAAACCTGATTTGCACAATTACTTTCCAATCGCACCTAGTAAAGTTCTTCTTTGGTCACATTAAACATTTACAGTTGATTGGAAATATGTGGAGATGTGGGGGCCACAGCCAAGCTCTGGGGACACTTGAAGTCCTGCCCTTTGTGTAAAAGAATTGTGAGAGGGAGCAAGCTGTGCAGGATCAGAAGTTGTGTGGTCCTGTGAATCCATCCTAGAAGGAAGAGTGCTGCCTATTTGCTGCTGTTGCTCCAGCTTTCCCTCGCCTGAGGCCTTAAGGATTGGTTCTGCTTACTCTGGTGCCCCTCATCACTCCCCACTCTTGGTAATCTGCCTTTGCATGCAGAACACAATGCCATCTCTCTAGACTGCCTCGCCAAAACACAGCCTAAACTCTCTAATTAGCAACGTGTTCTATCATTAAGGAGCCCTGCTGAGAATTTGTATTTAATAATGACCTTAAATTAGTTATGATGGTAAATACTCATCGGAAAATTCATCTGTCTGCAATCTGGAAAGGCTCCAGCCCTCTTGTAATCTCTAGGAACCCACAAATGACCTCAAAGCACTTGCTTTTTAAACACACATGCACACAGATGTTTTTCCTCCCTTTCTAAAGATCAGGGATTGTGTAGACAACTTGGGGGAGGGAGCCTGTTAATTGGGTTAGCTGGCTGCTTTGGCAAATATTTAGAAAGCAACAAGATGGTTGGGGAAGGAAGATGTGAAGTGCAACAAAACCAAACAGAGAGTTAACAGGTGACTGGATAGGATGCTATCAAACCTTGGGGAGAAATATGTGATACTTTCTACACTGTGTAAAGGTGTGGGTGTACATAAACATTCTTTTCCAAACAGAAAAGAGTCCCTCATCACGCTTTCTTCTCAGCATATGTAGAGTTTATTTTCCACACTACTGGATGGGAAATGACACCCAGTCCTACATGCATATGTAGTTGAGGGATGAGAGCTTCTCCAACAAGGAGGATGATTTTTGAAGACTGTAGCATGCAACTCATCTCTAATTTTATGCTCATTAAATTCTTGATGGTCACTGGTTTTGATTCACTGTCCTGACATGAAGGTTAACAGGGCACAGTCCTGACCTAACAACCACCATTTTCCCATATCGCCCCAGCCAGTAACAATTTTAAGATATCACTGGGAAGACCCATTAAAACAACATTTTTCCTCTTAAGTTGACACTATCCCACCACTGCTGCAAAATATGTAACCCTTGCCACTCTTTATGTTTGAGATAAAATCGGCTGACCTGCTGTGGGTGTGATCAGAGATGTATCGGGGAGCATTGCAAAAGATCCCCTTCCCTCTGGACACGAGACAGCCACTGTTGCAGCTGTTTTCTCCCCACTCTTGCCCTCAGCAGTGATCCCTTTGTACCAGGCATCTCCCTATTTTTACATCAATTTCTCTTCTAGCTTTCCACAAGGCAAAAGTGGTGGTGGTGGAAAGAAATTATTTCTTCTGGGAAAGACAATAGGGTGTACTAGCATCCTTCCTGTTTAACAATGTTCTGAAATGAATAGATCTTCATTATTTCTTTTGGGAAAGAAGCAAGAGTGGGTTTTTTCTTCTTCTTCTTCTTCATTGTTCTAATGTTTCTGTTTTGAAATGTACGTTTACCTTCTGGTGAAGGAGTTCTGCTTTTCTTTATTCCAGTCTCCAGAAACAAATTACAGATGAGGAATTGTTTTGCTGTTGTCCGTTTGCCAGCTTCCTTATACCTGTCTGTTTCAATCACTTCCTCCTGGAAGAGGCTATAGTTACCCAGCAACTAGTCAGTTTCAGTTACCCTATTCTAGGGGGTCCAGCCAGTTACCTCTTCCTGACAAGGTTTGCTTCCTTCTCTCTAGAGCTATTCCCGCCTTAGTGTCTTCCTCTGTTTCTTCATTGTACATTGTTTAAAGTAAGGAGGTGTAGAAGTGGGGTATAGGTGAAGCAGACAAATCAGCTTAAAGAATTCTGGGCAGAGTCTTAAAGCCAGATCCTGCTCATTCTTGCTCTACTGATGAATATATCCCACTGGTGGCTATGGTGTGTGTGTGTGTCCCCAGAGAGGGCTACAAAGCCCAGTGAAGGAAGCCAATCACCTTGCCTACAATGAGAAGTATTGACAAATCAGCTCAAAACAGAGGAGACTGAAGCATGATAGGGATTTGCAAGGTGGGGGGGAGAGGAGGGAGCAAATGTCTTGCTAGGTTTTGTGCCATCCGGGAGGGAGGGAGGCGAAAAGACCCAGAATATATACTGCAGAGTTCTTACCAAGTGGCAAATCTGGCCTTCCAGGCAAATATATTTGAGTGCTCTTCCAGAAATGGACCTTCAGCTTTGAAGCTTTTTTTTTTAACAGATGCTCCATTTCATTCCCATCCCCCTCCTCCCGACCAATACTGACACTTCCCAGGGATGGGCAAAGACTGTTCCAATGTGTCCCACATCACAGTAATCTGTCTGGCCTGGAGAGGGATCCTGGCTGGGGAATTCTGGCAGTTGAAGTCCACCCATCTTCAAGTTGCACACTGTACTGGACACTGAACAACCAATTCTAGAACAGGGGTCTCCAACCTTGGCAACTTGAAGACTTGTGGACTTCAACTCCCAGAATTCTAGGAGTTGATGTCCACAAGTCTTCAAGTTGCCAAGGTTGGAGACCCCTGTTCTAGATAACCACGTTTTAGCTTTGCTGGCTGAGGAATTCTGGGAGTTGAAGTCCACAAGTCTTCAAGTTGCCGAGGTTGGAGACCCCTGTTCTAGATAACCACGTTTTAGCTTTGCTGGCTGAGGAATTCTGGGAGTTGAAGTCCACAAGTCTTCAAGTTGCCGAGGTTGGAGACCCCTGTTCTAGATAACCAGGTTTTAGCTTTGCTGGCTGAGGAATTCTGGGAGTTGAAGTCCACAAGTCTTCAAGTTGCCAAGGTTGGAGACCCCTGTTCTAGATAACCACGTTTTAGCTTAGTTCAGGCGATTGCTTGTTGGCTTGTTGAGTTTCTCCCAAACTCAAAAAAAAAAAAGTAGGATTGACGAAAGCAGAAATGAACAGTGGACAACCGTGACTTGCAACCGGAGCCGTTGCCCTGTGCAAAGCCACAGCAATCTGGTTACACAAGGAAAGGTATAACACAAAGATCTGAAATAAATGGGGCGGGTGGGGGAAGGAGGGGGGGCTATAAGGCGTCTCCACGGGGTCTCCAGCTGAGACGATTTGTAATGCGAACTGAAAAGCGGCGCGCGAGGCAGTCGGTGGATGGTGGGCTGGAAGTGGGGGAGAGGGAGAGAGAGAGAGAAAGGCTCGGGCTCCGCTCCTACCTAAACGTCTAAACGATTCGCCTCTCCTGCACTAACCTTTCATGTTTAATGAATGAATCTGCATTGCAGTCTTTCGCTCCCTCCCTCCCTCCCTCCCTCCCTCCTTCCCCGCTCCAGCTGGTGTGAACTCTGCAAGTATCATATATGAAGGAGGCTGTGATCTCCTCCTGCCTTCGGATTCGAATTAAAAGTCCAGCTTACCTGCTTCTGATCCGGTATCATTGCCTTTCGTGACCCTTCTTCCATTATTATTTAATAGAATTAACGTCTTAAACCGGAGAGTCTTAGAGGCGACGACGATGATGATGATTACACAGGCTAAAGAAAGGACACTGCCTCTCTCCCCCACTCCCCACTCCCCCCCCCTCACTCCCCCGCCCACTGCAGATGGCCCAGTTCAGACTTTCAAAAGAACTTGGCTGTTCAAAAGGTGCTTGGAATCTGGGCAGGAGTTAAGAATTGATGCACGTTTCGGTTCGGTTACCGTCCACAAGCAAAGGACACCCTTATTCTTCTAATAGAATGAGCGGCTGCTGACCCTCTCGAGGGATCGCTCTCCCCCACCTCAAATTCGCATCCTCTGGGAGGCCGTTAGAGGGCAGCACACTCTGCCAGCCACGTCCAAGAACCCCAAAGATGCCCAAAGCTCTCTCTCCCTCTCTCTCCCTCTCCCTCTCCCTCTCCCTCTCCCTCTCCCTCTCCCTCTCCCTCTCTCACTCACTCTCTCTCTCTCACACACACACTCTCTCACTCATTCTCACTCTCACTCTCACTCTCACTCTCTCTCTCTCTCTCACTCTCACTCTCTCTCACTCTCACTCTCTCTCTCTCTCTCTCTCTCTCTCTCTCTCTCTCTCTCTCTCTCTCTCTCTCTCTCTCTCTCTCTTTAACTCAAGAGCCGGTGCGGTTCCCAGCCAGGTATCTTCTCGTCCCCAGTTATGTTCGCAGTTCATAAGAAATGACCTCTAAAAACCTTTTCTTCAATCCCTGGAAAGAAAAATGGATATGGAAGAACGTTGTGTGACACATATTTAAGTCAATGTTTCTTCAAACTCAGCCAGTGGAAGAGGGGTGGACTTCCAACTCTCTTGGGGAATTCAGGGATTGGCGTCCACTCAACTTAAACTTGCTGTGGTTCGAGAAATACTGATCTAAAATTACACCCTTTCTGGTTCTTCCCTGGAGGACTGGATTCAGGAAGCCATCTAGATCAGGGGTCTCCAATCTTGGCAACTTGAAGACTTGTGGACTTGAACTCCCAGAGTTCCTCAGCCAGGATCCCTCTCTAGGCCAGACAGATTACTGTGATCTGGGACACGCTGGAATAGTCTTTGCCCATCCCTGGGAAGTATCAGTATTAGTGGGGGGAGGCGAAAGAGAGGGGAATGAAATGAAAAGCTTTGATGGCTGAGGAACTCTGGGAGTTGAAGTCCACAAGTCTTCAAGTTGCCAAGGTTGGAGACCCCTGATTTAGATTGCCCCTGTGAGACATTTTTTCAAGGACCTGCTTTTGAAATGAAAGCCCATGCTCCAAAATAAGCAGCTTCTTTCCTTGGGCAGAATCACCATAGAGAAGAAACTTGCTGATTCTGGCAAATGAGCACCTCCCCCTCATTTGCTAAAATCAGGCAAATGATTTTGCCCCCTCTGTAGGACCAAAAGGCTGGGCTTCCACAGGAAAAAAGGCACCTTCCAGAGCAGAGTGTATACCAGTTCCATCTTCTGGTTGACTTCCATCCCAACTGCCCCGGGAACTCTTTCCAAGGGAAGTTTTTCTTGATCAAATGTAAGTGGCCTTATATATGAAGCCTAACCCGGAGGGGCATCAATCTGAGGCACTCCTTTTCCTAAAAACAAGTAGGGTCTTTCCCCATCTCTACTTTAGAGGGGGAAAGTCATGACCAATCAAAGATTCCCCTCTTGGCCACATAATACTGATCTCAAGCTGGTGATGTCAACAAGGGTGTGTTCCCATTCTATGCACTAGAACAGTGTTTCTCAACCTTGGAAGCTTGAAGATGGGTGGACTTCAACTCCCAGAATCCCCCAGCCAGCGCTGCTGGCTGGGGGGTTCTGGGAGTTGAAGTCCACCCATCTTCAAGCTACCAAGGTTGAGAAACACTGCACTAGAATAAAAATAGATTTTTTTTCAATCTGATATTGTCCTGCCATGGCTTCAAGTTGCATAACTCTCTCTCTCTCTCTCTCTCTCTCTCTCTCTCTCTCTCTCTCTCTCTCTCCCTCTCCCTCTCCCTCTCCCTCTCCCTCTCCCTCTCCCTCCCTCCCTCCCTCCCTCTCCCTCTCCCTCTCCCCCCCCTCTCTCTCTGTGTGTGTGTGTGTGTGTGTGTGTGTGTTCCTTTGAATCAGGATGATCATGGTGATTGTCTGGACTAGTCCCTGCAGTTTTATTGATGGGATTTCAGAACTGGTTTGCCACTGCCTTCTGCCTAGGGCTGAGAATGACTGGCCCAAGATCCCCCAGCTGGCTTTAGGCCTGACGAGGGACTACACAACTATGAGTTCTCAGGATTTCTGGCCTGGTATTTCTCATGAAGCTAGTTTTAAAACTATTGTGCAGGCTGTGGTTGTAACCAAGCATATTTTACTACATTGGGAATTGCAAGTCAAGCTCCCACTGCTGCTGTTTCCCAGATTCCTGATATCCCTGCCTTCTCCCTGGCCCAGTATGCTTAAAGTAACTTCTCTCCAGGTTTCGAACCAAGCAGAGGAGAACCAAAATCAATGCTTTTATCTCTGAAAATGGCATCAGCATAGAATAAGTAGCCTTGTTTCCCCTTGTTACAAGCTCTGAAAATAATGAGGATTCGCATTGATTATTTGCCAATTTCCTTGCAATTAATTGTCTTCCTCTTGTAAATAAGGTGAGGCTGCCCAGTAGCTATTCATTTCCAGTAATCCAATACTCAATTTATTGTAAAATATATATATATATATTACAATAAATTGAGTATTGGATTACTGGAAATGAATAGCTACTGGGCAACCTCACCTTATTTACAAGAAACAAACATTGATAGAAGCACCATTATGATCAAAGGCCACCTTCCCATTTCACTATCTTGAACTTTGAAGTGTCACTGTTGTTGTGGGAGAAGCAGGCAGAGCAATCAGCTTGGAAAATTCACAGCAGGCAGAGCCCCCAAATTGTGATACTGCAGAATGAATCCCAGCCTCGATATATTTGGGCTGCCCTGCTTCTGTTGGCGGATGTTTTCCTCTTGGTTAGCGATGTAGAGAAAGTAGAGGAGGTCAATCAATGCCCACAACCCCACAGATCTGAACAGCACAGATTTAACAAGCAGTAGGAGGAGAGATAGGCTGGGCAAGGCAGACAACCCATTTTATAATGGTATTGTTTTGTACTGACACAAGGAAAGGTAGACAGCTTTTGCTTTAAATGGGTAGTGCCTAGTTCTTGCTGCTCAAGAGTGTTGCTGCAGGAAGAAGATTTAGGATTTAGGGTTCTCTTCAGTTTGGTAGCAGCAAAAGGATGTAGAATAAGGGTCACCCTCTGGATAAGCCAACTTAAAGAGCCTTGGTGGTGCAGCAGACTAAATCACTGTTAAGTAACACCAGCTGCCTGCAATTACTGCAAGTTTAAATCTCACCAGGCTCAAGGTTGACTCAGCCTTCCATCCTTTCGAGATAAAATGAGGACCTGGTTTGTGGGGGCAATAAATTGACTTTGTATAAAAAAGAACACCGCTTTGTGGGGGGGGGAGCCCTACTAAGCAGGTATATACAAAAGTATGAAGGCTATTGCTTAACGCATTGTAAGCCGCCCTGAGTCTCCGGATAAGGGCGGCATATAAATCGAACCAATAAATAAATAAATAAATAAATAAACTGAGGGCAGCAGTCTTCTCACTCAGGCTTCAAGTATCTGCAGAGTAGGGTAAAAATAAAGTCAAGATGGCAGCCCTGAAGATGTAATCAAAGCTTTGTCTGGTTTTTTATATGCACCACTTGGCTGCCATCTTGACTTTTTAAAACCATCCTTGCAGACTAAGTGGTGCATTAAGCCATCACCGAGGAAAGGTCCAGAACCAGGACAATAGCCTGAATGGAAAGAGCTTTCCATTTTCCCTTGTCCACCTCCCTTTCCAGGCAGAACTTGAACTCTGCTATCTGTTTGCTTCAACTCCTCCGCTGCTGCCTACTCAGGGCTAAATCGCCTGGCCTTTAGGTTTCTGAGACTGACTGCCTTCAATGTAACCACTCGCCATTTCTGTTAGACTCCCTTGCGTTCCCTTCCCCTTTGGGCTCCTAAATCTCCAGAGAAAGGGGGCCCTTACATTCTTACGCTCCGTTAGTACATGTCACTAACTACTTCTTAATTCATCACTCTACAAAATAAAGAGGGCCAGGAGGGAGAAGTGACCAAAAGTTCTGAGGTATATTATAGATGGGTTGCTTCGACCGTTTCCTTGCATATACCTGTATTGGGGTATGTATTGGGGTTGCTTGGATGCATAAGACGCCCAGAGAGTGTGTGTGATGAATGTGTGTACAACAATGGCGATCCTGTAATTACTGTGCTACGTAAAGGGGGGGGGGGTTGGCAGAATCTAACGCTGTGGAGAGAGGGAAATGTGTGGGGTGATGCGGATTTCCTGGGTGGTGGGCAGGATCCATATGTGGAGGAAAAGATTATGGAATTGTGTAGGTCCTCTCCAGCTATATTTCCCCACAGGCGCGGTGGGCTGAATCCAGGGCAGCCCAGCCCAGCCCAGCCCAGCATAGCGCTCGATAAGGAGCTGCATGAATGAGCACGAATAGAGAAAGTTGTGCTCAGCTAACCGAAGAGAGCCATGCCAGGGTACCGGCGTCCCCATTTCTTTTCACTGATGGCTGGAGAGGAAACAGGGGGGCCAAGCAGGCGAGACCCAGGCGTCTCCTTCGCAAGAGCCCGTTGTCAGTGATCAAGCGGAGGCATCTTGAAAAGGCTCCAAAACCGATCCTGACTAGGAAGAGCTACCCTCCCACCCGCACTCTCTCTCAATAGGCAAGGGGGGAGGACGGAAAGAGGCACACAAAGAGACGCCAGCATCGCTGGAGGAAAATATAAGATTGGAGGGTGGGGGTGGGGTGGGGGTGGGGGCTTCCAGGCGATTTCTTCATGGGCCGGACAAAGGACCTTACTACAGATTACCTGGACAGCACAAGGCCAGGCAAGCACGCAACTACAAGCAACTGGATCTGTACTTTCAGAAGAGAAAATTTCGGAGAAGGTCTTATGAACGAGTTTAGGTGCTGGCTAACAAAGTGAGAATCGGCCCTCTCGGAAAAGGATCTTGCTCCCCTCAAATGAGAGAAATGGCATTTCTCTGAACATGGGTGCAAAAACTTCGGGTCAGAAAGGAAGGAAAAAAGTCAGTCCAGACTCTGGAAATCATTCCCTCGTATTAGCCTTATTTCCCTCTTTAGAGGTATTTGGGAATGTTATTGTTTTCGCCCTTAGCCACCATCGATAATATAGGATAAAACTTCACATAAAGTGCAACAGATGCCCTCGGTCACACAGTCCTTAAATGGTCGTTTGGACTGGGAATTAAATCTCAAGAAAGGTTCCCAAGAAGGTCTTTCCTTGTATTCACCCATTGGAATAACCCTCTAAAGACAACTGGGACTAACCGTTCAGAATCCGTGGCCCGCGGCGTTCCCACTCAATCTTCAGAAACCAAGTTGTTCCCAAAACCGAGCATTTCAAGGCGGGTATAGCGGAGGAGCTGACACCGCAAGATTTCAAGACCAAGGGGATGATGCAAGACTCCGAATCAATTTCTTTTTGCCCGGGGAATTGAAAAAGCTGGAAAAGCGATCCGAATAGTTCTGTCTGCTTCATCTAGATGCAATCTTGGCGCTGGGAAATATTTGCAGGACTCCTCTAAGCTCAGAGCCAGCTTTCACTGAACGAAAGAGGGCCGAGAATGATCTCTAACCGGATGTAATTTTGAAGGACCAAAATCGAGGGGGCTGCGCTGCCTTCAGTAGAGTTTTTTTTAAAAAAGAGCCTTGGATACAGAAGGTCCTCTTCCTTCCCGCGGATTGTCGCCTCTCTTTTTTCCTTCCTATAGGCCGCCCCCAAACTTGGACCTTGGTCTCGGTTCCCAGCTCGGGGCCTACAGCTTTTTTTAGGACTACAACATCCATGCTACCTAGGATTGCTGGGAGTTGTGCTCCCAAGCCCTTAGAGGGCAGCCAACTGCAGGAGGCTGCTCTGTGGTCCTTCTCCTGCCTCCTAGCTCCCCGGTGCCTCTTCGCCGCCCCCGCCTGACGAGCCGCTCTGCCCTGCCATCTGGTCTTCTCGGAGGTCCTGCGGCTTTCCTCCTGCCTATTGATCAAACGCACTTTAGCTTCCGAGTCATTTCATCTTAATCAACAGTCCAGCTTGCCTTGGATAATAAACTAATACAGGAGAAGGGGCTTGTCGATAACGATCGGCCAAAGCAAGGGGGTGGGGTGGGGGGGGGAAAGAGGCCGTAAGCTCCCCCTCCCCGCTTAGTTTGGCCATCTTCGATAGGCCCTATCTTCCCAGGGCAGATGGCTTTTGGTAGGGAGCCGAGGAGAGGTAGGAAGAGAGCGGGAGAGAAGGCTTAAATGCAGATTTTCATAGATTTACACCTCAATCAGCTATTTAGGTTTCTAATGCAAATGCTACAACAAGTTCGTTCATCTGCCTGCTGCGGTGATTTGTGTGTGTGTGTGTGTGTGTGTGTGTGTGTGTGTGTGTGTGTGTGTGTGTGTACTGGAAGGAGGAGGAGAGGAACGTTGATTTAAAGGCTGAGGCGCGCTGTAGAGGATCCGGCCTTAAAAGCCTCCAGTTCTTTACAAAGCATCCTTGGCGGTATTACTCGAAAGTAAGAGCTCCAAATTTGCGGGCCCGCCCTGCCAGCCAAAGAAAGGGCGGAATCACAAAGGGCATTTCCTCGATGGCGATTTATAGCGTCACCGGCCAGCCCAGCGCTGTGAAAACTGGCTTTGTAGCCCCACGAGGGCGGCCCGTGACGAAAAATCGCTAGTGGAAAAAACAAAACGAAACAAAGCCCGGCGCTCCAAAGGGAATTTAACCGGAATAAACCACTTGGATCCCAACATGGTCTCTCTTATCTCGCTGAATCAGGCCTGGGGCTGCCCTTATTTTAAAAGTTAAGACCCTTGGAAATAATTGAGTCTTGCTTCCATGTAAAAAAAGATCGGGGGATTCTGCAAAAAAAAAATTCTCAGGATTCCAAAGCACAAACATTATAGAGCCACCAGGGCCCCCCAAATAACTGAGAAAGCAACAGTCAGGAATCCTCCTCCCATCATTCTGCATTCTGCCTGGTTATTTTTAAGGGTTCCAGGTTCTAGAGCCACGAAGGCTTTATCTCATGGCGCTCAGCTTACGATTTGGGTTTTAAAGTCCTTGGCTATCACCGAAGACTGGGGCACCCAGACCGGAGCATCCAACTTAAGTATTTGAGTGATTTTGTTCTCAAAATGTACTCGCCGTCCTAACCTCTCCTCTACCCACTTCCCTTTCACCCCAGAGGAGGAAAATTCTTAAATATAGGCGTTGATTTCACTTCTGCCAACTTTAACGGGGGGATCAGTCAGCGCTGATATCTCCGAGGCCAGAAATTCGCGAGCCCTGCCGTTTCTACCGCGTAAGAAGCCTCTCTTGAATTAAAGAGAGTTTTCCTGAATACACCACACTGTTGAGGTTGGACAACAAGTCTTCTCCGGAAGCAATAGAAGAAAGGCTGTGATTTTGGATGGCTTTTCCTGCCATTCCTTGGGATCATAGAAGGACTCATTTGACTCAAAATAATCCCAAATTGCTTAATTTTGCAAAAATGCACACGCAGAATTAAAAAAAATGGGGGGGACAACATCGCCTACTATTCTGCAATCTACTCCCAAGAAATCAGGGGGAACTTGATAAAACGAACAAGGAGCGTTCTTTGATAAACCTCCGGGGACGGAGAAACTGGCCCAGGTAGAATCTCTAGTCCTGCTAAGGAAATCCTCCAATTTCACCTGCTCTTTGCTGGCTACATGGGAGGTCAAGGGAGCGCCAAGGAGCTTCTTCTACGTGGGGAGGAGTTTCTGCCCCCCCCCCGCACACACACAAATGCCTAAGATTTGTAAGAAACTAGGCAAGCACGTTTCACACCGATTGGGAAAACGTCCGCCCGATTCCTGCCGCTACTGATCTAGCCTTTTTCCCTCCTTTCGACTCAGAGCAAGAACAAGAGGATCTGGCGCAATGGGTCAGATATTCCTTTATTTCTCCATTTCCAGGCAGGTGAGAGGCTAACAGCCGATTTAGTGACCTCGAAGTGAATATTGTTAAAGGCCACACTTCGGAGCGCTTGCGAACTGGGTTGTTTAAACTCAATGGAAAGCACTTCTTATACACTTGAGCTGGGTTTTTGGTCTCTCTCGCATTACTTGGGAGTAAATCCTCTTCATTACAGTCTAGAACTGGGACAAACACGCCTGCCTTTTCCTCCGGATTCCGTGCGGTGCTTTTTCTCCGTTCAAGTGGGGAGAGGCTCGCCGAGAGGCCAAATGGCTGTTTTCCTTTACTATCGCCTCCCACCAATGTTCAAAGCCGACCGCTTGGACAGGGGCCGAGCGACCCTCCTGAGCCACAAGAGCAGATCCCTCTTTTTTTCCCATAGAGTGTCAGTATCAGGAAGTTGCATCCCTGGTTATGAGTTTGAGACCAATTGCCAGCCACTCAATCCCAGGCAACCCGAGAGAAGGAAAGGGTTTAAACAAATCAGGTTCTCGCAGGAACCGGCCTAAACCCATTTTACAACGAAGCAGGATTCAAAGGAGGGTATGTTGGTCGTGGTTTGTTCTCCGAGCTTGCTCGGAATACAAACTATCATCCACATCTACCACCCGAGCTACAAATATTTCTCACCATTTCTTAACTGGGGAGGGTATTTTTAAGGAGCTATGTAGGGAAAGGCCGCCTTTTATTTCTATCAGTGAGGGCTGAGGGGGGGGGGGAGTTTGATCTTTTTAAGTCATTAAGTCATCGAGAGAGTAAGTCCTTTCCTCCTGCAGAGTCTCATTGCTGCCGCGGCTCCGCCATTCCAGCTAAGTCATCTCAACTCTCCTGCATTTTCCTCTCTTTACTTTTGAAACCTCCAGCTTTATCTCTGCTACGCCCTAAATCCGGAAGCACAATCTCTCAACAAGCCCAGGAGGCAGGCAAAGTCAGCGGATTTCTCTCTCTCTCTCGCCTCTACTCCCGTTTTCTCGGTGAGGAGCCGTTATACCGGGGGGGAAAAAAAGAGGGGGGGGAAAGCAGTGGGAACGATTCAGATCAAGTCACAAGCTTCAAACTCCCACCTGGCGCTTCAAGGAAAAAGGGAAGATCTCGCGCGCCTGGGTGGTTTCTCCTGAAATCAGTGGGGCTTCAGCCCAAACAGACCCCAGCACCACCCACAGGTTTTGCTAGACGTAAATCCAGTGGGACTGACTCTCAAGCAAACTAGGGCTTTGTCCGGGCTAAGCAGCAACGTTCCCTCATTTTTCCTTAAAATATTACGTCTGCGCTACTCCCAATTCCGGTTCTGGTTAAGAACACCGGGCCTCCCAAATCAAAGATCTCTTCCCAATCTCTCCCTCCCGCCCCCCCTAACATCAGGCCACAAGAGGGAAATATTTCGGAAATCCCAAACGCGTTTTTCGAAATGGTCAAGAAACATTCCAGGCACGTTAGTTCCTTAATCCCAATCAACGTTTCAAAATTGTATTTTCAAGTAAAAACACGTTTAGAATTCACCTCTTCTTAATTCACGCTTGACTAACCAGCCCCGGGCCAAGCTGAAAGTTTTGAATGCGCCGAAGGTGACGCAGGACCCCTCTTCGTCCGGGCAAAGAAAGGGCCTTTTCAGCGCATTAAGCAGCTCCTGAGGACTGGGGGGAGGAGCCGTAAACTGATTAAGGAAGGAGTTCGTTAGTTTGCTTTTGGGAGGCTTGTATCGTTGCCGTGTTTGCTTTTAAAGCTGCAGACCGAGAAAAACAAAACAAAAAAGCCCACCCATCTTATTTGGAATTCCCCTAAGCAAAGCACAACACCACCGAAAAGCATAATTTGGACCGAGGGTAGGAAGGACTAGGGAAGGAAGGAAGGAAGGAAGGAAGGAAGGAAGGAAGGAAGGAAGGAAGGAAGGAAGGAAGGAAGGAAGGAAGGAAGGAAGGAAGGAAGGAAGAGGAATCTTATGGGAAAGCAGCAGTCTACACGATCTGGAGGAGCGAAGGAGAGGCTATATCTGAGGATACAGCCCGGTCCACTCTGAGGGCTTGAAAGGGCAGGGTGTGGTCTAAAGAGGGATCCAGACCCCCAATGCGTTACCATGCCTTCGAAGAGGGAGATCGCCATGGCAGTGATAGGGCCCTTCCTGCCCCCAATATGCTCAGCAGCCCCAATCTAGGTGCCTCTTCCTAACAAGGACATTACTTTAGAGCCCCATGCTGCAAAGGTTGACTTTGCAGCCATAACCTCCCCTTTTCCCCCAAGGCAGGCGAGGTAAGCGCCAGTACCACTTGAGGGACCACCACCACCACCCCCGACCTTCTTTGGAGGAATAGCCAGGCAAGGCCAATCACAAGGAGGATGCATCAGGAGATCCTCTTTGTCCAAGGATTGTAGCTTGCAAAAGACTTCCCAGGGCAGATGGCATTCCCCGGGATTGGGTAAAGTGCCGGAACACGCTTCCTTGTCCCACTTGTTGCTCTAAACTAGGCCCTTCTATCTGTTCCTAGCAATTTGAAGGGGTAAACTTGTCCCTGGAGGGAAAAGTGGCCAGGAGCACTCGGCAGAAGTTGGGAGTTTGAGGTCCGCCATTCGCCCCTAGGAGCTCAGAACAAGGTTTTGAGACCTCCCAGATCCACCCCTCCCTCATTTGGCCAGACCTAGCTAAACCTAACTGTCGCCCCAACTCCCCTGGCCCCAAAGTATGTTTTAAAAGCATATCCATATGTGCCAAGGGCTCACAAGTCATTTATATTGGAGGGTTTTTTTTCAAGCCGGATCCTTAATGAACTCTTATCCGGAAGTCAGTGAATGGAGTTCAGTTCCAGAGAACCGACTTTGAGTGCATAGAAACTTTTTGCAAACTACCCTCTCCCCCTCCCCCCCCAGACTTTGTGACCCGTAGGAATCCTACAGAGCCCTAGACTAGAGCAAACCTTTGGATTTGACAATTGGGGCTGCAACTCTTTCTGCTTCTCCTGGGAGTCAGCCTCATTTGGCCAATGGAGTTTATTGCTCTTACTTTTTAGTAGACCCATGTAAGGTTATGGGGCAAGGGGCCTGGTGGGCTGACCCCCAAATGATGCTATTCAAGTGGCTTCTGGAGCCGGGAGCCCTATCGCTGGTTAGGAACCTCTTGACTGAAACAAGCGGGCAGGAATATGTACCTTTTTAACATGAAGCCCAGTCTCTCTGTAGGAGGAGGAGAAAGAAGAGCAGGAGACATTTACCAGCAATACAGAAAACACACCAACATCACTAAATAGATAAGAAAAAAATGGAATACTGTATTTGATTTTTTTTTAAGAAAGTTTGTACATAGAGATAGACACGCAGTAAAGGAAACAAGTGGCATAAGCATCCTACGTGAATTTAAGAAGAGACCCCAACAGCTGCTATTTAAATACTCAAAATGCTTTTTGCATAAGAAAACTACAGTGGAACCCGAAGCCTCGTTTCTTCTATCACTGAGGTCCCTTTTGAAAACCTAGCCTGTCACCTCTTGACAGCTACGTTTGTGCAAGAAACCCAAGTCAGGGAAAATGTTGTTTCTTTTCTGTCTTTTTTTTTTTTTGAAGGAAAGAGAAAGGAGGGGGAAGGGCGAGGGCAAGACAGGGGACACAAGAAGAGAAGAGCAAGTATCATATACAAGTATTTTCTACACATATATTACAAACTGGGAAAAAATGACCTCATCATTAAGATATACATAATTCATATAAAATTTTGAAATAAAAATAAAAATCTGTTACAGTCATAACTATTCTTTTTCCACATTTATAACCAGTACCCACACAGGCAGTGACAGAAGTGTAGAAAAAAAGGTGCTTAGGAAGAAAATGATTGTCTGTTGAACAAAAAGAAGAACAATTTTAAAAATAAAATAATAATTAAAAAAAAAACCACGACGGAGGAGGAGGAGAGAGGAGGAAGAAGAAGGACAAACCAATTGCATCTACTTTAAACCATCACTTGGATTTGGGAAAAAAAAGATCAGCAGAGATAAAGGCTGATTAAAACCCAACAAAAAGTGATAAACATTGGTTATTTCCCTCTTCAAAGAGTTCCTTTAAATTTTTCTAAAAGCTTTTCTCTCTCTTTTTGTACAAATTTGATCCGTGTTTTCCTTTCCCGCACCCTAGTCTTTATTATTATTGTGTTCATTTAGTATAGAGAATATTATATTTTCCCCCAGATGCAAACTGAATCATTATCATGCAAAATGGGTGAAATGCAGTCCATGGGAAAGCACAAACATTAAAATAAAATTTATAAAAATTAAAAAGAAAAGCGCTCAAATGTGCTTTTGTCCTACAAAGAATACAAATGTCACCTTTCTTTCTTTCTTTCTTTCTTTCTTTCTTTCTTTCTTTCTTTCTTTCTTTCTTTCTTTCTTTTTTCTTTTCCCTTTTCCAGTAATAATATTCATAATAGCACAGTATTATCATAATTATTATTTCCCAGCTGCAGCATCAGAAATTCACAACGTTAATTTTGTTTTGTTCCTTTACGGAATGGATTGTTTGTTTTATTTCTTCTGTTTGTTAAGTAAGGTTTGGTTTTATTTATTTTTAAATTCGTTTAAGTATCTGTTTTTCTCTTTTTTCGGTTCTAAGGATTGTTCGGAGGTGCCTTTTTTTTTTCTCGGGGAGCTGGGGCAGTTCGTCGAGGGCGTTGGGTGCGCGCTTGCTCGGGATGGGACGGGGGGCTTACTTTGCCTTTTGCTAGTTTTTGTTTTAATTATTATTATTATTGTTTTCTTAGCTTTTGTTCCTTTCCATTATCATACATCACATTCTGAGTCGCTGGAGGTTACCGAGAGGATGGACGTCCCCGTCTCGGCTCTTTCTGTCAAACTGGAGACGCTGGTCGTGGGGCTGGCCGCCGTGGACGGAGACTCCGCCGAACTGTGAGTCGGACAGCCCGGTTCTGACAACGACCGCATGCCGCTCTGTCCGATCGCCTGGTGCTGGAGCCTACAGGAGGCGGGGAGACAAACCAACAGGACAAACCTTCGCTCAGAAGCAGAGCCATAGAGAAAGGGGCCGAGAGAGAGGAGGAGGAGGAGGCGTCCTTCAGGCTGGCTCCCGGGCCGCGCAAAGGCGCAGCGCATCTCGGAACCAGTGCAATCCCAAGGCAGAGAAGCTGGGATCCGAGGCCGGCCCAAGCCTTCTCTCCAGCCGCCGTTTCTCCCACCCACCCCCGCCCCACAAACAGGCACCTTAGCCCGAACCCTCGCCTCTGCTCTGCCTCTCTCCTCCGCCCCTCCTTCCCTTCCTTTTCCGGTCAGACTTCCTCCCTCTCCTCTGCGACCTTAGTTCGCAACAACCTGAGCCGCCGTCTGTCGGCCTTGCCACTTCGGTTTCGAGCCGGGGGTTGGTCTCTCCCGCTCCCCTTCCCCCCACGCCTGCCCTCTCCCTCTCCCAAAGGGTTCAGATCGGAGGAGAGAAGAAGAAGAAAAAAATGCAAGCCAAGATTCCCTCGCCATTGACTTCAACCTCTCCTCTGTGTGTAAAGTGGGAGTAGCGCGCGCGCACACACACACACACACATACAAACATACAAACATACATACATACACTCGCGGGGACAGGGAATTTGCATTGGCATCTCATTGACACGTCCCCAGGCACATCCCTCTGCCAGTCATTCCCCGCTAGGCTGGTTTATTTGGCGTCTGGGTCTCCGCCGCTCGGGCAGAAGGGGAGAGGCTGGGCCTGCTGCTTTTTGAGAACCTCGCTCCTTAAAGTTCCTGCTCTTCGCACGCAGCCTTTCCCCCAGCGGGGTTTCGAACCACGAACGAGAGACTCACAGAAGGACGGATGGTGGGTAGTAGGGGAGAAGCTCCCTCTCCCCCTCTCCCCCCCCCCAGGGGCTTCCCTGGAACGCCACCCAGAAGGAAAAACTGTAATGGGCGCAATGTAAACAAACAGCCAAACAAAGTGAGGGGCCTGGCTGTGGGGTGGGGGGGAGGAAGGGGAGTGAACATCTGCGGAGTGCTGGGCGCTTTCAGTCTCTACACACCCGGGAGAGAAGAAACTCCCGCCGCTCCTCCCGGTTTATTTTCGGAGAGGTTTTGAGAGGGACGGTTGAATTGCTTCCACCCGTGTTCGGAAGCCTCGCATCGCCAGACAAAGGAAACTCGGCTGCAGCTGCTTGGCCAAAGCCGGCGAGGAAGAGGGGGAGTCCGACTCATCAAAAACTATCCGGAAACTGGCAGAGGATTCTCGACTCGACCCCTTTACCCTCCGACTCGGGGCAAACTGCATTGGGCCCCTGAAGATTTGGGATGGGGAGTAGGTGGGATAGGGAATATGCATTGCACCCTTCCCGAGAGAGACCGCGAGGTTGTATCTAATTTATTAAAGTGGGAGATGACCGACAAATCAAACAATGAAAATAAAAACGTCCATGTTGAACCTTCAAATCCTTTTTAAGAAGGATCTGGGGATCTTTTTAATTCTTCTTTTCTCACCCGGCAGTCAACTGTTTTTTTAAAAAAATAGATCGCCTCGTCATTTCCAGTATATTTACTTCTGCGTTTATTACTGCTGCTGCTGTTTCTGTTATTGTTATTATTCGATTACTTTATTTTTTTTTTCCTCTTCCCCGTTACCTGTCTTTTACATTAATCTCGACCAGTCAACCCAAACATTTACAACTCTCATGTGGTGTGGGGTTAGATGCCTTCTCTCCCAGAGGTAACTGAAAAATAGTTTTACGGCAGTATTTCACTTTCCTTATTTCTCTGCCTCAGAATTTGGAACGAAGTTTAACAATATAAACAAAACACGGAATTAGAAAAAACCAACGTGTTTTTTTTTTTAAAGGAAGGATTTTCTCTCCCTACATTATTTCATGCAGTTTACACCTTTTTGAATGCCGTGTTAAAATAATTTAAGCCTCCTTAATCAATAACCAACCCAAAAAAAAAAAAAACCCTCCCAACTCTCGAATCATATATAATAAAATTCTAACATCCAAGTGTCTACAAAACCGCCCTATATATTTATTTACACACTCACAAACAAGCTGCAGACAAGCTATCTGGACCCAAAACAACCTGCCTATATGTGGGGAAGAAAAACAACTTTGAAAACTATTTTAGAGGCTTTCCTTTTTAATTGTATTTATTTTTTATTCTTATTCTTATTGGTGCACCCCTACTTTTCATCTCTGCTCCCTCTCGTGCTTGTTTTTGACGGCATTAATGAGAACAAAAGAAGAGCGACGGCCCTGTTTTTCCTTTCAGAAGCTCTCCCTCCGGGAAGGGGACGTCTTTCTGTGTCTACTCAGAAGTAAGAGGCTGAGGATCCGGAGAACTGGCTCCCAGAGCCCCACCGCAGCGCGGAAAACGGGCCCCGGCAAGGAGAGAAGGGGAAAAGTCCTAGACCCAGCTCAATAAAGGCAGGCGCTTTCCTGCTGCAGGCAGCTTGGAGGTAGCTGTTGTTTAGCTGTTTCTCGCAATGGCCGTTTGCCAAACCCCGCGACAAAAGAGAGAAATGCGCCTCCAACACGGGCAAGGAAAATCCAAATGAAATGCAAAGAGCGGCCTTTTCTTTTGTATCGCGCCAACTGAGCTTCCCTCCAGCCCTCGGCTTTGATAGGACTCTGCCGTCCCTAGTTAAAACTGATGGCGAGAATTACGCACCCACCGGTAGGCAAGAAGACACGCTCTCTCTCTCTCTCTCTCACACACACACACACATATCCAGAAGACGCGGGTCTATTTTTGGGGGGAGCAGTGGGATTGGAATTGAAAGCAGGGGGAGATCAGGCTGAGGGAAGACCCCCAAACTTTGGAATCTATTCCCAGTCGAAACCCCTTTGGGCCTAAACTGAACCTGGCCTTGGACCGCCAGCCCCGGCCGGTGAGAAAGCGGCCGAAGAAGATCTCCCGGTCAAGACGCCCAAAGAGCCTGGTTGCACAGCGCCGGTTTCGGACTTGAATAAGCAACCGGCCTTCTCCCCCGAGAGGTGGGGGGGAACGCTGGGATCTCTTCTGCGACCTCTCGGGAACTCGCCACTTTCCTTAAGGGCCGAAGGGAGGCTTTCCCGGGGGACCTTCTCCGGCCCGAAACAACGGGGGAGGAGGGGTGGGAGGGGTGTGCGCGAGGGTGTCGGGGTACGCGTTCTCCCTGCCCCCCTCCAGCCCCCCCAGAGAGCTCGGGCCGCCCCACTGACCTGTTCTTGGCGGCCGCCGCCCGGTCTCTCTGCCGCCGGTTCTTGAACCAGTTGCCGACCTGCGTGGGCGTCAGGCCGGTGGCCTGGGCCAGTTCCCTTTTCTTGCTGGGGTTGGGGTAGGGGTCCTGGAGGTACCATTCCCGCAGGAGGCTGCGAGTCCGTTCCTTGAAGCAGTGGGTCTTCTGCTCGCCGTCCCAGATGGTTCGCGGCAGGGGAAACTTCTTGCGGACGCGGTACTTGTCGACCGGCCCCAAGGGGCGTCCGCGCAGCTTCTCGGCTTCCTGGTAGTGCGCCTCCAGCCACATGGCCTGTAGCTTGCCGTGAGACTCCTTGGTGAACTTGTGGTTCTCCAGGATGTGGTAAAGGTCTCGGAAGTTGCCCGTGTGGAAGGCCACCACCGCTCGGGCCCGCAGGATGGACTCGTGCTTGTTGATGGCTTCGCATGCTCCGGGCGCTACCGGCAAGGACCACAAGAACCGGCCCAGCCTCTCGATGTCCCCCGTCTCCTCCAGCGTCTCGCAGACACTGGCCACTTGCTCCGGGGAGAAGTTGAGCGTAGGCAGCTGGAACATGGACGGCTCTTCCGGGGCTCCCCGCGAGGCGCCTCCTCCTCCTCCCCCGCCGCCGCCACCGCCACCGGCCGCTCCGGCGCTGCACCCGGTGGCGGCGCCGCCGCTGCCACCGCCGCCGCCTCCAGCTCCGGAGCTGCTGCTGCTGCTGCCGCCAGTGGCCAGAAGAAGCGAGCGGTGGTGGTGGTGCGGGTCGCTGGGGAAGTTTGGCAGAAAGAAATGGGTGGGATAAAGCTCTAAAGGGGATCGGAACACCATGGGACCCAGCCTGGCGGACGGGGGAGGGGCTCGAAAGACGGAGACCGGGCGAGGCAGAGGGGGAAGGAAGGAAGGAAGGAGAGGAGGACGCGAGGAAGGAATCGGGATCAAGGCGAAGAGAAAGGAAGGCAAGAGGCAGACGAAGGGAATGAAAAAGAGGAGGAAGAGGGGAGGGAAAGGGGGCTCACGCACCCCACGCGCATCCACACCCGCATAGAGACCCTCATCCGAACCCAGACATGCACACACACGTCTACTCACACTCCCCCCGCGCGCACACACACACACACACTCACTCCCACCCACCACCTTTCACACGCACGCAGGACACTCGCACACCCTCACCCACCTACAGACGGGCATCTGCGCGCCGGCTTGCTCGCTTAGACACCCACAGACCCACGCACTACACACGCACACGCACACACCTCCAGAGCTAGAGCGGCTGCCGCCGCCGCCGCGGCGAAAACAGATTCAGTGATTCGGCCGCGATCGCCCTAATGACAACAGCCTCATAATATCTCTCCTAAATCCACCGTGAGTGCAGCGCCGAAGCATTTTGTTTCGCTTTTCTATTGGCCTGGCGGGTGTCGTTTGGCGTCGCCATAGCAGCGCCCTGCCAATCACTGTCAGCCTTGCCAATCATCGGGGACTACGTAAGAGAAAGGGCTCTTACCGCTGCGCCCAAAGGCGGGGAGGAGGGGAGTCGGAAAGCAGAGGGAGGGACCGAGGAGGAGGAGGAGGAGGAGGAAGAGGAAGGCGAAGAGAGGAAAGCTTGGGCGCATTGGTGTGTTAATCTTGGCAAGTCCTAATCTGAGCACTTCCACTTCTCTCGAGGCGTCTCCCCCTTTCCACCGGCATGTCTCCCCCCCCCGCCGCCTCCCCCACTTCCCTAAATAAATAAGGCAATAAAATGTACAAGGGCAGGCGCTGCTACTTCTCTGAAATGAGATCCAGGATTAGGCTCCGAAGCTGACCGTGGCTTTTAAGGGAGCCCCTTCCCCTCTTTGGGAAGAGAGGGAAAAGGAAGGAAAGTTGGGGGGGGGGAGGAGAAGGAGACGATCGGGGCCAAGTGGGGATAAAAGGACTCCGAAGGGAAACGATTTACACATGATTTGCACGTAGTTGCCCTTCATTCTGCCTATCTGAGCACTAATAGCGCCGGGGAAGAAAAGCTAGATGAGATCATTAGGCCCATCCTCAGGCCGCTGACCCCGCCGGGAGCAACCCAAGCTGGGGTGGTGGGGGGGAGGTATGGGGGGGTGGGGTGGGGGTTGCGAGGCTCGAGAGCGAAGAGCGGGAGCTTCCTATCTTTTCTTCCCCTTCTTTGCTCCCCCTCCCCTCCGCTGGGATTTGCAGAGGTAACTTCCAAGAGAAACTTTATCCCAAGTCTGGGCTTTTGGGCTCTCGGAGCTGAAAGCGCTTCTCCCGGGCAAACCTGGCTTGGAAATGCCGGAGCAAAATCGGTGAGGAGGAAAGGCCCCGATTCCTGGGGGTCGAACCGGGCGGGATTCGTGGGCGAAGCCCCTTCCCTCCCTCCCTCCCTGTTCACGGGGCAGAACTTGACTGAAGGGCCAACCTGCCCCGATGGGCCTCCAGAAGCGCCGAGCCTCTGTACGGTTTGGGTCAGCTTCAATTTGGGAACAGCCGTATCTCTGAAGGGCAAGAAATACTCTTCGTGAAAAGCTAAGGGGCAGAGGGGGTGATTGCTGGATGGCGTCTTCGAAGTCTAGCTTTGATTTCCCTGCAGCTTATTTTGCATCCTTTTCTGGCTCTGCTCTCTCGCACTCCCTTCTTAGCTGTTTTGTAAACTCGCTGGATGTTGTCTAGGCATTTTATACCTGATCAACCGCGCATCCCAACTATTACTTTAGATTTCGAGTTCCCTTTAGTTCCCACTATCGTTTAAAAAAACAAAACAAAACAGAAGAGCAGTAAAATGCTTCCTAAAATATATATTTTTAATCTTCATATTTATCTGTGCATGTTGTATTTGCGTGTGTGACCGCGCGAATATATATATATATATATATATATATATATATATATATAGATGTAGATGTAGATGTAGATGTAGATGTAGATGTAGATGTAGATGATGTATATGTATATGTATATGTATATGTATATGTATATATATATATAGGTGAAACTAAATTGCTGAACTCTTGACATTCCCAACAGCTAAGCCGGCCTTCTGTGGTTGCCGTCCGCCTCCATTTATCCTTAGGTGCGTTGCTTTTAAGGCGATTTTAATCGGCATCTTGAGCTGGTAACTCCTTTGTTTCGTTTCGGCGGCGATGGAAGTGTGATTTACAGAGATTTGTACGGGTCATGGATGTCTTTCCATCCTTACTGTGTATATTTAGACAGGACTTTGGTTGGTGTTAAAAAGTGTATATTTTGAATGGGTTCACACACAGTAGCAAACAATAGGGACATTGTCCAGGCATGTAGAACGCGTATTGAAACGCAGCATCCAGACTTCTCCTAATCTGCCCTCAATAAAGCTGAAATAATTATCCTAAGCCGCCTTTCTAGAAGTAGAAAAAAAAAAATCATGAAGGAATTCAAAACTTGGAGAGAGAGAGAAAAAAAAACAACAACTTTGCTCTGCATTCCGATGCAGATCTAGAAGGGCGACAGGGAAGAGGAGAAGGGGGTGGTGAGACCGACCAGCAGTCCAAACTCCTTGCAGTCATCAATAGGGAAGGCAGAAGGGGGAGGGAAGAAGTGGGGACAGTTTTGTACAATTAAAATGGGGAAACCTCGCGTGACTTGGCCTATTTGAAAGATACATAATCATCATAATTATGAGGAGAGAGAGGGAGAGGGAGAGGGAGAGGGAGAGAGAGAGAATGGAGAAGGGGGAGGTGGGGGCCCTTAGCCGGAACCCAAACTGGCTGGGATCTTTTCACCGAGCAGCTTCTCTGAAATAAATGCCAAGTGGCAGATGAATAAGTCCAGTTGGAAGAGCTATTGGACTGGAAGATCCTGCTGACTGGATTAGGCGTCCATCACTCTTCCACCAACCTGTCAACAGGGGTTCATATTCCCAAGGAAAACAGCCCTTAAGTTTTACTGATGTACTTTAACACTTCTGTTCACAAACTAGTCGGGCGGCGGGTTGGGAAGAGGCGGGTGGCGCTTGAGATCTTCTCACCCAGCCCTCTTGCCCCTGTCCCGGGATCAGGTTTCCATTTAGCGCAGAACAGGGAGATTTTGTCGAGTTATGAAAAGCAGAGGGTTGTCCACCGAAGTGTTTAGCCAAAGGTTGGGAAGTCGGAGCAAACTTTCTGTTTCGCCCAGGGCAAAAGGATGAACAATACAGGGGCCCTGGGGGAAAGAGGACACCTGCCTCGGTCGGTACCTTAATGTTTCAGTAGGCTTATCTGAAGGATGCGCGTGTGTGGCTGTGTGTGTGTGTGTGTGTTCATACACACCTTGCCAGTTACAAGAAGCTTCTGAGAAAGTCAGTCTCCAGGCGGCATTCCTACTCTCTCAGCAACGGCTTCAGGAATCGCCCTGGTGTTGTGGATCCTTCAGTCAGGGCCATAGGAACCATATAGCTCTTTGGCCCCGGCTCGGTTCTGACCTCTTCCAAAATTCAGATTTTTTAAAAAAATCTTTTATTTCATGTAAAGGAAAGCGGGGGAGGGGGGGATTCCAGGTCCTGAGATCTGAACGAGGTCTGCCGAATTGCGAGTACTTTTTCAACAGCATCTGTGTGGGTTTGACTTGGACTTCAGTGGACAGGGGGGCTCAAAAAGTGACCGGCACCCCTATAACAACAAAGTAGAGGTCGGAAGCGTTTCAAATACACCGACAAAAGACAATGCGTCGAAGTTGGATTTATTACTCTTTTCTGCAAGCAGCATCTCCTCGCCACCCTTAGTCGAAAGATGCTACCAAATCTGGCTTTTCTGCCTCCCTCACCCATCCCACGAAGAAGGCTTGGCCCACCCACCCCCCCCACCCACCCCTCCGGTCCGGTCGTATCGCAGTAAATGAACGGGCAGCACCAGGCTTGCTTCGCCCCGCCACAGCCTGACCTGAGCGTTTCCGACCTTAGAACAGATTAGAAGGGTCCATTTTTAAGGCACCCGCCCATCCCCGAAGCCGCACACCTTTTTTTCAGCTTGGTCGCTTGACCCCTCCGTCTCCCAAAGGGCCGCCGGGTGATTTCTGGGATGCCAGGCCTCTGAGGCGCTGTCCGGGGGAAACCAAAGACAACCTTTAGGCATTGTTGTGTCGAGGAGAAAAGTTGGGGGTTGCCTAGCGGTGCGGCGATGCTCTCCATCTCCCCTCTAAGCCTGTTAGGGACACATTCTCATGTCCTTAAAGTACAAGCAGATAATTGTTGGCGCTCCATCTTTGTGCGAAGGAGGCCAGGGTGTAAATGCCTTTTAATGACTGCAGCTGCTGGCTGAAAACTGTCAATGGAATTGGCTAATGCAGAGCCCCCGGAAAGGGGGAAAAAAGAGGGGGAAAACGCTTTTGGGAGCGAACTGCTGAGCGCTGCTGGAACCGAAAGGGAGCTGGAAAGGGCGAGGAAGACAGACGACAAACAGGAGGAGGAGGAGGAGACGAAGAAGAAGAAGAGGAGGAAGATGAAGTTGAAGGAGAGAGAGAGAGAATGAGAGAGAGAGAGAGAATGTGTGTGTGTGTGTGAGAGAGAGAGAGACCCTGGCCTTCCACCTCTATCCTAGGGTCACCGAAACCTGCTTTCTGCCCTCGAAATTCTCTTCCGGATTCTGTAAGTCCTCCCTCCCTCTGACCCCTTACTACACACATTCAGATTCCCTAAAAAACACGGTTGGTTTTTCGGCGAGGGGTCTAATTTTTCGTACTTGTATGCAATGCTCCCGTTTTCTTTTAAAACCTGCCGTCTTAACGGTTCCAAGAAAACCTAGGAAAAAGTCGTCGTTAACCGATCCCCCTTTTCCCGAAAACCCAGGGGGACGGTATGGAGAGGAAGCCGGGGGTCGGGGGCCCAAAGCCACTGTGCGCGCCCAGGCCGCCTTTCCCGACAGGCGGGACTGTTTCTGTGGGTCCCTCCTGTTCGTCAGGCTGCTGTCTGGCACCCTGATCTCCAAGCGGAAGTTAATTCCCAGGAAGATCCAGGGGGCGCCTTCCGACCAGAAGGCGCCTCCGCCGGGAATCGGGGAGAACGCCGGTCCCGGTTCCTCTGCCGCCGCGTTTCGAGCAACAGGACGTTCTGCGGCGCTGCACTTGTCCGGGAAAGGGTTCGGGGAATGGCGGTGACCGCGGGGCAGCTGGGCTGAGCTGAGCTGGGCTGGAGCTCGTTCCCAAACGAGCAGCCCTTGAAGGTAGTGAGTCGTTTCAATGGAAGCTAGTGTGGGGCTGAGGTGTGGGTAGGTAAAGGCGCCCAACCGTCGGTTGGAGGCGATAGCTTTAAGCCTCGTCAATTACGGTGCACTAATAAAACAGGGCGTCAGATTCTTTGGCTCTTCAGTGACTGAAGCGCCGCGATCACTGGGGACTTTTACTCCGAAGGCAATCTCTCCGAACCGCACAGTCTGCAGGTCGAACGAAATGTAAGAAAGAAGGGGCGGAGAGGCGAGGAGGGAGGGAGGGAGAGGGAGGGAGGGACGGAAAGAGAGAGAGAGAGAGAGAATTTTTATTTTCTACTGTTTAGTTGATACTTCTATCTTCCAATCCTCGTCTTTCTTTTAATCCTAATTATGTTCCAAAAATCCTAGCTGGTGGGTAAGAGTTAGATGCGCCTCTCTCTTTCCTCTTCTTTTAGCAATAATATTGTTCAGATTGGTTCAGTCAAATCCGAGGCTTCCTCGGGGGAATTTTAAATGAGCTGGAGAAGAGAGATCGGAAAGGGAAACGTTGGGGAAGTGGGGGCGGACGTGGGGGGGAATGAGAGAGCCGAAAGGAGAGAACAGTTCCACCAACCTCTTTCACGCACAAAACTGTAAAAACTTTTTATTTTAATACTTTAAATGAGTTATTCAGGAAGCAATGAGCATGGACATTTGCAGTCTTTAAAATGTATCTTTCCCCACGTTAAAAAACAAACAAACTTGATTTCGGAAATTCCCGAACCCTCTTAAATCTGATCCATTCGGCTACTGAAATCAAGGCCACTTGATGTGAAGAGCTATAAACCGAAAGCAAATAATAATTCTGAGAAACCCAGTTCCAAAGGTTTGTGGTGAAACTTTGCTGTATCATCCTTCCCTTTTCTGCGTGAAGTTATTTTTACACAGAATATGCAAAAAATGCCTTGGACCAGTGGAATAAGAAAATGTTTCTTTCAAAATGAAATAAAATTCGTTCCAGTGGTATGGAGAAGGCATAGTGCAAGCAGAAAAAAAGTCCTTGTTCGTTGGATAAAGAATGAAGAGTTGATTCTCCCAAATCTGCCGCCAAGGTTTCTGGGGACCACACATTTGTAGGGCACCAGGTCTGATAGCAGATTGTGGATCGTGGTTTTCTGTGAAATAAATCCTCGTTGTTCTTTGTTTGAAGGACAACCCACTCAGGATAGTGGAACTTAAGTTTCTTAGTTAGATATATCCTGTTGCCAGGTGCTCCTCTAACATTTTCCCGAATTTTCCCTTTGGAAAGTTGATAGTCTTTCTCTCCCCACCCCCCTCTTTTCATGTGACATTTTGGAAAACAAACAAATGAGCCCGAGTACGTATGTCAAAGTATTCTCGCCCTCCCTCACCATTAAGGACAATTGAAAAATAAACCACGAATGACTTCAGACAGAAGAGCTCTCTGATTCTAAGTAGGCAGGCAGGCAGGTTGGTTCACCGAGGCTACTCCACTAAGAACTGGAGGAAGTTGCAGTTCCGATATTGATTTTATTGCGTTCAGTGGTACTTATTCCCATCAAGTACAGCTAAAATGGCAGAGAGAGCAGGCCTGGCTGTTGTCACAAAGTGAATTTGTGTCTATTCGGGAACAAGTGTTGTGGCCATTCCTGACACCCAGTGTCTAGTAGTAGGTGTAGCTGGAATTAGCTGCTCCTCCAAGCAAGATCTTGTTCCTGATCAAACCTCCAGCCCAATCTTAGCTCTGTTTACACTGAAGTAAACCCCACTCGGTCCAATCGTTTCCTAGTATTCCCATTTAGGATTACAGCCCTCGTTTGGAAATCTGTTTCTCTGCAGTCTTTTGGGCACTGCTTAATGTGTTTTTAATCACGCGTTGATATTATGTTAAACCATAAGTACACTTCAAGTGAAAGACACATGGCAAAAATGTGCTTAAAGGCTGCTGCTGTTGAATAGGCACGGAGGGTAAATCCCGAGGAATACAGTGTGTTGAATTCCCTGAGTAATGTAGAAAGGGAAAGGCTCCCAGGGAAAGCTTTAATCTAATGCAGAAACTGTAATTTACCTATGTAAATTCTGGAGCAAAGATAGAGTCAGGTCAGTTAGGGCGCAGCAGTCAGTCAAACGGCCTCTTGCGCTGAGAACGCTTCAGGGTTTTCCTCTCTGCGTCTGCCTCCAGTTTCCTTCTTTCTTTTTTTTTCCTCCACAAAATTAAGACGTCGCTCTTCTTTTCAGTCAAATAGAACAATCGCAGGCCAGGCCGAAGCAATTGACTCAGGGAGCATTTAGTCATCAGGGAAACTGCTCAAGCTTTTTTTTTTTTTTTTTTTTGGCATACTGTAGCCTCGAAGACCCCAAGGGGGGTCGCCCAAGCAGGAGTCCCTCCCCACGTTCAGAAGAGTTTCCACCCAGTAAAGATGCTCTGAAGCCCAGCATGTCCAAGATATTCGGAGGAGGTGGGGAAAAGAGGCTGTCAGAAAGACCAGAGCTAAAGGAAAGGGGGGAGAGGGGGAGAGGGGGAGAGAGAGAGAGAGAGAGAGATGCACTTTCCCTAAGTTTCAAAAGAACCCTAACCTACTCCAACCGAGGATAGGATTTGTTCAACTTTTCTATATAGATCCTTAAATTCAAGTCGCCAAAGGGCAAGTGAAAATAAAATGAATATATTTTCAATGTTTGATAGTGAGGGGCGCCCTCTCAAGGCCCTGCTTGCAAAAAACCAACAACAAACAGTTCCCCTCCCTTCCCAACCCACTCCTGTCATAAATGCCATCCCATCCTGGCCTCAGTCAGAAGATACGGGGACCCTCTGAGTCCCTTCTCTTTAGTTCCTCTCCTGACCTGAGAGGCAGGAGGACAAAACTCAATGGAAATCTGGAATAAAATAAGAACCTGCAAATACACACCTGGCCCCTTTCAACCACTCTGGTTTAATCACACACCCTTTTCCGATTTAAGGAACCAGAAAAATGGGGCAGTTCTACAGTCCGCATGAGATCTAATAAATGCATGCCTATTTATTCCAAAACAAGTCTAACTATCCCATGGGATTGGTCCTTAAAATGTGCGAGTAAGGCTAACTTTCAAACCCATTAAAATCCGTAATAGATTTAGTTAATTTATATCATCATATTCATATTTGTATCTCAATCTTATAAACTTATTACCCCCTTCAATTTTCCCCAAAACTTTGTGAAGTCTGATTAGAAGAAAGAAGACCTGAACATAATTGGGGGCGGGGGAGGGGGCGGGGGGGGGAATGGAAAGAACACATCTGAAGCAAATTCAGCTCCCACCACTCTTGGATAGCTCCAAATAATGTTCTTAACACCCATACCAACATTTTTTTAAAAAAAAATTCTCCTCTTGGGTGAGTTTTCGGGATCCTAATCTAGTCTGCAGGTCTTTGATTTCTTGTTGGTCTCCAATCCAAGTATTAACGACACCGGAAGCTTCTTGATGTTTTAGGGTACAGCAAGGCCTTTATGTGCCTGGCCAGATGACTCTTTCCCCAGTTTAAATTTTCCCTCCCCTCCTCCGCATGACCTCAGGCACGAATTGGTAGGTGGTCAATCTAGTTTATGGCGTAGTCGGCTATGAGCCATTTTTGCCTCACAAACTTAGCCAAGGGGTGGCAATACCACACCAGTCCCGGCGTCTGCACAAAACCCCTAGAAGAAGTTAGGAGGGAGTAGCACCCTTTAATAGGTCCTGTTTCCAAGTAGGCGCCATAGACACTGATTTTCGTTAGATGTGGGCCATTGCGCTTGTGAGAAAGGTCGAGGACTTCCGCCGCGACAGACCAAAGAAAGGAGACGTGGCCCCTTTAAATCTGGGGGTGGGGGGGGGGGTTTCAGCATTCCTGGAAGAAATTTCGCGGCCGTTCAAATCTCTGCAGGTGCTTTTGCATTCTCGCTTTCTTCGAGGGAGGGACGCCCAGTTCTTCCTTACGACCCAAATCCTGAGATTTCATTGCCCACATACATACCTCCCTTCGTCCCCCCCCCAGTCCGCTTGCCTCCCACTTTACCCGCTCCCCCTCCCTCTGGGTCGGCACTTTAAAAACAATTAGTATTTTCCTATTCTGGAGGTAAATTATTCAAACAAATGTTTGCAAGGACCCCGGGGGTGAATTTGGCCGTGGCGAAAGGTTTGATTAACCTGATTTCTTTCTCCTCCTTCTCTGCCCCCCTCCAAGCCGTTCGCCTCCCCCACCCCCCACACAAAGTAACAAAAGGGCTGGAAGTTTCGAAGAGGGCAGCGCCAATTACACGCAAATCATTAGTTGCTTCGTCTTCGGAGCGCCCCAGTTGGACGAGGCTCGGTTCCCCCCGGGCTCCATGGGATAGCCAAAGCGCAAAACAAGGCAACCACCTTGGGTGTCACAGTATCTACGTTTAGGGATTTTTCTGACCACAAGGTCAGGAAAGCAGCGAGCGGCGGCGGCGGCGTTGGGGAGCGCGAGCTAAGGAACAGCGAGCCCCAAAATGCAGATGATCACATTCGCTGATCCTTCTCTGTTATCGGCCTTCAGCTCTGCCTGCATATTGATTCCCGGAGCCACGTCGCACCGTCCTTGGGAGAAAAAGTGGCCGGCCTACCATTTACATGGGCTCGGTGGAGTCAGAGACGTTCAATGTAACTGCAAAATGCAGTTATTTAGTTCAGACCCTCCAGCAAAGCTCCCTTGGGTTTTGCCGGAAGAAAAGAAGAGCGAGGCGAGAACGAGGTGTTTGGGTCGTTCCTTCCTCGTCCTTTGTTGGCCCGAACCACTTTTGGTTGGGTTTGGGCAGCTTAGCAAAACACAGGGAAGACTTAGCTGGGGTGGTGGGGTGAGTGTGCTTGGGCGCCCCTAAACTCGCTCACTTCCTCCCTCGGTTGTGTCTCAGCTGCTTCCACTCCTGCAGGTTTAAGCTGCGAGTCCCTGCTAACAGGGGTTGTCGGTATCACACTGAGCGTGGCTTTGCCTAGGCACCGGCTGCCTTTTCAGGTGTTTTCCCACCGCCGCTTCTCTCGCTCCTAGAGAAAGATCCATGCCTACTGGGAGTGATGGGAATGATAATCCCAGGAATTTGGAGGTCGCTCAGTCGGGGAGGCTGCTCTCAAACCTCCTTAGTAAAAAGTCAACAATCCTAGACGGCCGTTGGAACAACTAAACCGAGCAGCCAAGAGAAAAATGAGAAGGTGGGACTTGGATCAGCGAAAAATAAAATAAGCAAGACAAACTATAGCGCTCCTAAAAGTGGAGAAGAAGTAATAGGAAGGAGGAGAGGAAGACGGAAAGAGTATCTACAACTATTTCAGAGGAAATCCCACTTGCAGAAGAAGAAAAGGGGCAAATTTAAGAAAACGAAGAACTTGAATGCTGTTTCTAAATATAAGCTAGCGTGAAACCAAACCTCTAAAGCTGATCTGGAAACCTTACTTGGAAGAATGGTGTTGATTTCAGAGGCCATGACACTCTACACTTGCACCGCAGGAGAACTTTTCTTGGTATGGCCAGGAGAAATCTTTTAAAGGCAGGCTAGGCAAGATCTTCAACCTACCTTAGACCAGTAAGCATGGTGAGACCACAACTGACCCACTCTAACGTGTACATTGCCCCAAGAACACCAAAGCCAATTCGGTCATGGTTTAAAGAAGTTGTTATTCCTACTCTCTTATCCTATTTGTTTTTATTAGCACCCCATATGAAACGTATAAGTACCCTGTACTAATCCTTCAAGAATGATATCCTAAACCATTATCCAGAAAGGAATGCCCGATGAGCAGGGATGGGAATTGTTTTTAAGTCAACCTAAGTAGAGTTACACTGTAAGCCTTGCGGTTCTAGATGCAGTCTCTGTCCCCCCCACGCCCTGTCCATGTTAGATAAAATCCTGTGATTAATGTTTGGTATCTCAGCTTTTCATAAATTGTTCTGTGACCAAGTTCTTTTGCCCTGCCGACTAAAGGGGGAATGTTCTGGAGCCAACAGCAGACTGAAACGCAGTTTCTGTACTGGCTGCTTCTGGTTGGAATTCTCAGACTCTTTCAGAGAATATGTTTAAATGGTAAAGTGATTTTAATTGCACCTTTACAAATCGAGCAACTTTAAACTGCGTTGATTTCAAAAGGAAATATCTGGTAGAGCAGTCCTCTCACTGAAGCCAATGGGAAGAGAATCAAGATAGCTGCGATTCTCTGTGGTTTCTTCTTTTGCAGAATTCTGCAAAATCTTCTCCTTCCGGGGCCGATCTCAAAATCTGTGAAATGAATTGAGTCACACCTAATCAACTATTTATATTTGATTCCCCTATGCCCAGAGCTGTCAAATATTCCCTAAAGACGGTTCAAGTGCAACAGTTCATATGTAACAAAGGGGCAACTTTGATCATGCGAATCTACCTTCATTTGACACGCAGAAACACGTATGGAGAGTTTAGAGGATCAACCTTGGATCACTGAAAATCCAGATCAGATCTTTATTCAGGGCTAAACAAATATTTTGCCAGATCTCTGGCTGCTTCAAATAAAGAGCCCTGGGAATAAACTCAGAGGCCTAAGCAAACTACCCAAGTACCCACAATTCCAAGTTAATCAATGGAGGGCCTTTAATGAAGAGTCTGTGTATTGAAAATAGAAGGGGACTTTAAGTGGACGTGTTGTTGATAATATTGTTAAGACAAGGTCCTTTGTGTGCGGGCGCACCAATGTTTATGCATTAAGTACAACTGGATTAATAATTAAGATTATTTTGTAGGATTATGTTTATTCACAGAGAAAAAAGAGCAAAGAGGCCTGTGTATGGGAAGATAGGTGAACAGATTTATAGAGGATATGTATCAGTACATAAGGACAGCTTCTAACACTAATGCTTCACAGAAAGAGCAGGATTTAAACTAATTTTAGACCTCATCGATTTTTGATTTTTGTGAGATTTGCTTCCAAGAAATATCCGAGGAATCATTTGACTGCGTATAGCTCTGGAAGTGATGACAATAAAAACAAAATAGTGCCTGGACTCGGGTGGGAAATGGAGGTTCCTGTTGATCAGAACGTCCTAAATAATTAGGTCCAGGCTCCCACTTCACGAGGGTTTTATTTGCAAGGACATTTCTGCATTCAGAAATGTCATTTGTCAAACAGTTTCGCTTCTTTCTTTCTTTCTTTCTTTCTTTCTTTCTTTCTTTCTTTCTTTCTTTCTTTCTTTCTTTCTTTTTCTTTCTTTTTCTTTCCTTTCTTTCTTTCCTTCCTTCCTTCCTTCCTTCCTTTTTCTCTCTTTCCTTTCCTTTCCTTCCTTCCTTCTAAAAAAAATAAAGCTTGCAGATAATTTTGAATTTATTGAATGGAGGGAAGAAAGGAAAGATATATAAAAGGGGGGGGGGAAATCCGGGGAAACTACATAAACTACATTTTTTAATGAATTTCCTTTAAGGAAGAAAAGGTAGGTAAAAACCGGCTGTCTCCAAGTTTAGCGCGAGATGCCCATCGAAGATTTCCCTTTTAGCTTCAGCAGGGCAGGACAGAGGCGCCCCTTTCAAAGTCTCGGTCCCTCACCAGTACAGGCAGAAGAACCTCCGTGGGAAATTACAATAGGCGAAGAATTAATCCACCTATGTAGCTTTCGGGGACAACAGTACCGGGAGAGCTTTATTTATTTATCGTTAAGCCAAATCCCTTGGGGGGGGGGCGGCGGTTAGGAATGCTTGGGCCCAGGAGAGGGTTTCGCAGCCTTTGGGACGCGAAGGGTTCAATGCGTTCCGCGCCAGACTTTTTAAGGCAAGTGCCAGGGAGAACAACGGAGAGGGTGAAAGAAAGACCGGGGACCTCTTGACTTCTTCACAGTTGTCGGGAGGGCGCCGGAACGGCTGCAGGGATTGTGGGGGGGGGGGGTACTCCCTCGGCAGAGCGGACAAAGCTGCGGAAAAATACAAAATAAAGTAGAAATCAGGAAAGGAGAAGGGAAAAGTTGCGCCAAAGTCGTGCCCTTCCCTCGGCGGCGTTCGAGTAAATGACCGGGTGGTGGTGGTGGAAAGTGGTGGGCGAGAGGGGCAGAGACCCTCCCTTTTTCCTAGCTCCAGCATCTCAGAAGAGGGCAGAGACTGGCTCTTTCCTTAGCCGTCTGCATTTCGGGGGGGCGGGGGGGAATCTTCAGTAAAGTGTGTAGCTCAGGGTTGAAATGGGGGGGGGGTGTCTTTGGTGCTCTCTGTGCTTGCTTGTTTACTTGCAGAGGTTGCATTACCCAAACTAGGTAACATCATCAGTGCTAGTAAGGAGTGCGAAGATCTTCCGAAAATATCAGCTTGCTCGGCTTGTCTCGGGGCGCTTTCCCTCCGCCCCAGGCTCAGGAGGCCACGGGTGCGCTAGGCGGTCTCTCCCCGGATGGCGCTGTCCCTGCAAACCGAGGGGTCGGCAAGCACCAGCGGTAGGTGCTTGGCTGCTTACTCCCCGTTGAGTCTTGGGCCTTCCCGTTCCCGGCTTTTCGGGCAAGAGCGCCTTCTTTACGTTCCCCTGAAAGGGATCCTTTGATCGACGTCCCTGGAACCGGCTCTGCGGCTGCAAGACCAGCCAAGCGCCCTGGATTTAGAGCGCGATCCCGCGTGAGAGGGAGCCCACTGGAGGCAAGCGGGGTCTACCGCAGCTTTGCGGGAGCTGCGCCTCCACCGGGCTGAACTTTCAGCTCGCGCGGAACTTTCCGGCCGTGACCCCAGGGTGCCTGGAAAAGGGCTTGCAAGCCGCCGTTAATTTTCGCAGAGACCTTTCACTCCCCGGCAAATGGGATCGAGCTGCAAAACTAGGAAAATAAGTGGGAGGCAAAGTTGACCCGGGGGGTGGGGCGGGATTCATCCCAGCGCACGGACGGACGCGCCTCTTTCTGCCAAGATTACAGCGGACTCTGAAATTTCCTTCAATGGGCTTCAAGTCTCTTGTAGGGAGACAGGCGCGGAGGGGGGGGGGGAGAAGAGGAGAGGTGAGGGCCGTACCGTTTACATGATCACTCAGCACATTATGATCTATAACTGAGAAGCCAGGCGTGCTGACGGGCAGAGCAGAGCGTAAGCGCCTCCATCGACTTTAATGAGGCTACTACTCGGGGATAAATAAGTTGCGGGCTTTGACCTATCAGCCCAATTGCAAGCACATTTATTTTAATGGAGTTGTGTTTTTGCTTTTTTTTAAAAAAAAAAACCTCCTAAAACAAGGGGAGGGGGGTAGAGAGAGAGGCACAATTTGAAAAAGTGCTTAACTTTGTTGAGTGGAAGAAATTGCTCAACGTTGCTACTGGAAGAGAGAGAGAAAAAGATCCTTATCGTCTCTTCCTTATACCGGTACTTGTGATGATTAATTTTGGCATCTACCTGGCTGTTCCGAGAGATAAATTATTGTCTTTTATCTCTGTGAGTGTATATAAATAAAATATAGAGGGCTACTTAAAGCAATTACCCCAAAATTCATTTGGAGCAACAAGTAAAGGCAGAGAGTCCTACTTGCACTTCCAAGAAGCCGCAAATCCCTCTAGGTTCAGTGAGGTTCATTCCCAGGTAAGGGTATTTAGGATTGCAGCTGTAGTAAGGGTTTGTCCATATGGCAAAAACACAAGTAGACTTGGCACAGATTTGCAAACATAGACGCAGAGTTCTATATTTACTTATACACACACACACCTCTTAGGATACAGAATGTATTTTTTGCTTATACAAATATCTCTGGGTAACAGCCACTTAGTGCTAGCCATCCATAAATGCAAAATCAAAATTTAAAAGTATAATTGTGCCGATTTTGTATATAGGGAAGAAGCCCACCTTACTTGTGCTTTCATATGAGAACAGGCAGTGCCTCGAGTTCTTCAGCTGAATATGGCAATGAACCTCAAGGGCCCCCCCACATCTTGCCAAACAGGCTCTCCACTCTGAGCAGACCTCCAGCTGCTAAGTGACTTCATACTGCAGTGAATCCCCTGGATCAGGTGAAGAACGGGTAATCTCAGCCTCCCAGGAGAGTTTACAGAGAGGATCGATGGGTCAACCAGGATGGGAACAGATCAGAACCAGGTGAAGAGGACGGAGTCAGTGGTGTATCAGGAAGGAAGCCTAAACTGCAATTAAGAGTAGGCATTGGGTTTCTCTGCATAGGGGCAGGAGGACTTGGGCTAGGTAGAAATGGGGTTAGAGAGGAATTCGATTGACGGCCAAGGCTGATCCAAGAAAACTGTCTAACTTCAATGGTCTTTGAAGCACTTTGGGACAGAAACAGGCACGTAAATGAATAATTCAAGAGCATATTTTTCTCTAAAAAAAGGGGGCACCCTTGTCTTCTATCCCTGTCTGGAAAGCTAACTGGAGAAAAACAGAAAACTGTCCAAAAGCGGGTGCAATTCTATTTAAGAACAGGATTTTGGAAGCCTTCGCCATGATCTGGGCAAGATGGAACCCTTAGGGCTGGCCTTAATTTCCAAAAGAGAATTTAGTGTCACATCTCATTTTGGAGAAAGTAATTTGTACAAGCACAAATCTCTACTATCAAAATAACCAAGGATAGGTTGGGAAAGAATCCCTGCCCAACATAGATTTTTTTTTAAAAAAAAAAAATCTAGTCCTGGCTTAATTATGGACACAAATCAGGTTAACAAGAAAAAAGTTTTTTTTTAAAAAAAAAAGTCTAATTTTTCAGTCAATCACAGAAGAAGGAGAATATTAATACTAGAATAGACTATTTGTAGCTCAGGGCTGAAATGAAGGCTTCTTGGTGCTCTCTGAGCTTGGCTGTTGGTCGTAATAACCAAGCTCAGAAAGTACCAAGGACCCCTCAATATTAATATTTAGGATGCTGATAAAATTTAACTTTATAAGAGTTATGGTGGTTTAAGTTATCTTTAAAACAACCTTTGTCCAAATATGTTGGACTACAGTTCCCATTAATTACAGCAAGTGGATCTATTGGTTGGAAATTTGGAAAGGTCAGTCCAACACATTTGGATGCAACAAGGTGGAGGAGAGGATTTGAACTTTATAATGGGATGAGACCATCCATATTACATGTTAGGCATTCTAAAAATTATATTAATTCTGAAGTTCCAGTAGAAAGACTAGGCTTAGGGTATTTGAGATACCAGTAGCTAGGATAGAAGTGAGAGACTTAGGAGGCAGGTTCTCCCAAAGTGCCTAAATTGAATCACTTACGTATGAGGAAGGTGGATTAGGTGGTTCCTTGGGATGGATTCTTCTAGGTTTAGTAATTTAGGCCATTCTCATGTGTCCCCATTCCAAGAAGATCAACTCTTGCTTGGGAGCTACCCGGTGACATCTAGTTGGCCACTGTGAGAAACAAATGTGGGACTATGATGGGCTTTGATCTGATCTAGGGCCAACATTATCTATATTGTTCTGTTCTAACTTAATAAGTAGGATACCCTCCCTTTTCTTTAAGTCTAGCATCACAAGGTATGAATTAGATTGTTGAACTGAGCCAGATAAATCACAGAAAAATGTAGATGAGAGAATACCCAAACATAAACAGAATTGATCCTTCATTAAATACTAGAAACGACTCTCCATTAGCTGGAGTTGTCAGCATTAAATGAATATTTTTCAAGAAAATGCACATCTTACTACTGGGCAGGAAATCCCTATATCCCATCCCGCCATAAGTTATTATGTACATTGCTAGGGCAAAGCAAAGAGTTTTATTTTACTCCTTTATATCAAGAAAAAGATGTATCTCTACCTATTTCTCTTTCATTTGGGTTGGAACATTCCTCCACCACCACACCTATTAAGCACCAAAAGGATGCTGCATCTGCCCAAGCTTGCAATCAGCGTGAGACTGGGATTAAGGGAGGCATTCTGGTCATAAAGCAACTGATAAGGAGACAAGCACATGTGCTTGCATCAGGACTTTGAGGAGTGGTCTGTTGTGTGAAAACGGAGCATCAATTTTACATGATGCAATGAAAACAGCAGGGCATATATAACACATTGGTACAACCTGTGGTGAATCCCTGGGAATTGTGTTCCTGCGTAAGGTGTGCTTAAGAAATCGTACAGTACATATTAAACTGAAACTATTTTATAGGTTAATGTGACGGTCTGGTTCATGCAATACACTTGTGAAGATTAGTTCACAAGATTATTTAGTTCCCGCATCATCTATGTAGTTCATTAATTATAGTTAATGGTTTAATATGAACATTGTCTGTAGCTCATTTATAATTTATAATGTTTAAATTCATCCCAGATTAATAACTTGATGTTATTCTCCAGTTTTCCTTTAGATGGTGGCTGAGTTAGGACATTTCCTTCCAGATTAGTTTTACATCCTTCCTTAACATACAAGCATATCTATCTCCCACCCTTGGTAACAAGTTCCTAAACCATTTTGACATGTAAGAGGAAACTGGTGCATTGCCTTATACACCCTTCATTGTATTTACTCAGGAGTAAGCCCCTTTGGTCCATTTGACTGATTGTCAAGTGGAAGTGCACATCATTGCACTGCTAGGAAGGAATTGATTGGATCTATTCAGTTATGTTAGGATCTGGGCTGCAAAAATCCAGACAATCTGTAGTTCAGCATATACTGTATATAGTTTTCTGCATGTCTTTGTTGCCATTTAGTGAACTTCTGGATTTTTTCAACCCAGATCTACTAGCCACAATTATATAACTATGGTGATAATACCTTACCCCCAAGCACTCCACATCCTAACTTTTCATAACCAGGAGCCTGAAATAAAAATACTGTTATCTCTTTCTTCCAGGCAGACCAAACTTTGTGATGAATGGATCTCCTGTTCCTCAAGTTCATGTAAGGTAAAGCAGTAAATTCCCACCTCTACTCTGTTGTTGCATGTGAAGAGAGCTTTAGAACAGTGATTAACTGAACCACAAACTAGCCAACCACATTTTCAACTATCGTGTTGTATGAACCCAATCTGCATGCAAAGCCAGGAAGTTTGATAAAAGGAAGCTTGTTAATCATGAATAAATGTATTCCAGTAACACATCCTTATTGTGTAGGAGTAGGCACTTGGAGAAAACAAAACAAAATAATAAGTATTGGAAGAAAAGGGAGAGGAGAGCAAGGGGTTGATGTAATTCTTATTTTTGCTTCTTTACTTTGAAAGAGAGATCAGGAATCTATCCTAGAAACACAGCATATCTTTTTCTGTGCAGACATCTTCACGTTCCTTTTTTGGATTCCCCAATTACTGATGATAGTTTATATTTTGACTTGTTGCTGCTAGTCAAAATAAATAGCATATAAATCATCCCCCATCTACAGGTCTTTCAGTGGATGACCAGTGGCATTAACCTGAAAAGTCAGGTTAACACATTGGGAATACATGAGCTACAGAAAGCTACCATATACAGTATACTTGTGGATAAAGCCATCTGCAGATAAGTCAATCCTCAAATTTGTAACCGAAGTGCAATAATCAATAGATACAGTAAGCTACCCCTCAAAATGTTGCTGTTTTTTCAATGTATTCTGAAGGATTTTGTCAAATGCAGGAAATCCGGAGTCAGTTCAAATGAATACAGATCTATTGCATGCTAGCACTCTGTACAAGAATCTGAACTACTAATGGTCAAAGCAAATTGGCGGTAGATCAGAGTCAATGGAATTCAAGGTGGGCTGGACTTAGATCTCTTGTGGGTGCAAAGGGACTCAAGACTGATGATGAGCTTGACACCTTCTCTCAGGCTCAGCCTGGTCACCTCCTTCCGATTTCATTTGTTTTTCTATTCATGGTATTTTATTTTAAAATTCAAGGGTTGGCTTCCTCTAGATGAATTTATCTACAAATATATACGGGGTACTTTTAAAAAATATTACCATACATACTTGCAGATAAGCCAATCCACAGATAAACCAAACTCAATCTAAAATTCTTGGCTTGTCCACAAATATGTACTATGGATAAATAGATAAGTACTGCCTCCAGGTCTACAATGAACACACAAGCCTTTCTCTTTCATAATAAAATGAAGCTTACCAGAAATAAAAGGAAATCAATGAACAGGTGATTAAATAAACTCTAAGCTACACCTGTATTGCATTAATAATGAAGATTTACCAATTGAAAGAACAGAATGGTGAATCATATTGTTCCTCTGAGATAACGCTGATATTGTTTTGGGGTGGAGATAACTAAGCTGCTCTTTGGCCAATCTTTTAAAAGTTGAGGGATCTTTCTGGAGAATAGCTCCCTTCCTCCCAAAGTGGATATTGGATTCACATATCATACTAAGCTACGGTTAGTTTATTTATAGTTTGTTGAATAAATCATAACTGGGTCTGTTCACACAACTTTCAAAGCTCTAAACTACTAATGACAATTGTGGGGTGTGTGCAACGTGTTCAGTCAAGTGAACTTTAGTGCAGAATATGAATTTGTCCAAATATGTGACCCATTCAGATCATAAAGAGTTTTTTTCTCCCCGTCAGGAGTCAAAATTCTAAGAGCCCTTTCTCCTTAATCCTCCTCTAGATGTTCAGTAATAACCTTTAGCCTTGATTCACTTGCTCTGCATATATATTTCTATTGCTTAGAAACATCAAATGTTTATTCATATTGCAATGTGATTAAACTGATCTATAAACAGCCAATTTGTTTCTCTCCTGTGCTGGTTTAAAAGGTAAGATTCCTTAAAATCAAGATCAGTTTCATAATTCAGCTACTCATAATGCACTTTGACCCTTGGCTATCTCCATATAAGACAGGTTTCGTGAAAGCAAAGAGTCAGGCATCTGTATTGTTCCATCTTTCAAACAAAACATATCTCAGGAACGAAGTTTCTCTAACTAGGTTACATAAACATATTCAGTGAACAATCCTGTTCCATCATAGGACATTGGTTGTTTACTTTGTCTACAGGACTAAGATTTTTGACCTTAATTTGAACCATTTTTCCTTCCTGTCCGAAAGCCTCATTGAAATAATTAGGATTTCCTTCCCAAGCAACATATGTGTTATGCCTATCTAATCCAGAAATAGGCTCCTTGGTGTTAAACTGCTCCTTGGTTAAGTATTTTGAGCAATGAGAGTTAACAATATAGCAGCTGTATTCACAAAGTATGTTTAAGCAAATCAGAAAAGTTCTAGCAAATACATTCACATAACATGCTTGAGCTTCATTTGATTGCAAATTTAGTTCTTTTTCTCTAACATCAAACTTCACATTTTTCAGTTTATTATGGTACAGTACATTACTATATAGTCAGAGAAGTGATAATAAATTTCCAAGAAATTTACTATGCTTCCTCTACTTCTGTCTTAATTTCCTGAATAGAGTTTCTGAAGGTCAATAAGCAAGTCTAGTGGCTGTGCTTCCTACTCCCCAAAGGAGTTGGTTGCTATTTAGTCAACTATTATTTCTTAGTACTGGCTTATAGGGTAAAGGTGAGAGGATACATAGATACAGTGCCTGTTGTCCAAGACTGGGCTACCTCTGTCCAGTGGGAAGGAAGGAAGGAAGGAAGGAAGGAAGGAAGGAAGGAAGGAAGGAAGGAAGGAAGGAGGGAGGGAGGGAGGGAGGGAGGGAGGGAAGGGAAGGGAAGGGAAGGGAAGGGAAGGGAAGGGAAGGGAAGGCAGGCAGGCAGGCAGGCAGGCAGGCAGGCAGGCAGGCAGGCAGGAAGGAAGGAAGGAAGACTGGTAGAAGTTGGCATCTTTGTGGGGACATGTATGGAAAGGAAGGAAAAGAGAGAGTGACTCCCCTGCAGAAGAATAGGAATCAGGCAAGCCAGAGCATAAGGAGTTAAACAAGATTTAGCAAATTTTTGATTACAGTTACAAATGTGTGTACAAATACACCATATATACAGAGAAAGAGAGAGAGATTTGAAGCTTAAAGCAATGTACTGTGCTTTGAATGTTGCTGGGAAATTCAAAACGAATAGTGGTAATTTTAATGTGGTACTTATTCAGAAATACTTATTTAGATCAAAGCCCTAATGTTGTTAAGGCATGTTTGTTGAGAAGTTCAGTCCGCCTTGAAATAATCTGGGCTTTTCTCATTGCCATCTTGACTGTTCTGGCATACACCCACATGCATACTCCCTGTAGACTTCCTTGCCCATTTAAAAAAGAGCCAAGTACAAGCACTTCTTTTCTGGTCAGGTGGCTATGCTTCCCAATAGAGCACTTATCTTCAGCCCCCAACAACTTTATTCCCTAAGATTGCTTGTGGCATGTATGCGACATCTAGAAGCATTCCTGGAAATTAGAAAAAAATGTTTCAGATATTGGTCACCGTTTGATGGCATACTACAGTCCCTCTTTTTAAAATTAGAATATTTTTTAAATAAAAACATTAAAATCAAATAAAGTATGGAACTTGAGAGATATCTTTTGGTTCCCAAAGCTGGTGTCAATTCAAGCACCTGGGTACAAGATAAAATGGATTTAATAAGTAGATATGGTGAGCATGTAATTGAGATATTTTACCAAGTCAGAACTTTAATAAACTTGATGTAAAATATTTATCAAGGTGTTCTGAAGCATGGGAATTAAATCTGTGCCTTTATACACCAAAGCTTATTAGGAAATAGGCAAGGGATTTCAATCTTAATGTGCCAACTCTGTACAAGAACTTTTCCCAATCTGGTGCCCTCCAGATATACTGGATGACAGCTAACATAGATTATACCTGCAATGTTTTACGTTGAAGCCATAGACATTTGAAAGACACCAGGTTCATGATAGTTACTATCGACATTTACTGGGAATGATTAAAGTTTATTTCTAGAAAGTGGAATAAAATCGAAACCTATTTCTCTCCCTCCCCCTTTCACTCACATATGTTTTACACTTATATTTGTGACTCCTGCAATTACTAAATTAATAACAGGCATTAAGGCAGATGTCAAAACGTCTTGGAAATGTTCATCTGGGAATAATTGAGAAGGTGGTGGGATGCATTATCTGGTGCTGTAATGAAATATGTATGAGGAACAGCTGCTTAAAAGTGGCACCTCCTACACTGCATTAAGTTAGCAACCTCCCCCTACATGGCTTGTTCCTGAACTGTGGCCCATTCACTTTTTGTTGACTCTGGTATTCCATGGTTGGAAAAGCTGATTGATGACTGCCTGCAGCACCTCTAGCCAAACAGAAGCATGTTGTTTGTGGGCCAACAGGCTAAGATAGACTACTCACCTACATTTCACACAGAGTAATCTAGGAAAAGAACTCCTAAAGGAAATAAAGGCCTTCATATAGTATAGCATATAGTCCCATATAATTCAAGGTGAAAAGGTGAGTTGGGCTAAGAGAGAATAACTAGCTCAAAGTCTGGTAGCTCAGTAGACTAAAAGCATTGTGATTAACACCAGCTGTCTGCAATTACTGTAAGTTTGAATCTCACCAGACTCAAGGTTGACTCAGCCTTCCATCCTTTCTAAGGTAGGTTAAATGAGGACCCAGTTTGTGGGGGCAATAAGCTGACTTTGTATAAATATACAAAAGTATGAAGGCTATTGCTTAACGCATTGTAAGACGCCCTGAGTCTCCGGAGAAGGGCGGCAATAAATCAAATAAAAATAAAAAATAAGTCACCTAGTTGAATTTCATGCCTAAAGGTGGGACTAGAACTCACAATCTCCTGGTTTCTAGCCTAGTTCCTTAACCTAGACCAAACTGGCTCAGTTATTGTTCTGACTTAACAAGCAGGAGGTAGGAATTGGTCCTAGCAAAACCCCTTTTATTTACACGACTGTGAATTACATTCATTCACAGTCAGCAAAGTTTGTCCAAACAGTTTTTCAAAGGAGTATTTTTCAACACACCTTATCTCATTTGGCAAGCTGCCAGATAACTAGTTTCCAACTGCAGACAAGGCAAAACTTGGCACAGAGTCTTTTAAAGTCATGAACAGAACTTTCCACTTTGGCAACGACCAACTGAACGAATTGTTTCCTGCAAAAGCCCCCTCCCTGTTCGCTCCTCTTTTGTTTCCTATGGGAGGGGCCAATTACCTCCAAGGTGTGGCTTTACTTCTGAGTGGACCCTGCTTTCTTAGTTGTTCTTGTCTTCTGCAGCTCTGCGCATGTGCACACTGGGAACAGGCTCCAACTCTTCTTTTGACTCACTGCTGTCTAGCTCCCTCTCTGCCTCCAACGCAGAGCCCTCGCCCGAGCTTTCCCCAGCCCCCAGGGCTGGCCCATGTTCCTCCCTAATCTCCTCACTGTCCGACTTTGCTGCCAGCTCTGCAGGCCGCTGGCAGGCCACAACAGTTATCTCACTCTATAATCATAGTTATCTCATCCTATAACGTAACATGAACTAAACATAAGCCATAGTTTAAGGGATTTTATATTCTTAGCATCATGTTTGAGGATGATGGGAATTGTGATTGAACATATTTTACAGCAGGTTATAGAAAGGACATGGCTATGTTATAGGTGTTACAAAGCTATTGAGCTGTCTTCAGGAATGTGCTGTTAGTTTTTCATAGGTTGCTATTATTATACTGCCCACATGGAACATGGCTTTCTCTGGCTCACTTGCATCATTTCAACTATTGTTGGAGACATAGGAGGAGATTGTAGAAAATAACTTTGAAAATTACAGATGCTGCATTTTTTTAAAGACAAACAAATAATTGGCTTTATTATATAAAAATGGTTCTCACATGTATTATGTTTTAATTCTCTAATACATTATTATTAATACAGCACTAGTCTTTAATCTGAATACAGTTTAGTTTTCTCCATCAGTCTGCAAGGGACCTAAGCCACACTGAACTCAAGTAATTATTTTTCTGAGAAAAAGAAAGTCACCAAATTTAATTGTTCCCTTTAGTTTAAACCTGATTGCAGAAGTGACGAAAAAGCAAACTTCTGTTGCCTATCAACAAACTGAGATTCAACCGATGAAGATTTGTCATTCTAGGTATGTAAGAAAATCATTTATTTGCTGAATTTTTGTATAAAATCTAACCATTCAAGCCTTAGCATAGCATCTCCTAATCCCTACAGGTTTCTCCCCCCCACCCCAGTATAGTAGATGTGATTTGAGTTTAGGACAGGAATGGGAAACCTATGGCCTATTGGTCGTACTGTAAGTGTACCTCAAGTCAAGCTTGTTTATTTATCACATCTGTCCCCTGCACTAATCCCAGAGAGCTCTTAGCAGGTTTACAAATTTACAAAATTATTAAGACCCATCCCATTAAAATTACATCGAATCTGAAATCTACAAACTGGAAACCCCAAAGATAATTTTAAAATGAGGTATCAAGTTACAAAGACACTCCAAAAGGTCCTTTTATTCATATGCTCCACATAATGGCCAAAATAAGAACTAATTTAAGTTTCAGTAGGAGGTCATTCAAAAAGGTAGGCACTGTTGCAGAAAAGCAATGCTTGCTTTTCCTACTACTTCCAAAAGCAGGGAGCCACTAGGTGCTTTCCCTAGAAGATCAAGCAAGTTGGTGTGATAGAATCTGAAGCTGAAGGAAAAATGGGAGAAAATGTTGGCAGTAGCATTGCAGCTTCTCAGGATGGAGGCAACACATTCTAGAGAGGGACCCAAGAGAAGAGACTGTGCAGTCCTGAATTAGATGGTGGAGGGAGGAAAAAGTTCAGGATAGTTGAATCTTCCAGGGTATATTGGATAGGTTTAGAAAATTATAACTTTAGTCTGACAAGATTCTGCCCATTAGATACAAGGAAATAAAGATCTGGACTTGAGTAGATCTCACTGTGTCATCTCTACAGCTTTATCCTGACAGTTGGATTGAAGTGGGCAAATTTGGTCCTGAAGATAGCATGGTGCTTTATAGCACCATGCTTTATAAAGGGCTTTATAGATTCATACCAGAACTTTATATTGCACACAGAAGCCAATAGGAAGATGATACATAGCCCACAGCAGAGGTGGAATACATCCCTGCCAATGAACACCAGGCAATACATGGGTTACTTTAAAGGCAGCCCCATATAGAGTACATTAAAATAATTTAGCTGAATGGTGTCAAGGCCTGAATCACTGTAGGAAAGTCCTTGCACTCCAAGTAGGGCTGCAACGGATAGCATGTGGCAAAGCCCCCTCTGTTTCACTTGTTGTTCAGATATGAGCTGCCACTCCAAGAAGACCCTGTTGCAGATCTGCCTCTTCATAGGTAGTGTTTCCCCAACAGGAGACACCACTGGAGTTGCCCAAGCTCCCAATGGACAAACAGTAACTCCATATTGCTAAAATTGAATTTCAGCCTCTCTCCAAACCCTCAGTTCCTGCCCACTAGAATTACAATAGTCCTCAACTTACAACCACAATTGGGACTGGAAAATCAAGTGATGCGGTGATTAAGTGAAGCAACAAGTGACCGTACCCAATTTCATGACATTTTTACTATGGGGTTAAGCATCAGGTGTGATTTGTAACCTTCCCCGGCGACTTCCCCCTTGACTTTGCCTGACAGAAGCCAGCTGGAAAGGCACAAATGGTGATCATGTGACCCCAAGACTCTGCAACCTTGTGAGTCAGTTGCCAATTGCCCAAATCGTGATCATGTAACCCTGTGATAGTTGTGAGTCTAAGGACTGGTTGTAAGTCACTTTTTTCAGTGCTCTAATAACTTCAAACAATTGCTAAATGAATGGTTGTACTTTGAGGATTATCTGAAAACTTTCCTTGGCAACTTTATAAAAAATAGTTTGCCACTGTTCTTCTCAATGATATTTTTGGTTTTTTGCTTCTTAGGATTTTCTATAACCCTGGCATATCCTGATAATGTCTTATTCAGGACCGTTAGATCCAACCTCAGGTAGCTTTTTTAGATCAGCCACTTTGGCTAGATATTGTTACCCACAATGATATGGCTCTGCAGAAGTTGCTAAACTACAACTCCCAGCAGCCCCAGTCAGAATGTCGAATAATAATTTGGAAGTTTTTTCGGAGCCTGTTTCCCCACTCTTGGAGGAAATTCAGATGGTTAATGCATAGTACAATCAGCATGGACAAAGGACCCTACTCTGTGAACACTGGACAGAGAATAATACTGAACACATCCCATAATTTGTAGCATCCTGTTTCATTAAAGATAGTGTTATTCCTATCCTGAAGAATGTCGTGAAACAAAACATTTATTGAAATATTACAATGCCCTTTCCCCAAAGGCTGTGAATAGAATCATTTTACCAGCATTGTTGTTGTTGAGCTTTCAGGTCAAGATTCGGGGATCAGAAGGCAGTGTCTCCCATATCTTCTTAAAAGTCTTCATTCCCCAATTTCAATTTGTACATTCCAGGATGATAATCCCTACGTAAATCAGGCAATCTAATAGGTTAAAAATAAATGATGACCATTACAAAAACAATTATGAAATGAGTATTAAGCTAGCTGGGTTTCCTTGGGCCAGTCACTCTCTCTCAGATCAACTCACCTCAGTGTTGTTATGAGGAAAATAGGAGGAGAAAGGAGTGTTGGATATGTTCATCAGCTTATGTTATTTGTAAAAAAAAATAAGGTGGGATACAGATAGATAGAGAGATAAAGAGAGAGAGAGAGAGAGAGAGAGACAGACAGACAGACATGATAGAGTCAATGTCTCTATTAGGAAAATTCCTGGTCAATTAGGTTTTACTCTCATTCAAACCCTCTAATTCAATAATGGTATTTTTAGTTAAAAACGTATTCTAAGGACCAATATTAAACCAAACCTTGTCAGTGTGCTTTCATTGTGTTGAAACTTTGAACGGTCACTAAACGGACTGTTGTAAGTCGAGGACTACCAGTACCTACAAGTAAGCATATGTAGGAAGGGATGTATCCACCTGAACTTAAGAAGACCCACCAAGCTCAGCCAAGCTTCCAGGTCCATCTGAAGGCCACAAGTTCACCCGGGGGTGAGGAACCTTCTCCCTCCTGGTGACCTCTTTTGTCTGCTCCCTTTGGAGCCTGCTGATGCTGGGACTGCCGCTTCCTTCCTCTCCGGGGACCTGGCCGGCTTTCACCCCCTCCCTGCCTCCCTCTGGGTCTCACGCAAGGGCCAGGTTTGTTTTTCCAGACTTTTTCCCGGACGGCCCCCCAAAAAGAAAACAACTCGGGGTTGGGCCTTCTTCTCACAGGGCGAGGGGAAGAGAAGGAGCGCTCCAAGGGAGCCAGTTGCCCGAGCCCGGGGAGTGTTTTGAGAGGATGTGGGCGAGCGCCCCACCCAAGTTTGTCTAAAAGTAGCCCGCCTCGACCTTTGGAGACGGAAAACCGGCGGCTTGGCTCCTCCGGAGTTCATGACCAAGCCAGAGAGAATCACCTCTCACCTCTGCTTTCTTTAGCTCGGTTGTTTGGGTCCCCTCCGTCCTATTTTTTCTCTCTTTTTTTCTCTCTTTCTGTCCTTAGACGTCCTCCGACGGAAGGGGAGGCCGGCCTCAAGCCGAATCTCGGAATTGTTGCGAGAAAGGAGCGCAGGCGACCAGAGGCGAGGCGAGGCGAAGACGCGGGGAGCCCTTTTCGCCCATGTGCACATCCGACGACGCGTTTCTTTTCTGGCGAAGAAGGGAGTTGTGGGACTTGGCGTTTCTACGAGTCCTCGTTTAGCGCCGGCCCCCCCTTTTTTATAGATCGGTGGGAAGAACGAGCCCCATTTCTCTTGCTGTTACCCCTCAGTCCGCTATGTTATTCTCTCCTCCTCCCCCCACCATCCCATGTAGAGAAATTTACAAAAGCCGCGTAACGTTTTGTATACCGGCCGTATAAATGACGTTGCGCGAGTCTGTCGTCTCCCCCCCCACCCCCCACAATTCCCGCTCCCCCCCCCGTATTTGCCCATAAAGTGCTTTAAAGGATTGCATTTGAGAGATTGTACGCGAACAGGTGTTTTAATGGTATGATCCTGAGCGGGCTTTTAGGGGCTTAAAAGGAAATGGCCACAAAGGGAAGGAATTTGCTTTGCTTCTAAAAAGAGCCCGTTTCTCAGGAGACAAATAGTGTAGGGCAGAGTTTTGTCACTTTCAGATGGCTGTCGACCCATGTCTGTACAGGGGGTTCCCATGAGCATCTTAAGTATGTTACTCAGGGAGAAGCTTCACTGTGTTCACTGGTGCTTACTCCCTTTAATGTGTGACAGCCTATTTAGGATAACCTGGAAGTAAGTCTTTTGGAGCAGTGGAACTTATTTCTGTGTAGAAATGCATAGACTGAGCAACAGAAAGCTATATAAAATACTGGGTCTTCCTTTTCTTTCATTTTCCTCTTGTTGAAAATGGAATTACTTTACTTAACACCCGAGTTCTGTTAAAACTAGGTCTGCAGCCTGTGCGGATGCAATTATCTTTAAATATGAGTTCTTCTAGCTCAGACTTTTAGGTCATTACCTTGCTGATATTCAGAATTTTACAGGATGCCATTTCCAAGCATCCATGTTTTCCCATTGCTTCTTTAATTCATGATTACCTCAAGAGTACCCACTAGGGCATTGCAGCTCAGTGTACCATACAAGTAGTCCTCTGTTTCTGTCCACATTTGGGATTAGCAACTCTGTTGCTAAGTAGGGTGGCCATAAAATAAAACATCACATGACCATGCCAGTTTATGGCATCAATTCTGATTGTGGTCATTTATTTTGGGGGGAGTTCACATGACTGCCACTTGCAATCTACTGCCTGCTTCTCCATTGGCTTTGCTTGTCAGAAGCTGGCCGTGAAGGTTACAAATAACGATTATGTGACTGGAGGGCACTGTGACCACCCTAAGTGTGTCCTGGTGGCCATGTGTCCAGAACCACAATACTTACAAGGATGCTGTGACGATTGCAACTTTGAGGACTGGTTGCAAGTCTCTTTTTTTAGTGTTCCCCTGAACAAGTCTTCAGTAAGTAAGGACTACCTTATTTATTTTGTTTAGTAAGTAAGGACTACGTGGTTTATTGAATGAACGATCTGGATTGTGCAATACACTGAACATATATCATCCCGGTTAAGATCATATAAAACACTGAACCACAAAGTAGCCAAGCATTTTTTAACCAAGCATATTGTGCAGAGGCAATGCAATGTGTTTTTTTTTTCTGAGCAAACTTGCAAAGGATTAGATTTCATGTAACCATAGGCAAGCCTCTTCCTCAGCAACCCTCCAGTCTACCCACAAAATTGGTGTGGTGATTCTGATCTTTATTTTTTTTTTTTAAATGTTGACATGACACATATGAGTTGTCTTGAATTATGAGCTATGATGATTAACTGCCTGGTGCCATAGTTTGGGAGGAGGTAGTATTGCTAAAATCCCACACTGCTTCCTGCTTTTGTTCATGTTCTTTTCTCTTTGAGAAAGTTACAAAACACATTGCTTATCCCCATCATAGTTAACTAAAAGTGGTTGGATTAAAGGAGATTAACATGCCTGGATCCTGGACTGATGATTCAATTACTTTACTGTACCTTTCAAGACTTTCTCAACTTACTTGCTGCAATGTGAGGTACTTCTTCTAGACAAACTCCTGCCACAGTAAAACAGTGGCTGAATACACAGAAGTCAAAAAATGACATGCTTGATCATGGCTTAGCTGGCTTGCTCATTGATTGTGCTGAACTACCAGAAGATATAGCTGCATACCACAGTGAACAATAGAATATAACTTCAAACGTTTTATAATCTGAATAATAATTATGAAGCCAGACACACTGAGCTTTATCCAGGATTTAATGTTTTTGTGAGTCCAGCCAATTCAAGTTTTTTCAATATGTTATGGCTCGGCAAAGCATTGTTTATCATACTGTGTGAACATAACCAATGTTTTGTCCTTGTATTGCTAAATAGCTTGTGATTTTCCATGAAGCAGAAAAGGGAAGATTTACAAATGGCTTGTTCATCATAGTTTCTTGCATCCCAGTGTGACATTTAAAAAGAAATAGGTGCTTTCCCTGCCCCAGTGATAGATGCAGGGAGAGATGAAGCATTAGACAATGGGGGTGGGGGGGAGGTATTTTACTTACAGGAGGCTTTTCATTAGATGAGTTGGCTCCCCTTCAATTTTTGAACCAAGAGAGTGTATAATTGTTGAACATTGCTATAAGTTTGTATTGTTTTATTTGTATTTAAATAATATGGATAGTGTGCTTGGCTTTAGAATCACAGACATGGCTGATCCAAGATGATGGTATTAGGTGGGAAAATTATTGTTATTGTTCTCATGTTGTTTTTAAACCTAACATGCAAGCTGCCTAGAATTTCTTCTGTAACTTAGATGGCATGCAAAGTTATATCAATCAATTGTACTGCTTTCTCCCTTACTCTGACACCATCTGAGGTTGATAAACTCTCTTAGGTTTGGACAAATGATTACAGGATAGAGATTTGAAACAGAAGCAACAAAAGTAGGATAGGGATTATCAGTGAGTGACAACTCCGCAGTTTCTTGCCAGCACTAGAACTCAGCAATGGACAAAAAGCCTGTATTACTTTAGGCAAAGTTTTAACTTTTTTGCTCTTCCTCCTTGCGCCACCATAACAAAGTATATATCATAAAATAATGGCATATTACTAATATGTCTCCTTCCCTCTCCTTTCTCTGTTTCTTTCTTCCTTTTTTCAAATTTCAGTGTGCAAGCTGCAGAGCTCTGGAACTGTTAATTTCCATATTGTATGCTACAATCGCATTGGCAATGAGAGTTAAACATTTTAATCTTAAATTTCCATGGTTGAAAAATATGTATGTGTGCACAGTGTACTATGGACTAAAACATAGCACAGAGGGATATATGAAATAGATTTCTGTTGCATTAAAATATTGATCCTGTTAGCTGAATATTGTTCACAGCCATCTTCAAATTTTGTTACTGGAGACTAAATTTGTAATCTGTGCATATTGGTCTCCTACTATTGTGCTATAGTGGGCTTCCCAGCTTGCATAAAGAAGCCTTCCATAATGCTAGAGGTCAATTTAACAGCTTACACAGTTAAGTATTTTTAAGTATTTTGGCTTATACTTTTGCAGGTTACATTCCCCTCACACCCACGTTTGTTCTGATCCTCACTCCTAGCAATGTGGCAGTAGCTGAATATAGACCCTTTTAATTCTATTTTCTTTCACTTTTACCACTGCCACATCACTTGAGACATTTTCCTGTCAATCTGATAACTGAAATAGCACATATTACCCAGAACAGTTTGACAAATGTCTTTAAGGCCAACCTTGTTTTACCTTTTCTGAAGTTTGCAACAGTTGTACCTGCTCTAAACCAGTCCTTTGGAAATAACAAACTGGATCAACAGACACACTACATTTATTTGTTTGCTGCATAGCTGTAGACCAAAAAGACGCATATCATAAACATTTAGTCAACTTCTGCACAAAATATACTGGTTACATCTGAGTTATTATTAACATTTTTCCTCTTGCACTTAATCCCTTCTGCTTTTTGTTATAATCCTACCCATTATAGTTAATCTGTAATGATACTGCTTCTGAAGGACCTGTTGTTCACAGTGATGGTAATTTGTTGCTGTGGCAACAACTTTACATCATGAACCTAACAAAACGTCCACTATATTTTTATGGTAGGAGGGACCTAGGTTTTATTGTTCTGTCATAGAATAAATTTAAGGAAAGGTTAAGGGTAGATTTAACATTCTGAATAGCTCAAATTTTATCTCTTTGAATTGAATGAATCATTGATAAATTAAAATTTACTTAGTTGATTGGCTGGTTCCTTTTATTAGACTTATATACAGTTCTCAAAATGAAATTGTGTCGCAATATGTCCTGAAAAACAATAAAAGGAAGGCAGCAGATCTCGACTAGAATAACTTTTGACCAAAAATAGAAATATTATATAGCCTCAATAGAAGACCATATATGTAGTGCTGGATTGAACTATGGAGTCCTTGCTGTTCTCTGAGCTTGGTTGCTACCTAATCTAGTAATGAAAGATCTGCAAGCAAACAACCAAGCTTAGAGAGCATCAAAGACTCCATATTATATAACCTCACCTGCTCAATCTGGAAAGTTTATAATGGATGTAATATAACTTTAGCAGGGTGCTGTGCTGCCTATGGAGTGTATCTCCAGGGTCAAGTTTTCATGCTGAAATGAATTTATGAGAATTTCAGTGGCACAAACAATTCCAAGGAAACTTATCAAGTTGAAATCCCAAATCATCATTCTTAGACTTTCAAGGGACCCTTTCATGTTTAATATAAGTTTTATAAAAGATTGAAGGATTTCCCTTGATTTTAAATGAAGTAGTTGTACGCTATTCTTCAGATGTTAATGCTTGCAATTGATAAGATCTGATAAGCTTACAAAAGAATGATTGAACTTGACTCATTTGAAATCCTATCACTGCAGGATATACTTTGCAAAAGGATTGGAAATAACTAATCTTGCAGAGAAATGTTAGGATAGCTCCATGAGAGACTTCAATGAACAAATGTTCTTGCTTATGAATAAAGCACCCTGAGTACAAAGATCGTGTGAGCAGTATAGAAACAGTCACATATTCCTCAATGGTTCCTGCAGAAGTTATTAATGCTACTCACTCTCATTTACCAGCAGGCTGCTATAGTTTATCTTTACAAAGTCTGCAAATTATTTTAACTCCTGCACATTGCAAACTCCTGAGAAGAATGTCATCAAGTTGCACATCTTAAAAAGAAATATTTGCAAATGCCTTATTGTCCTTGATCCCCACCCTGAGAATATTTCACTTTTACTTAGGAAATGTCCCTGGGTAAGTACTACTTAGAAACCTGATAAATAGTGCTAACACTAAATCTACCATTAGCCCTTCTGCATGAGCTTTCTCCATTATTAAAGCTAACAAAAAATTACTCACAAGCTGAAAGCCAAATTAAATGTAATAGCTTTTATTTATCTATTGCTTTTATATCATTAAAATATTTTTAGTTACCTTTTATAAAACAGCATCCACTCTGATTATTACCTGCCATATTTGTTGAGCCACTTCCTGTGTATTCAGGCAGTAGAAAGTACCACAACATTAGTGATTATGCAGGCTGGTAGAAGGGGAGAAAAGTAGGTTTTATATTGTCTGTCAAAAGATATGTTATATTTTCCATTAACAAAAACATTATTCCTGGGAAGAAGATATGAAGTGTACTGTATCTTTCACAAGCACTTTATTAATAATCAATAGTTGTCAAATTAGATATGCACAGATTTAAGACATGAAGAAGTATAAGAAAAGCAAAAGAAACAGAAATGAATTGAGGCAGAATTATGTCTCCCTGTCTTTTAAAATAACACAAATTTACAGACTGAAAAATTCAGCTATTAAGCTTCTTTAAAAGATTAGCTTTGTTAGTTTAATTATACTTTACTTACTTAATAAATATGTTCCAAGGAAATATGGCATGTTGAAATGAAGTCTAACAAATAGCATAAAATCTAATGTATACCAAATTTCAGACACTATCATTATGATTATTTACAACCAAAGGATTCTGTTAACATAAAAGAATGCAGCTTATATCATAGTGTTTTTACCTTTAACTTCAAAAACGCAGAGTACAATTTCCCCCTTCCCTTTTGAGTACTATACATTCCTTTGCTCTGAAAATAAATTCACATGCACACAAAACCAACCAATAAGGGAGAAAGCTAAAATTATGCAAGCTTCTTTGTATTATAAATACACAGGCTCTGGTACATATGCAGAATACCAAGAATTTGAAAGGATAAATAGTGCCAGGAATCACTTTTATTGCAATAGGAAAGCAATAAATGAATTCTGTTTAAATTGAAGAAAATAATTGGCTGCTACCATTAAAACAAATCAGGAGGTCATGCTCTGGGTGGAGGGAAGTACTTGCCTTAATGTGCCCATGTGAAGTAATGGTGGCATTTCATCTTTACAATATGGTAGGCACCCTTTCTCAAACTCAGTACACACAGATGCGTTGGATGGATCCAGAATGCAATTCAATTTAGGCAGGTACCCAAATTGAACTTGGCATACTATCTTATTTCCTAGTTCATCTTACTCAATTTCTAAGTAATCCAACTCCTTTGCAGCAGATGGACAAGGATTTTGAAACAAAAAATGTAAACCAATTCCAAGGAAGGTCTTTTAAAGATATGCTTACTAGAGAATAAACTTCTCTGATGAAACTAGGACCCATTTGAGTAAGCATGCAGAGGATTGGCTAGCAACAGTAAAAGCAGCCACAAGTCAAACAAACTGTAAAGAACTTAACTTTACTTATAATGTCCCCAATACACTTAGAAACACTTAGTCAAAATGAAGGTAAGTATTTCTCTACTGTAATCGCAGTGCTAATATGCAAATTCAGATCCAACTTACTTGAGTTTTTTTTTAATTCTACTTGTTTGAAATGCAACTTTTTGTAGCTGGTTGGCCTTTTTTTCAAACCAACCAACTAACCAACCATCCTTCTTATTAGAAATGTGAGGTTTTGGATTAGCCAATCAGATTTTACTAATATGAATAATGTGCACTTACCTAGTTATCACTAAAGCTCTATACAAACCAGGTCTGGCTGCCATCTATGTTGTGATTACTTGATAGTTTTACTTGGCATTGTAATGACTTCTCTATTTTTCTTCTATGTAAGTAGTTCAGCCACTAAAAGAAATAGATTTCTTGAAAAAGTAAGAAAAAAACCACAGTGGCTCTTTTAATGAAAAAAGAAGCATATAGACATTCAGGATTAGAGAAGGTATACAGGGAAATTTCCTTAGTCTATGGCATCACAAATATTTCCATCTGTCTTCTATATATCCTCCATTTTGCAGTATTTGGAGTGGATAAATGTTGGATACAGGGGATGAGTTTTTGTGTTACTTTCCCAGTTTTTATATTCCCTCCCATGTTGAAAACAGGTAGGTTGGACAATGTTTCATGCATTTGTTTATGATGTTAAATTTAGCCTGTCTTAGCCTCCCCAAAAATACACAACTAGTTTACCATGCTTCCTTGCTTCTCACAATGTTAATTTCACAGACGTTTTAATATAATTGCACACAATTATTTAGCACATTCATTGTTCTTATTATTTTAAGAGTGTACACTACACTTACCAACATGATGGTCCCAATGATTTTAATGGAGCTTGCTCCGTGTTAAGTGGGAATGGGTTTGCAGGGCAATAGAATTATAGCATTGGATGGGGATCATTTAAGCATTCAACTTCAGTTCCATATTCAGTGCAAGAATCCAGGTCAGATCAACCCCAAGAGATAGATGGTCAGCCTCTATTAATTAATTTAATATGGTTTAACACTAATATCAATTGAAGGAGCAGAATGGGCCACTCTTAATAATCTGTGAGAACTCCCAGAAGACTGGAGGAAAACAAACACCATCTCTATATTGAAAAAGGAGAAGGAGGAGGCCCTATACCCTCTCAGATTGATTTCTGCACTAGTCATGCTCTTTGACAGATTATCAAGGAGCATTGCTGTGAATATTTGGGCAGGCATGCTGCACTTAACAGGAACCAACATGGGTTTGTCACATACAGATTGTGTCAGACTAATTTTTTATTTTTTTGACTAAATACTGATTTAGCGTATTCAGCGAATGCCATAGACCAGGGATATCAAACTCTATTTCATTGAGGGCCACATCAGGGTTATGTTTGACTTTGGGGGGGAGGGGCATGGCCAGGGGGCATGGCCAGTTTGATGTCCCTCAGGAGGCTCCATTTTCAGCAGTGATGGGCTCCTGCAGCCTCTGCCAGCGAAAACGGAGCTCCGTTTTCACTGGCAGAGGGCTTCAGGAGGCTGTGCACGGTCCTCCTGACCTGTTTTTGCTGGCAGAGGCACTGCGGGCCGATCCTTTGCTGCTTCCCGGGTGGTCCCGCGGTTCTAAGCATGGTTTCATAATTGGCTGAACAACTGCTAAAGTGTTTAATTTTACAGTTTTAATATGGCTTTTATGCTGTTTTTACTTTTGAGTGGGAGTCACCCAGAATTGGTTATAAGCGAAATAGAGGGAACATGTATAAAGTTTGCAGATGACACAAAACTAGGGAAGATAGGTAATAGTTTAGATTAAAGGGAGACAATTCAAAAAGACTCAAGCAGTGGGCTGAAATGAAGGGGTTAGAATTTAACAGAAAATTTAAACTTCTGCATCTGGGTAGGTAACATTACACGTATAGGATAGGGAAAACATGGTTCGGTTCACGTAAAAGGGATTCAAGTGTCCTTGTTGATCACAAATTAAACATATGCCAGCAGTGTGATACACCAGCCAAAAAGGCAAGTGCTATTTTGATCATGGGAAATAATATTGCTCAGTGTGCTCTATCTATATTTAGTTCCAGGTATCATAGCTCAAAAAGAACAAGCTGAAACAAGTTCAGAAGAATACTATGAGAAGATGGTGAAGGGTATAAAAGCATAGCCCCATGTGTGTGGGGATGTACCAAGGCACTCAAAGACTCCTGGGTATATCCTCTCACACACAAATCTTTCAGGGAAATGGAACAAACACTAATGTGTCTCCAAGACTTGATATCAATTTGCCAAATGGCCTTGAGAAGGATGAAGGAAATGTCTTATGTTCATTATAACTAACAGGGTAATTGACCACTCTGCATCTGGCTACAGAGTTGATATTAAACCATTCTCCAGCCGTGCATTTGGCAGGAACCATTCAAGCAAAGACAATGGAAAAGGAAGTATGGACACTGATCAAACAAAGAATAATATAAAATAATATAAAACAATTATGAAGCTCCTCCAGGCAGCAGGTGGTGCTAGACAATTTCCTTGCATTTTATTTTATAATTTGTTCAGTTTTGGAATATGGCAATTCGGCTGCGTATGTGTGTTATTTGGGTGACTAGCAATAACCTAACAATGCTATTTCTCTAAGCAAGTATGAACAAAACAGAATGGGTAAAAACTGTTTTAATCACACCATTCACAGCAAAGATGTCTCCTTTGTTCTCTGATGCTTCTAAGGATACGGTACATGAGAGGGAAGTTTGAATCAACAGCTTCATCTATCAAGTTTAACCACTTCCCTGGTGTAACATCTGAGCGTGCTCATTGCTTATTCATGTGGAAGTAAGTACGCCCAGCTTGTTCTTCCCAGTTTTGCTACTCTTTGTTGGTTCACGAAGCTCTAATGGTAGCAGCAAATGGCTTCTCAAGTGACATTTGCTGACATTCAGGGGAGTATATTTATCAGCTTTCTTCAGCTCACCTCTATACATGCAATCCATTTTATTTGTGTCCTTCATAGCAACCTTTTTTTCCTCCCTATCCATGCCCTCAATATGATAAATGGCAAGATGGCAAATTTCCCTAGCTGCACTAAAATGTCACCATGATGGGGGAGGGGGGAGTCTTTAATGGACTAAGTGTAGCATTTCAGGTTGTAACTTGTCAAGGTGCTGAGAAATTCTAGAGTTTCTCCTTAATCCACAGTTTCTTTGGAACCACACTAGTGTAGGCAGAGATGCTAATTATAAGTTACACCAGTCAGAGCCGGACAAGCAGAAACCAAATGGAAAACAATTCACGGCAGCTAATTTTATACCTCAATTTCTGTGTTTTCAATACTCTGCTACTTACTCCTCAACATTATAAATGCCTGCGTGCTTACCTGTGCTCTAATTGTATGTGTGCCTATAATTGATTTGATTCTTAATTACTTTGCTTATAATTATCACCAAACCTGCTTTCTTTGCTTTTGTTAATTATTGTTATTCTTTCTTCTAACTATTGTGCCTAGAGGCTTCCACACAAAATGGATTATTCAAGGCACAGTTCAATGCATCGGAAGCACAGTTGCCTGCCTTGATGATCTTACAATATAAATAGATTAAAGAAATAAGATTATTACCTCTGACGTTCAAATGAGGAACTGAGCCCCAATTCCAAAGCATTGTGCTTTGTAGAATTCCCATTTATTTCATTTTGCTGTTGGTGTGTATCTGAGTGCATGTGGGTGTTTGCAGGTATATGTGTGTATTAATGAATTTCTGCTTTAAATAATTACATCCCAAAATCCAGTCATGCATGTAGCTATTATAAAGATATTGATATCCTATCTTCCCATTACCAAGCATCTCCAAATGATAGGCTTTGGAGTTCTCCATATCAGGGGTCTCCAACCTTGGCAACTTTAAGAGTTGTGGACTTCAACTCCCAGAATTCCTCAGCCAGCAAAGCGAAGCTGGATGATGAATTCTGGGAGTTGGAGTCCACAACTCTTAAAGTTGCCAAGGTAGGAGACCCCTGCTCCAGATGTCTTCAGACCAGATGTCAGAGGGCAGAACTATATTTGTTGATTCTGAAGTCCCATTGAATTTAATTCCACTCATTCCCAAATAGGAATTAGCAAAGCAATCGAAGTCCAAGCACTGTGAATCTTGAAAATAGATTTATTTATTTTTCAGTTTAAATGCTTCATTGCAGTTATAAAAGAAAAACCACAAGAGTAGCCATGACCCCCAAAATACAAGACAAACCATGACACATGGCAGTGGTGAAATCCAATTTTTTTTTACTACTGGTTCTGTGGGCGTGGCTTAGTGGGCATGATGTGGCTTGGTGGGCGTGGCAGGGGAAGGATACTGCAAAATCTCCATTCCCACTCCACTCCAGGGAAAGAATACTGCAAAATCCCCATTCCCTGCCCAGTCCTGGGGGAAGGATATTGCAAAATCTCCATTCCCACCCCACTCTGGGGCCAGCCAGAGGTGGTATTTGCAGGTTCTCCAAACCGCTCAAAATTTCCGCTGCCAGTTCTCCAGAACCTGTCAGAACCTGCTGGATTTCACCCCTGACAGATGGGTCATCTTACCTAAACAGAGAAGCAGAATGACCACAGCAGGCAAAATAGCAGTGGGAACGGGAACAGCTTCTGACTTCCTGCCAGGTTCCCCATTGACTTTCCTTGCAGAAAGCAGACAGGGAGCATTAGAAACGATGATTATATGACTGTGGCAGTGCAGCAATACAGAACAGTACCAGCCTTGCCAAATTTCAATCCCACAGGAGTCATGGGTCCTGTGGGATTTTGGACACATTCTGTAAATCAGCCCACTTGACGTATATTAACTGAAAAACTGTTGCCTTATGTGGCACCGTTTTGCCCAATTGGGGGTTACAAACAATCCAATAGACCTGAGAGTTTTAGTTGTGTATAAGTTGTACCTTCAAATCAGTGTGCACTCCTGGTGACTGCCTGGACAAATCCCTTTGGTATTTTTGGCAGCATTTTCAAAAACAGTTTGCCATTGCCTGCTTCCTAGGACTGAGTGTGATTGGCGCAAGGTCATCCAACTGACTTTGTGCCTAATGTGTGACTTGAATTCATAGTTTTCCAATGTCTTACCTGGTGTTTTAAACTTAGCAACATATATAAACACCGTAAGTTATAATACAGCCATCATCTCATGACACAGAAAAAAAACTCTCTTAAATACCTGTGAAGTTCATAAAACGTAACTTTCACCAACAGACTGTTATACAACCAACAAAATAAAAAATGTATTCCATTCTATCCCATATTTATTTTTTTAAAATGTTGAAAAATCTGCATATATTGTCATTTACAATTTTCTCTAGTATTCAGCTTTGATGTCATCTTATTTTGATGTATGGAATTTTAAAAATGTAATTATCCTTTCATTTTCCAGATGGCATTGGACCAATAAAACCTTTTTATTGTTTCTAAAATAAATTATTAAAATCCAAAAGGTATTGTATTATCTTTTTAACTCCCAACTGAGCTTAACTCCTAGTGAATAGATGGTGCCATCTTTGCATTTTCTGGCAGTGACTTGCTGTTGTCTTCTGAAATCCTAATCCTAAAAATCCTGATCAAGTCAGAGCATGTTAATTTATTCTGAGTTCAACCAAAATTGCCTAGGTGTAGCCATATCCGCTGCTTTGGAACTATTTGCAATTTATTAAATGAAATTCAGGATACAATTCATTCTGTAAATGCACTTCCCCTTTATTAGTTATATATTTCTAGTAGAAAATATATCTCACTTTAATCAAGCTTTAATTGAAGCTTGGCTAAAAAGCCAAAAAAACTCCTACCCGCAGCCCCAAATCCTTCTTTCTAATATGCCATTCCTAGAAAAGCCACTGCAAGTAATGTTTTCTCTGTCCTCCTGTTTTACAATGACTTCTATAACAACATCCTGAATCTCAAAGGACCTATGCAAAGGTCCTTTTTCCTAGACCTCAGATTGGAATCCAATACCATCATTCCAGATATTCCTCTTATTAAACTGATTCAGCTAGCTGTCCCTGACCACACTTATCATAAGTTTTCTAACAGATAGGAAGCATCAGGTGAATCTCGGAAAAATCACATGAAATACCTGTACAAATAGTACAGGCGCACCCCCAGGGCTGTGTGCTCTCTCCACTACTCTTTTCTCTTTATACCAACAACTGCATCTCAAAGGATCTCTCTGATAAAGTACTGAAGTCTGCAGATGATATAACAGTGATTGGTCTCATTTGAGATGATGACGAATCTGCATACAGAAGGAAAGTTGAACAACTGGCCCTGTGGTGCGACTGGAACAATCTTGAACTGAACACACTCAAAACTGTAGAGATGATAGTAGCTTTTAGGGGAAGCCATCCTATTCTACCACCTCTTACCATATTAGATAACACAGTATCAACAGTAGAGACCTTCAAGTTTCTAGGTTCTAAAATATCATGACTTAAAATGGACACCTAACATCAAAAACATCATCAAAAAAGCACAACAAAGAATGTTCCTTCTGTGCCAAGTCAGGAAGCTCAGACTGACCAAGGAACTGCTGATACAGTTCTACAAAGAAATTAATGAGTCTGTCATTTGCACCTCTATAACTGTCTGGTTTGGCACAACAACCAAACAAGACAGATACAAATTTCAATAGATAGTTAGGATTGCAGAAAAAAACAATTGCAACCATCCTGCCTTCCATTGAGGACCTATATACTGTAGGAGCTAGAAAGAGGGCTGTGAAAATATCTATAGACCCCACACATCCTGACATAATCTGTTTCAACTTCTTCCCTCAGGACAATGCTATAGGGCATTGCATGCCAAAACAACTAGATACAAGGACAGTTTTCCCCCCCATACATCTATCTGCTAAACAACTAATTCCCACAACTCTGTCTATGCCCTGAGATGTCAAACCACCTAGTAGGGCTCTATTACTATTATGCTTCTCATCTTTCCTATTACCTATCTCCTTAGCTTCTTTTGATTATAACTTTGTTGTATGTATCTATGATTTATGTTGATTGTTTTTATTTAGCATCCTATTATGATTTATGTTGATTGCTTACTTAATATCCGATGACTTTCATTGTTGTATCTTATGATTGATGATGATGATATTTTATTATTATGATCATGATTTATCACTTTTTGCTTGTATGTACAATGAGAGCTTATGTATCGGAGACAAATTCTTTATGTATTCAATTACATTTGGCCAATAAAGAATTCTATTCTATTCTATTCTATTCTATTCTATTCTATTCTATTCTATTCTATTCTATTCTATTCTATTCTATTCTATTCTATTCTATTCTCCTTTATGTGTTCAAATCCTGGAAATTTTTACCTTACTCCACTTGAATGTTGAACAATGGGAAAACATTTAGATACCAAAGCAAAGAAAAACAATTGTTTAGAAAAGAAGATGGTCTATTTCCCCTGAGTTATCATTTTGTTGATGCTTCTGGAATGTGGAATGAAAAGCATGTAATGGGTATATTTTTCCCTACAGACTTTTAAAAACTGGCAGCTGTCATTTTATTTGATTTCTCCATTAAGTGCCTATCCATCTGATGCTCCTGTTGACTATGAAGGTCAAAAATACTTAATTGGTTTAGGATTGTCTCCTTTATCCTGACCATGCAGTAGTTGTCTGGTTTGTTCATAAGTAAAACAGGATTAAAAAACAGAACAAAGAGCAAACCCTGAGAAGGAGACCAATATGGAACTGCTTCCTTTTTTAAAAGCTTTGGGTGAGGAGAAAAAGCAGGCCTGTTCACTACAAGAAAAATGACTACCGTGATGCATTTTAGAGAACAGGGGCAATCAATTGGCCAAAACCAAATGTTGTTGCTCTGCCTTTTCCTTCCCTAGATAGGAACCAACATTTCTGAGACCTGATGGAAGGCCTCCAACATTTGTTTCTACCTACTCCTGGGAAATGTTAGATGGCAACTATGGGTATAACAATACCATGTGTCAATTCAATAGCAATCCTTTGGCATATCTGCCATAATATTGATTGTAACTGTAATGTGCTTCCATGAATTTCATATTCATATTCATATTCATATTCATATTCATATTCATATTCATATTCATATTCATAAAGATCATTATCATTACTATGCTGACCAGAGGTTCTTTTAGTGAGTTGGGTGGCTGTATGTATAGATGTGATAAATATTAATTAATTAATTAATTAATTAATTAAAATAGTATTGGTTTTCTAGCACCATTTGTAACTGGTTCCATTGGTAAACATCTGCCTCTTGGAAAATCTTTTAACTAGAGTTATAGATGTATTTTCTTTTCTGGGAACCCTCCCAGAAGTAAAGTAAAAATAATACATAAATAAAGATGCACAGAGAGAGTAAGACACGATCATGAACTGTTTAGATATTCTTTCCAAACAATTTTCTGAATTATTACCCTTTTTGTTCATTTCTGTGAGGTGGGCCATGAATATCCCAAGGCTGCTGCACATGCACATGTGCATATGCCACGACAACGCCGTTCGCTTTCTTCCTTCTCCTGCTGTGAAACGAAAGCGAACGGCGGTGGGTTGCTTTGGGAGGGCAGGCGGACATCTGCAGCCAGGCGGGGAGGGAGGGTGGTGACGGTGGCCCCTTCCAAGCACAGCACACGGAGGTGAAGGTGGGCAAGGCGGCCCTGGTGTGCCTGTTGCTGGGGAGGAGCGGCGATCGTTCAGCCAGGGCAGCCTTGGCAGCATCTGCGTCAGCCTCTCCGCCCATGCCATGTCCTGCTCTGGCCATCTGTGCGACTACAAGTGCGGTGACCTGGTCTTCAGCAAGATGAAGGGCTACCCGCACTGGCCTGCCTGGGTAAGTGCCGCCGCCCAGGCCAAATGGAAAGTGTTGCAGAGCCCGCGGCAGTGTGACCATGCCAGGCCCTCTTCCCACCCTGGGGGCTGCCACCCCACTGACTGTTCTGCCCCAGCTACGGACCCCAAAGAACGGAGCACACACAAAGTCTGTACAAACCTTAGTTTACTAAATTAAATCAGTCTTTTTCAAACAAAGGCTGTTAATTAACTTTCTTAACAGCCTACAAGAATCCAAAGAATAAATAATCGTAATCTTATTATGGTTGGCAGAAAGCCCAGAAGCAATTTGCAGGAAACTAATAAGAGAACTAAGATCCAGACGCAAAGGAGAGTGAACAAAGTTGTTCCCTGCAAATTGCCTCAGTCATCTTCCTTCCTTAAATAAGCTAAGGGAGTGGCCAATTAGCCCCAAACCTTACTCTCGAGGAGACCTCCTCCTGAGGAGCCACTCCTGCCTTTTGGCAGCTCTGTGCGCCCATGTATCGAGAAGAGGCTCCTCCTCTTCTTCCTCTTCACTTATAGGAGCTTCTGGAGGTTCTGAAGGCCCTGGCTGAATCCCTGCCTCTGGCACCACATCTTCTCCAGCCTCCTCATTGTCTGACTCGAGTGCCAGCTACATAGGCTGCTGGCACAGCACCACACCAGCCTCCTCGCTGTCAGAATCAGCTACTAGCTGCAGAGGCTGCTGACGGGCCACAACACGGGTAGCCGGTGCTTCCACGCCTCTCGCTCTGCTTCTTCACCGGTGGGAAATGCCCCACCAGGGTGCCAGACTCCACAGGCTGAGTTCCCGGACTGGCGCCGGCAGTCAAAGAGAGCAGGCAGGTGGCCGGGTAGGAAGCCACTGGGCTGCTTCGGAGCCCCAATCCCATAGAGCTGGCATAGGAGGCACGCGGGCCCGGGTGGAAGGTAGCCTTTTCTGCAGCATCCCCCTCCCCTCTTTGGATCACCCTGCAGGGGGGGCTCTGCCTTTGCACAGATGAGGCAAGGCGGGGTGAGCGAGTGGCGACCGGGGGACCGATTCAGGGGCGTGGCCAGCCAGCGGTCATTACCGGTTTGGTGACCCAGGCCACATGTCCGCTACCAGTTTGCCCAGGCCGAACCGGTTGGATTTCACCCCTGTTCCAATGTCCTACTCAAGAGAAGAAAATGAATGTACTACAGTTCATATGAAATAGACTAAATCTGCTTACACTTTCAGCAGAGATTGACAGAAACCTTATTAGCTATGCCTATTTCCAAATTTAGCGTCATCACTAATCATTAAATTATGATAACATTGTTGTTATAAAAAGCAAAGGCATGGATAAATATACTCCTGATTTAGCAGGTGAAGGCAACCATCTGATTCATAGTAATCTCTAATAAAATAATGGTCCCCTGGTGCAGCACTTTAGAATTCTCCCCAGAAACATCTGCATCCAAGCAAGAGTTCTGCAATTTCTTCTATTCTAGCATCAACAGAGTCACTCTCAGTGTTTGTTCTCCAGCTAAGAGAGGAAGAAGGCATGGCCATCCTATAGCATACTATCATTAAAGCTCAATAGCTTTTTATAGTGGGGCATAACCCCAGGAGATGAGTGAGTTGCAAAAGCTAAAATAAAAGTCTTATAGTCTTTTGCTGAGTTGCATTCCCCAAAATTCCTACACCTATATTTCTTAGGAGTTTTAATCCAATTTTGTATTATCTGTTTTGCCTGCTTGCTCATTTCTTTGCTCAATTTAAATTAATACCTACAGTCTCTAATGTTGCAAGTTAGGGTCAATTATATTAATCAATTAAGATTGGCATCTAAAGCTCCTCATAGTCTACCTCTATTTGAGATCAAATGGGAGAATACCTATTACCATTTTTTCCAGTGGTAGCACCAATAAACATGTCATATCTCAAGCTCACTTTTTAAAGTTCAGCTACTGTTTTCCTTGCAGATACTGTAATATATTCCTCATACAGGAGATTAAGTGTGCTCTTCTTTTTTAGTTTTAGGCAAAGCAAATGGTGGAGTTTGAGGGTTGATAATTTTGCTATGCCTAGGGGGTGTGTGAGATTTCTGCATTACATTATACTCACCTTTGATCTTCTGCTTTCATTTTAGCTTTTCTGCCTCTGTTTCCTGTTGCTTAGATTTAAAATGACTGTATATTTATATTTTAATTGTTATAGTCTTTGGAGGAAAAAAGAAAATTGTTTTTGCTTTTGAAAGATCTAATCTAGCAAGGGAGTAGGATAGGAAAAAAAAATATGGAAACATACAGTAGTTCCCATTTTTCTCAAGTTAGGTAGGAAATCATAGTTTTGCTTTCCCATTACACTTTCCGAAAAAGAACCTCAAATAAATTGGTGTGCCAAATATAAAAGAAAGGCCTTGAAACATAGATGTTATAATTTAACAATCCAATTATATGTTTCATTTACTTTTGTGATATGTTAATATAAGATACTTTTAGAAAGTGGGTCAACAAGTTTCAAACGTGGCACAAGAGACTATTGTGTTTGGGAATAAAGGATAAAAAAGCCTCATGGTTCCTAAACAAGTTAGTACATGGTGCTCTGGCAAGCTAAATAGCAACCTTAGTAAGGCAGGGTGGCCTGGAAAATAATAAAATTTGTAAGGTGGCTGCCATTATTTTAAATAGTATAAATGAGGTTTGGTCCTACCCTTTGGATTTCCGGCGCTAGTACCTCTTAGCTCACTGGTGAAATCTAGAATTTGTTACTACCAGTTCTATGGGTGTGGCTTGGTGGTGGTGGTGGGGTAATGTGACTAGGAGGGCGTGGCCAATTTTTTTTTACTTTTAAAACCATTTTTTACATGTAAAACCATGTAAAAAATGCTTTCAAAAGGCTCTGACGATCCCAGCTGAGTTGCCTGATCGTCAGAGGGTTTTTGAAAAACCCTCTGCTGATCAGGCAACTCAGCTGGGATCGTCAGAGCTTGGATCACAGAGCCATTTAAAAGAAAAAAAGTTTTTTTCTTTTAAATGGCTCTGATGACCCCAGCTGAGTTGCCTGATCGGCAGGCAACTCAGCTGGGATCGTCAGAGCTTGGCTCATCAGAGGCATTTAAAAGAAAAAAGCCTCTGATGATTGCGTGGCTCAGCTGGGCATGGGGGGCAGGGGCAGGGATTTTTGCTACTGGTTCTCCGAACTGCCCGCCGCCATTGCTACCTACTTGCCTGAGCCAGTCCGAACCGGGAGCATTTCACCCCTGTCTTAGCTGAAGTATTGGAAAGGCAATTTTGTAGTCTACTTCCTGACCAGATCACGAAGTCTTATATGCTCTCAGACAAATGATATAAAAAGCCTGCTTTAAAACTCTCAGGAATGGAATATCAATGATTCCAGAAGGACATTTTTGTAAAGTATTGCTCCCTCAGTTGTATTTACTTTGGAGAACAGAGACATCATTGTGCAATTAAAGCAATGTTTATTTACTGTATGTGTTTCTTAAATTTTTATCCCACATTTATTACTTAATAAGTAACTCAAGGTGGCAAACATAATACATAATACTCTTTCCCTACAACAACAACTGCTGAGATAGAGTGACTGGCCTGAAATCACCCAGCTGGCACAATTCTTTTAGAGCCTACCTATAGCTCCAAGCATGCCAAATGTCTAGCAGGAAGGATCTACCGGTATGTGCCATGAAGAGAAATTTACGGTAGAAATCAAATAAAATTAACAACTTACTTTCTCTTACTTTATCCAACTAATTGTCTCATCACCTTTTTTAAAAAAAGCAAACTTGTATTATTCCGGTCTTCCTTAAATCAAAATGAAACAGTATATATATTTATTATTTCCAGTGAAGGCTGACGCATGTGAATTGTACACCTGATTCGGACTATTTGAGAAGCTCAGTAATCTCATGCCTGAAGGCCATATTTCTATTTCTTATTACAAATATCACAAGCAGATTTTATTAGGTTTCATATTGGTTTATATGTATTGAAATTTCTCATAAACCCGAGAAATTTTCTTTATATTTAATGTGGCAGATCACTAATAATTTTTAGCAAAACCTAGTTTTTTAAGAATACTATTATTAAAAGATTATTAAAAAGAAAAGAGAAAAAGGGTGCATCCCCATTTGGCTATTGAAATAATAAACTTTCTGAGGCAAGTATTACATGTTATTAAGATTGGGCAGATAATAATAGAAACAATATAATTTTGTCAAATTATCATTTTTAAAAATTATAAATAGATTTCAGACTTATTTTGTCACTGGTGCCTTTTTATTTATTTTTATAAATTACATTATACATTCTTTGCTCATTTCTTTTTGTACAAACTACTCTTCAATACTTAAAAAATAACAAACAGCCTTATCTCTCTAGCTTGTATTCTTTCTCTCTCTAGATACCAGAATTACCATAAGGCTGTTTTCTACCATTAGCTTATCTGTTCCAATGTCATAAGAAAGTTTTGTAGTGTGATCTGATACACCTACAGGGAATCTTTGAAGATCTTGTTTGACTTCTGAGCAGCAATATGCTCCTCTTCGCTAAGGCAAGCCAACTTGCCTCCTCTGTATTGTGCACACAATACTAATGCTCAATACGTGCTCAATATGCAAGTCCTAGATGGTTGGATGTTGGCCTGAAACATAAATAATCATGTATTGTCTGCACATTTGCAGCAATGCCCCTCCATACATTGGCTCTACAAGATGTTTGGCCATGCTTTGTACAAGTGCCTGCAGTTTTCAATCTGGCAAGTGATGATTTCACTTATTCAGACCTAACACTATCATCTTGCTATAAACAGCAATACTGCCGATGAAGCAGTCAGGAGGAATTAACACATGAAGCAGGTGATATCACAATCAGGAAAATGCTATTTCACATGTGACTGGCCTTAGACTGCCCTCCTTTGTACTCATCATGGCTTCATGGATAGATGGAGCAGTAAAAGAGATGGCTTTTAGATTACTTAGGCTGAATCTGCCCATTGATCTGCAGAGCCCACACCTAGCTTTTCTAACTACAGATCTAGCCCATGACATTGAGAAAATATATTTCTTATGTTTCTCAGTTGGGGACAATTTTTCATGAATATCAGAATAACAGAGTTGGAAGGGATCTTGGAGGTCTTCTAGTCCAACCCCCTGCTTAAGTAGAAGGCCCTATACCATTTCAGACAAAAGGCCAATCTCTTTTTAAAAACCTCCAGTGATGGAATACCTACAAGTTCCATTGGTTATTTGTTCTCGCTGTCAGGAAATTTTTCCTTAGTTCTAGTTTGCATCTCTCCTTGATTAGTTTCCATCCATTGGTTCTTATCTTACCTTCTGTTGTTTTGGAAAATAGGTTAATGCACTCTTCTTTGTTGCATCCCTTCAAATATTGGAACACTGCTATCATGTCACCCCTAGTCCTTCTTTTCACTAGACTAGGCATACCCAGTTCCCGAAACCATTCTTCTTATGTTTTAGCCTCCGTTCCCCTAATAATTTTTGTTGCTCTTTTCTGCATTCTTTCCAGAGTCTCAACATTTTTTTTATATTATGGCAACCAAAACTGAATGTTTTGGTTTTGTATTCCAAGTGTGGCTTTACCAAGGCATTATAAAGTGGTACTAACACATCATGTGAACTTGATTCTATCCTGCAGTTAATGCAGCCTACATTGGCTTTTTTGGTGGCTGCAGCACACTGCTGGCTCAATTGAAGTGGTTGTCTACTAGGATTCCTAGATCCCTCTTGCAGATACTACTATTGAGCCAGGGTCTTCCTATTCTATATCTGCACATTTGGTTTTTCTTATCTAAGTGTAAAATCTTATTTTTCTCACCACTGAATTTCATTTTGTTAGGTAGGGCCCAGTGTTCAAGTCTGTCAAGAACCTTCTGGATCTTGAGCCTATCATCTGTCTGTCTATCTATTTATTTCTACCTACCTTCCTACCTACCTATCTACCTATACATTTGCAAGCTACATGCAAAATGGATTTTTTTTTCTGTTGAATATTTAATCCTCCTCTCATATAAGTAAACGACTATATGCCCCCTTCCCCAAACTAATCCAGATGTCTGGGAGACCATCTGAAGCTGTCTTGGGAATAATCACCAAAGTTTAGAAGGTATATATTGTATATACATCCAGTGATGGAAGTCTTCCATTGTCAAGGTAGACTAGTTAGAGTCTACCCTATCATGTTAAAATTAAATATTTATATATAGGTAGTCCTCACTTAGCAAACCTACTTGGATCCCTCTGTTGCTAAGTGAAGAGGTCATTAAGTGAAATATCCACTGCTGTTAAGCAAGACATCACATGACCGTGACTTTTTATCTCTGCCAGTTTTCCCATTGACCTTGTTTGTTGGAAGCCGGCTGGGAAGATCACAAACGGTGATCATGGGACCATGGGACACTGTGACCATTATAAATATGCAAGAGTTACCAAGCACCCAAACTGTAATCAGGTGATTGTGGGGATCCTGTGACAGAGATAAATGTCACATGGTCGTGGGCTGGTTGCCAAGTGCCCAAATTGTGATCATGTGTCTGTTGGGGATACCGCAACGGTCATAAGTAGGTTACTTTTTTCAGCAGTTGTTGCTTCAAACAGGTGCTAAATGAATAGTTATTAAACAAGGACTACCTGTATATACATATGTATAATCTGAGTTACATTTCAAACTAGAGTAACATGTAAAGCATTATCTTTAAGGGAGGTGGTGTAGCTCAGAAGAGGACATTGTAAAGAAACTTAGAAATGATTTTGGTATGAAAGAACTATTAAGGTTCTTAATTGTCTTCAGTGTATATGCTCTCAGTGTACATAAGGAGAATAAAATACATTTATCAAGAATAAAAAAGATACAATTAAAAAAAAAAAGAAAGAACCATTAAGGAAAAGCTTGGAAGTATGATTATCTAGTCCAGAGGCTGAGGTAAATATCAGAAAATAACCCAGAATGATTCTGTCTTGATTTTGTTAATATTGAAGGGGACAGACAAAAACTTAGAAAGATTTTAAGGATTATGTTATTATACTCTTCTATATTGAAGATCCCTGTAATATTTGTCTCTTGATATGGCTACCTCAAAAGGCTGACAGGCACACATGCTTTTCATGTCAAGTGCCAGGTTTAATCTTATTATCTGCTGAAATTCTGAAGAGCTACTGTTGGGTAGTGGGGACTTCTATTAAAAGGCAGCTTCCATCTTCCTTGAAAGATCATCTCCATAAATTGGAGGCCCTCTTAAAATAAATATAAAATAAAACTAGTATTTTATTTAAAAATAAGTATTTTAAATACTTTAATCCAAGTTATGAACTGAGAGTGTACATAACTCCTAAGAACTGCCACTTTGGATAGAATGCCGGTTACTGATACCTCAGTAATTTTTAAGTCACACTTCAGTGAGTTACAACGTTATCTTTGGATAGCCATCAAACCAAGCTGTCACTCACAACTGAATGAGTGTTGTGCTGTACTATATCTCCAAACATTAATTAAATGCAAAGAAATCTTCAACAAAAGACAATCAATGCTGTCTCAATTCTTCATAGAAATTTCATCTTTAGCTCCCATGTGAGATTCAAGGCATATTTCCACATCACAATGTTCTATTCTAAAGTGAGCTTATCTCTTTTTTTCAGGGTTCAACAATTGTTTCTTAAGTGGCGAAATTGAAGAGGTTTTTTTGTCTCTCCTCCCCAATCACCCTTTTAAAGTACAAGAACTAACAGGAAAATCTTTTGCCCACAAACACTCTTCATCACGATTGTTTTGAAGCCAGACATGAGACTTAAAGAAAGCTGGAGTAATACAGAACAGTTATGATCTACCATACAGTTTCAATATATCTATACGCCATAATCATTGCTGTTGCCATTATTATTCTGATTTATATCCTATCTTTGGCAAGCACTCACTTCATAGCCACTTACTGTACATCTTGAAATCCTCCATTGTTTAGTCAAGATTGGGTGCTATAGATCCCAGACTTCTCTGCAGAAACTTGGTATTAAGGGAATTCTCCATTAGAACATCTGATCAGCTGGTAGGAAGAGTAGTGAAAACACAAGTCTTTTGATCATAAACTACCATTTTACCACTGCTCATCATTCTCAGTAATGTTCCCTGTGGGCTAGATAAGTTGTTGGGGCATTGGTCTGGGTGTGATTGAATGTGTGATTATGTATGTGTAACTTGGCCCGCGAGGAAAAAAAATATAGTTCATTTTTTTTAATGAATCTTCTTCTGTCCCTGCCTGCCTCATGTCACAGTGGTCAATTGCTCAAGAACTGGATTTTCTATGCAAGTTTTATGAAATGCAGGTTATTGAACAATAACTACCAACAGAGTAAAACACAAAACCAAACAGCATAAAATTTAAGTGCTTTTATAACTTCACAGTAGACCTGACTTTTAGGAATTTACTTGATCTTAACCAGAGGGGTAATTGAAGTAAAAATCTGGAAAGGGGAATGAAAAGTGATAAAGAGAGAACTTTGTACAAATTGTTTGCCTCAGGTTAATGACATTGCTGGCATCATCAGTTTCCCATTCTTTATAAATATCTTCATAGACAAGCTTACATTTTGCAAAATCAAAGTAAGCATTGAACATGTCACGTATGTAATCCAATCCCCCTCTGTGGTGAGGTAACCATCTGCTCTGAACATGACCTGTCTGCCATCTGAGCTCCAGAAAAGGATGGGTGGATTAAAGCGGCAATTAATAAGGACAAGAAAGTTGGGTGTGACTCAGAGGCAGGGGTAGAGAGCTGTCGGTCATTTTCTGTGAGTCATCTTAGTATAACATTTCTCTCTCCCCCACACACCCATCCATTATCTACTTCCACTCCATTTGTGGATGCTGGATAGTGACACTACAATGAAAATCACCTTATGCACCGAGTTTTCCCTTTTTTTGTTTTTTGTTTTAAAGAGACTTATTAACAAAAATCAAGATTTGCCAGCTGTTAAAGCAATCATTCTTCAGAATCAAATTAACCACTTTCTCTGTACAAATGTCCATGTATATATCATTTCCTTTTCTTATTCATACTACACCAATATACTGTAGTTTGGATCAGCTGAACTTTTTAAAATAGAAAATATTTCCAATTTATCTCTGGATTATAACTTTAAAATATGTCTGTGTTGCTTAACAATCTTTTCTAACATTCCATTTCACATTGACTTTTCGGTATTGTTTTAAACATACTATTTATTTTTTTTTTAATGTCTGAAGTTTCAATTCATTCTTCCTCTTCCTTCTCATCCTGTTGCTCTCCAGGTATCAATATATGGTTCTGTTCAATCCCAAAGGGGATGTTGCTTTCAGAATGTAATCAGGCATGTTAATTCTTGGAGTCTACTTTGCAGGAAGGAAGAGTTGAAAGAGTTGGATGTTTAGCTTGGAGACGATTAAGAGAAGTATAATGTGCTAGCAACCGTTTACTATCTGAAGGGTAGTCATGCGGAAGATGAAGCAGACTTGTTCATTGTCACACCAAATGGTAGGGCTATTTTGGTTAAAATAACATTAGGAAAATGCACCCAACAGTAAGAAACATTCATGAATTGTTGATGTTAGGACATGGGTCTGGCGTTCTCATTCCATGAGTGTTGAAACAGTGATGGGGTGGCATCTTACCTTGCATTGAATAAGCTGTTGTTGATTCCACCCAGAAAATAGCCTTCAGTGTAAAATAGAGGAACAGCTCAATCAAAGAGTTATGAGTTCATGGCTGCATTTATGCTGGAACTGTTAGGACATGAGTGACAATTTAATTAACCTACGACCCACGAATTCTCCTATGCCTGTTCCCTTATTTATTTATTGTCCTTCCTACTATTCATTTTTTTACATCTTAAACCCTATCCTTCCTTTTTGTCCCATCTACTAAGATTAAGAAAAGCACAACACCATCCTCAGTCTAACCATGTACTCAAATAGAAAAGAGGAAAGAAAGGAAATTAGGATGGAAAAGAGAAAAGGTGCCAAAACTCTATCAAGAAAAGAAGCTGGTCATGTAGGAGTTTTTTAAAAAGAGGAGGACATACTGTCTTTTTAAATAAAGAAGGAATAGTGGCGGATAAATATTCAGGGATAGGAAAAGTAAGACTGATGCACCCAAAGTGATACATGAGAGATAGGATTTAAAAAGCAGATTGGTATCTGATGAAATTGTGCAAAGAAGTGGCAAGAAAGCAGAGACAAAAAGATAGCAGGAAATATAAAAGGATACACTTAAACATGAGCTATGGAAGTTTACATTTAATCCCATTCTGAAAGAGGTGGACAACGCAGCTAATAAAAAAAATGACAATTGGCACTAGAGAAAACGAACACACAGAGTAAGGATAATTCAAAACAGATCCCTATTCAAAAGCAGCAGCAAAAGCATAAGGATACAGCATAAGAATTCCAGAAAATATAGGCTGGGATTAATATTTTAGCAGATATTGGTAAAAGGTGGATCTTGTGTGAGCATAAAAATTGCTAACATCTCAACATGATTAAAGCACTGGAGAACAAAAGAAAAACTGCTGCCAAGTGCAACTTCAGGACTCCAACCCGCTCAGCAGAATAAGTGACAAAAATGTGTATGACCAAATATAGTAATAATACAGAGATGGAGGCAAAAAAATAAAAAAAGCAAACTTCAGATCCTTGCTTGTAAATTTTTAGCAAGCTTCTATGTGAGTCTCCCTTTTTGCAGCAGGGAATGATAATACTGGCCCACCTTCAGGATCGTTAGAGAGTTGTTACAAGGTTTATGCAACCTATAAGATCTTGAAAGGGTTTAGACAGGACGTGGGGGATGGGGAAATGGAAAATGGAAATCTCAAACATGTTTAATAGGGTCATTGGGGAAGAGAGAACACCAAAAATGGGCTAATTCACCCTAGCAGTTAAATATACTGTAACCCTTAAAAAATTAAGACATGGATACCTTCCTGAATTGGGTCAGCTATGACCTGGGAACATCTGAAACCCCTGTAAATTGGGACATCTTGTCTCTCTCTGTGTGTGTGTACAGATAGATCGATAGATCGATAGATAGATAGACAGACAGATAGATAATACATAGATAGATAGGTAGATAGATAGATAGGTAGATAGATAGATAGATAGATAGATAGATAGATAGATAGATAGATAGATAGATAGAGATATAGAGATGGCGATAGTAATAGATATATAGACACACACACACACCATATTTTCCAAGGGGAAAAAACCTATGAACAATCCACCATTTCACTTTTAGAATTGCCCAACAACAATGAACACCTCAAAATACTCTGTTTGTCTATGCCATACTTACTGCTTTATGACTCTGGTTAATAGAAAGCAAGTGAAAGATGTCATAGAGATTAGACCATATCTTTCAGGTGCAAAGACTTCTAGTGGAAAGGATTATGGGAATACATCCAGAGAAGATAAATGAGGACTATTCTGAAAACCGATTTTTTTAAAACCTCAAATCCCAGGCAAAAAAATCAAAAATCAAAAGTGTTTAATCTTTGCAATATCCAACATGAAGTAATCTGAAGATTAGTATAACTTATTTATTAAATTTCTATGCAACCCACCTCACTGATACAGCACCTCTAGGCAGCTATTTTGTCTGGATGACTCAGAAACCAAACTGAACCAAACCCCACATGAAATAGTCACAAAACAAACTGGTTTGGTGGGAGACAACAAAATAGAGGGTTGCAAAATTCAATTAATTTTTTATTAAAGTGTTAAGAATTTAAAAAACATGGTCCTAGTTAGTGAGGCACAAACATTTTTTTACAATCTAAGTATCTATAAAAATTATAGATGATAAGCAGTAGTAACCTAGCTGGTGAGACCTCTTCTAGTATAATTTTTTTACAGCACAAAGGTGCATGTACTGGAAAAGTACCTGCCCTTTGGGTCTAAGTAATGCTTTGTTTGCAGGTAATGAATAAATGAATTGCTTGAAACTCATAAGATTAATCAACTTGATTTATTAATTGGGTGCTAGATCTCAGGGAGCTGGACATATGAGATCTTCTGGATAGACTTCCAGGAAAAGATTTAAATAAAATAAGTACACAAACTGCAGATTCTGTTTGAATTTTTTTCGGGAGGGGAACCCTCCCTAAGAGTAAAAGTAGCTTGAAAGTGGAACCTGTTACCTAAATAGTGGGCTCCCTTTCTCTGGATTTTAAAACAGAATTTAGACAGCTGCCAATTGGGATTCATTTTTTTATTACCCATGTTTCCCTGAAAATAAGACCCTGTTTTATATTTTTTTGAACCCTGAAATAAGCGCTTGGCCTTATTGCCATGCACTTAAAAGCCCAATTGGGCTTATTGTTAGGGGATGTCTTATTTTGGGGGAAACAAGGTAGATTTATCTTTTCTCTTTCCGGCAACATGCAGAAAGCATGTAATGTGTTATATATATTACTCTACACAAATATATGTATACATATGATAATAACATTAGTATCTTGTGAATATATGTATTTATGTATAATAATTTAAACAATACAGAAATTCAGTTTAGAAAATATTGGGCAAACTCTTAATTATATATGTGTAGCATAGCCAATTTAAAGAAGCTGTTTGAAGTAAAGCATTTGCATTTATTTGAGCTTGTGTATCCATATATGTTTGATGATATAAAAACAATAAAATAAAAAAAACCCTCAAAGGTTAGATTCAATGGACCACTAGCTCTTTTTCCTGCCATCAGTTTTTTATGTTTCTATGTAAATATTTATTTACATTCATTTCTGAATTGCTATAATCTTCAGGTCAACATATCTGGCAAGATCAAGGAAGCAAGAGCAACATGGATTTCAATGAGGCTTTTTAAATGCTATTTTAAAGTAAATATAGAATCTTGGAATAAGCATTTCTCAATCTGATTTATAGTGAATTAAGACAGTGTCTCTTTGAAACACTTTGCCCTCACTTCTCTCAGCAAAGTCTGTCTTGCCTTTTCTGTGACAAACATTCAACTGACCCTGCCCCAGGTTTTCTACAGTCTCTTAACCCCCCACTTCAGGGAGGAGTGGAACTACTATAGATCATGACCTCTATCCCCATCACCAACAGGCAGCCCAGAAGGATGCATAGTCAATAGCACTGAAAGTAGCTAAGATGTCTAATACGACCAGAAAGCAGTGGTGACATTCAAATTTTTTCCCTACCAGTTCTGTGGGCGTGGCTTGGTGGTGGTGTCCTGTGACTGAGTGGGCATGGCCAACTCAATGTCATTCACAACCATGCCCACACAGTCACATGACCCCCCCCCCCACCAAGCCACGCCCACAGAACCCGGTAGGAAAAAATATGTGTATGAATACGAGAAGGGCTCATAGTGAATGCTGTGGCAGAGAGAATCTGAAGTTTTCTCCCTCCATTCACAGCAGAACTGCTGCTCCCTTTATGGTCCCTCTTGGCCCCCTCCCTCCCAGAGGTCGAAGTATCTTAAAGGGACAGGCTGCAGCAGTTCCGCTGTGAATGGAGGGAGAAAACTTCAGATCTCTGCTGCATTTAACATTGAATTCTATGGCAGAGAGAATCCAGTTTTCTCCCTCCATTCACAGCGGAGCTGCTGCAGCCTGTCTGCAGCAGAGAGAATCTGAAGTTTTCTCCTGCAGCGGCTGCATCTCCCCCAGGGTCGCTCACCCACGCGCTGGCTGGGCTGGGCCAGAAGCGGCGTGTCTCCCATCACAGGCTGGATGCATAACCTGACCTTGGAAGGCAAGCGGGCGTGGGGGACTGACAGGAAGGCCATGTGGAAGGCAGGAAAGCATGGCAGGGCTGCAGGGAAGGGAGTAGGCTGCTAGCTCTCTTCCCTGCAGCTGGGCGGCCCCGACATGCTTGCCTGCCTTCCACGCGGCCTTTCCAGAGGTCCCCGTGGCCATGCCCACTTAACCTGCCTTCACAAGCTGGCCATGGGGACACTGGGAAGGCCACATGGAAGGCAGGCAAGCATGTCGGGCCCGCCCGCCCATGGTGAATGGAGTAAGGGAGGCCTTCATAAGTGGGCCTGGCTATGGGGACCACCAGGAAAGCTGCATGGAAGGCAGGGAAGCATGGCAAGGCTGCGGGCTATGGGGAAGGCAGTAGGAAGGCAGGATGGGACGGTGGAGGGGCAGGGGCAGCTAGCTAGGCTGCGACTCACAGGCTTACCTGGCAGGCAGATCAGAGCCACTCAGTTGGGGTGCAGTGCTTCAAGCAGGCAAGCTGCAAAGCAGAAACTGTATGCAAGCAAGGACCCACACAGTAGATATGAGGAGTGACTGGGTGGGGTGGGTCGGGTGAGTGGTGACTAGGTTTAGGGGCTTGCCAGCCAGCGCTTGCTACTGGTTCAGCAACCCAGGCCAAATGTCCACTACTGGTTCATTCGAACCAGTCCGAACTGGTCGGATTTCACCCCTGCTAGAAAGGAATTATTTTCCCCAGTGAGGCCCCAATGAAGGCCATTCACTAGTACAACTGGTGCCATTTCACTTCCAAATCCATATTTGAATCCTAATTGAAAGTGTTCTAGATAATCTACTTCCTGTGAACTAGGGGTGACACGATAGCAGTGTTCCAATATCTAAGGGGCTGCCAAAAAGAAGAGGGATCAACTTATTCTACAAAGCACCTGAGGGCAGGACAAGAAGCAATGGATGGAAATTAATTAAGGAGAGAAGAAACCGAGAATTGAGGAGAAATTTCCTGACAGAGAGAACAATAAACCAGTGAAACGACTTGCCTTTAGAAGTTGTGGGTGCTCCAGCACTGGAGGTTTTTAAGAAGAGATTGGACAGTGATTTGTCTGAAATGATATAGGGTTTCCTTCTCGAGCAGGAGTTTGGACTAGAAGACCTCCAAGGTCTCCCTTCCAAGTCTGTAATTTTGTTATTCTGGATGGCTGTCTGGCTCTTAGAATCACAAGAGTTGGTAGGACCATTTTAACTATCAAATACAACTCCCACTATTCATTGCAGGAATTCAAATTAAAGCCTCCTGTACTGTTAGCTGCACATCTTTTACTTGAGCATAGACAATGGAGAGAGCTCACCATGTGTCTGGATAATTAGTTCTACTGTCAAACTGAGGATTTTTCCCCCCCTAACATTCAATCAGAATGTTATAACTTAAATCCATTATAACACAGGTGTCCTGCACATTGGAATGAGAAAGAACAGGTTTTAGCTTTTTTCTATGTGAAACCTTTTAAGTATTTGAAGAGTGCTATGATATGTTTCTTCAGAGAGCTTTTTTCAAGGTTAAATATATCCACCTCCTTAATCTCTCTTCATATGACTTAGTTTCGGTCCCTGGGTCATCTTTGCTGGATGTGTTCCAATTTATCTGAAGCTTTCTTAAAATCTGGAGACGAGGTCTGAAAAGGGGAGAAAATACTGGAACAATTACTTGCTCAATTTGGATACACCGCCAAATTATATTTACTTTCTTTATGCATTCTATTGCTGATTCATATTCAATTTGCAATCAAATAATATTCCAGCATCCTTTTTGCCAGTACTGTTACCAAGTCAGGTACCCCTCACCTTATTCCTGTTCCTATTTCCTAATTGAAAAGTCTTGCATCTCTCTTAGTTACCTCAGACAATTATCCAATCAAATAATTTTTTATTATTATTATTATTAAATTTGTATACCGCCCTACTCCCGAAGGACTCAGGGCGGTGAACAGCCATAAAATAAAACATGTAGATACAAAATTTAAAATAGAGATAAAACTAATTAAATAAATTTGATAAAATTACTCTGGGAAAAGTTGTTCTTGATAAATTCATGCTGACTTCTGCTAATTACCACATTGTCTTCAAAGTGCTTACAGATCCATTTGTTTATAATTCACCCCAGAATCTTCCTAGGTGTATTTAAGATGACTAGTTTATACTTTCCTGGATCTTCCTTTTTCCTATTTTACAAGATAATATTTGACTTCCTCCCAGTGCCTGATTTAGAATTTGTGAGGTACCAAGCTGTATAATGCTTCGAGATCCTTGTTAAAAAGTTATATCAGAAGATCTCACTAAAATGTGTTCCAAAACAGAATTCTGGATCACCACAAAAATTTGAAAACATATATATGCCTTTTAATTATTTAATAGCAAAGCAATAAAGTGAAAAATACAAATTATGCATTTCCTGATTACATATTTATCATTTGGCTGGCTTGACCTCTTTCATAGATTATAACATAATATACCCTGGAAACAATATTTAAATGTGAATCTTAAATAATTTAAAGACATTAATACAACCAAGATTATTTTATTAATATAAATAAACGTGAACTAATTTGCAAAATCAGAAAACTGATATTTTGTAATTTTGTGAGGCCATCAGATTGTGAAACTCTAAACTGTAGGTTGTTTAGTTTGTACCTAAATCTGGTACTGATCTCTGCAGTCTACTAGCCTGTTCTTTGGAATCTTCTTGAGATAATACTTTTTGAGTTTGGTTAAAACATCAACTAGTTTTTTTCAGTGATATAACTTGTAAATCTTCTGGTCTCAGAAATTCAAAGTCATTCATATTAAAGCAAGTTTTTGTTTTTGTTTTTAGAAGCAACAGTTGAGAAACAATGCTGAGAATTACTCCTATCTTTATTTTAGCTTTCTGTTCAACCGGTATGGCATAATTGTGCTTTTTCTGAATGAGACCGTGAGAAATGATTGTTAATCTATTTTGAGACAGCAGTGCAAGGGCAGAACCTCATACTGATTCATATTTAGAGCTTAACTGTTGATGAATGGAGTATGAGTTACCAACAGTAACTCATCATGGAAAATGGAGATGCCAATTTGCAAATGTATAAAGATGCAGAAATTAGCACCAGTTTCTGCAGTAGTTACAGAGAAATGTACATGTTCTTTTTTTAAAGGCATTTCTTTCCCTTAGCTTTACATTTTGCTGGTGATTAGGCTATATGATATATATGACATGGAATGGGACTATTTCTGATTATATATGTATTTCTATGTTATCTCTGTGGACTACAAGCTTTTTATGGATCTTCCTCAAGAATCCACCATTCCTCAAGAATGGTGGCTCAGCAGACTAAAAGCATTGTGATTAACACCAGCTGTCTGCAATTACTGTAAGTTCGAATCTCACCAGGCTCAAGGTTGACTCAGTCTTCCATCCTTTCTAAGGTAGGTAAAATGAGGACCCAGTTTGTGGGAGCAATAAGCTGACTTTGTATAAATTTACAAAAGTATGAAGGCTATTGCTTAACACATTGTAAGCTGCCCTGAGTCTCCAGAGAAGGGCGGCATATAAATCAAATAAAAAAAAAATCCATTAGGTTTTTAAAAGGCCCTATATGGAAGGTTCAAGGGCAAAGGACTTCTGATAAACCATGTCCTCTTTTAGTAGGTAACAATGGCTTAATGCACTGCAAGGACCATTTTAATTTGCAGCATTTTAATTTATTTCAGTGCTACAGAGTGATATTACATAAGGGAGACTGTCAAAAATTAATTTAGTGCTTAGGACTTGCCTCTCAGTGCTATTCAAAATTTCATCTGTTTTTAGGAAAGCTCCCGAACTGGAATTCTTGTAGGATCCTCGGGCTCCAACATCTGCTTACAAAATCAGATTTGCTTTATAATTTGGGACATTAACATTTTAGAGGAATTGTACAAGTCTATAAGGGGCTCAAAGCTTATTCCTGAATTTTTGGTTCATGTTTTTTTCTTGAGGGAGAGATGAGATTTTGACAGTTGGAAGCAGCATTATTTTTCTGTGCTGAGTTGTAGAATATTTTCTCTCAGAAAGCAAGATGTTATTTCTCTATTCTACTTTCAGAAAAAAAGATAAAAATAGTCTTAAATATTATTGAGCATTTAGACATTACTGGAAATAGTTTTTGTATTATTTAATGTGTTATCTTTATTGGTTGTCTTTTTCCTTTTTTTCCCATTGACTTTTTATTGGTATTTTAAATTGCGGCAGATTGCTGTTGTTTCATAAATATTGTAGATAAATGGCAAATACAATTTGACCCAGACTTTGTAATGTTTAGATTAGACCCATTGAAATCAATGAGTTTGTTGTTCATTCTTAGTTATTATTTCAACAAATTCTGGATCCAATCCGAAAGAATATACCATTTAGTGTCATTCAGATATTTTGGACTGTATTTTTTCATAGCTAATTATTACCTTTGGCCAAAGGGGATTTTGCTGTCAAAAAAATCTGGGGGATAAAAGGTGTGGAGCAAAGCCTTCTGAGTGCAGAAAAATCTGTAATCAATTCCACAGGTGTAGGGATTTCACAAAACTGTACAGTTTCTGATTATTTCCTATGACAGGCGTAGTTTCTTGTGCCACTAATTTGCCAATTTTAAAAGAATTAAGAATACAACAATAATCCTGCTGAAGAGTGCATTGTGTCCAGCAAAAATTCTATCTAGATGACCATTCTGTTTCCACAGAGACCAATTAGATGTCAGTGGGGAGTCTTTAAAAAGTCCACCTTCTCTCGAATCTAGTTCCCACTATGACAAACAAATGCTAACATGAAGTTCTGAAGCAGAGTATGAAAGTAATAATTCTCTCCTGGTTTTGCTTCCTAGTGTTTAAATAATGAAACACCATGTACAATTTCATCTGTCATTTCCAACTATCAAGCAAATTTTGAAGCTTGATTAATTTAAAAAGTTATTTATATTACCTAAGAACCATGTTAAATACCATAGTTTAGGACAGTCAAACTGGTGTCCTCTAGCTGGAGTATAGCGTCTAGCATTTGAATCTGATGTTTTGAGTATATCTGAAGGCTACCAGTTTGAAATGGGTTGTTTTAACATAACAGGAATAAGTCCATTACATGCTTATTTGTAAGTAGCATTAACTATGATTACCTTAAAATAATCTATTCCAAACTATGCTTCTGAAGCTAGTTTACTTAAATTAGCCACAGTTAATATTAACTTTTGCTAAGTAGTCTCAGCCTTGTAAAGTTAGGACACTGGTTAAAAAATAAGAGGGCCTCTGAATTTCTGGGAATAGAATTTCTTCTGTTAAACACATAAGTTAATAAGTGGAGAACAGAAACAGAAACTTCAGTTTGAATATGGCTCAATATGCTATCATTTTTAATTGGATAATGATGTTTCATTTAACTATTTTTTTTACTTAAAATCAGTATATATTTATTTATTTATTTATTTATTATTTATTAATCAAATTTCTATACCACCCTACTCCCGAAGGACTCAGGGCGGTGAACAGCCAAGATAAAATACAGATAATACAAATATTAAAAAATCCCTTAAAATTATTAAATATTCGGCCGAAACACAGATTAAAACACCCAATTTGTAAAATCACGAATTAAAAAATTTAAAAATTTAAAAGATGGGAGTTAGGCCAGGCCAGCTTGCTGAAATAGAAAAGTTTTGAGAGCACGGCGAAATGTGCGCAGGTCCGGGATCTTCCGTATCTCTGGGGGGAGCTCGTTCCAGATGGTAGGTGCCCCCACAGAGAAGGCTCTCCCCCTGGGGGCCACCAGTCGACACTGTTTGGCCGACGGCACCCTGAGGAGCCCCTCTCTATGGGAGCATACTGGTCGGTGAGAGGCTATTGGTAGCAGAAGGCGGTCTCGTAGATACCCCGGTCCGATGCCATGGAGCGCTCTAAAGGTGGTAACCAAAACCTTGAAGTGCACCCGGAAGACCACCGGGAGCCAGTGCAGCTCGCGCAGGAGGGGGGTCACATGGGAGCGCCACATCGCTCCCATAACCACCCGCGCGGCCGCATTCTGGACCAGCTGGAGCCTCCGGGTGCTTCTCAAGGGGAGCCCCATGTAGAGAGCATTGCAGTAGTCCAAGCGGGAAGTAACGAGAGCATGAGTGACTGTATTTAACGAGTCCCGATCCAGAAAGGGACGCAACTGGCGAATCAGGCGGACCTGATAAAAAGTCCCCCTGGCCACGGCCGTCATGTGCTCTTCTAAAGACAGCCGTGAGTCCAGGAGGACACCCAAGTTGCGAACCCTCTCCGTGGGGGCCAGTGACTCGCCTCCAATAGTCAGTGATGGCACCAACTGACTATATCGGGATGTCGGAAACCACAGCCACTCGGTCTTGGATGGGTTGAGTCTGAGTCTGTTTCTCCCCATCCAGATCCGCACGGCCTCCAGGCACCGGGACATCACTTCAAGGGCATCATTGGGGTGGTCCGGGGTGGAGATGTACAGCTGAGTATCATCAGCGTACTGGTGGTACTTCACCCCGAAACCACGGATGATCTCACCCAGCGGCTTCACATAAATGTTGAACAGAAGGGGCGAGAGGACCGACCCTTGTGGCACCCCACATACAAGGGGCCTCGGGGTCGACCTCTGCCCCCCTGTCAACACAGACTGCGACCGGTCAGAGAGAAAGGAGGAGAACCACCGTAGGACAGTGCCCCCCACCCCTAACTCCTCTAGCCGGTGCAGCATGATACCATGGTCGATGGTATCAAAAGCCGCTGAGAGGTCTAATAGGACCAGGACAGAGGAACAACCCCTGTCCCGAGCCCTCCAGAGATCATCAACCAACGCGACCAATGCCGTTTCCGTGCTGTACCCAGGCCTGAAGCCCGACTGGAACGGATCCAGATACGACGATTCATCCAGGTACTGGGGGAGCTGTCGCGCTACCACACTCTCAACAACCTTCGCAACGAAGCGAAGGTTGGAGACTGGACGATAATTTGCCAACACTGCCGGGTCCAGGGAAGGTTTCTTGAGGAGTTCACAGTTAAAATATTTTTACAGTCCTAAATATGTTCCAAAGTCATCCTCCTCCACACAAAACAAAACAAAACAAAAACCTAAAGCAACCCAAAGGTTTTATTTTTCTCAAAATGAAAATACTTTAGCCCTGTCTGCTTTGCTTGCCCCTTTTTGGGCTGTCACAGGTCCATAATTTCTTTCCTAGAGCTGTCAACCAGCTGTAAGCAAGAATCTCCATGGGTTGCACCATAAGAAGTTACAGAAATCTGCAGATGAACGCAACAGAACTTCAAAGTTGAAACCTTCACTGACATTTATTTATTTAAATAATTTGAACAACCACCATTTTGTGAAAGTGAGCAGTATGTAAGAATTAAAAATAAGAGGACCTCCATTTATTCAGAGCTGTTAAAATGTGTCCTCCCCAGAAGCGGATTCCTGAACTCATCATGACTAGTCAAGGGTCAGAGACGAGAGCCTGGGAACTCCGGTTTGTAACCGTGTCCTTCTGAGCAGGTAGGAGAAGGATACTACTGATAGAATGCAAGTGTTCCATTAGATATAGAAGTGTGTGGCCACTTTGATTGTGGGAGGCATGCTGAGTCCATGACTTCACATCCCTAATAACACGTGACACTGATGACATTGTGCACTGTGTTGACTTCACAGCACTTACATGAAATCACCTTATTTAGTTAATAATTTTGAGTGAATTAATGACATCTGAAGTCTTACCCTATGTGAGGAATAAATAAATCCTGGCATGGCAGATGCTGAAAACTTCAAAGGTCCTGATGATTTACAGAGGATTAGTGCATTGTGCAATGTCTTGCTGTTGATATTTTATCATTTCAGCCTCACTGGTTAAAGCTGTAATAAAGCCAGAAAACTTGGGACTGATGTCTCAGATCAAAAAGTAGAGACAGGAAGGAAATATTTATGGGAAAATCAGATTCCAAAACATACAAAAATCATTTATGCATAAACATCCAGAAGCTGGATTCAACATACCTATGTACAGTTCTTGGTTTAGGGTAGCCAGTTTATTTCTGAATAAACACACAGAGGATGAAGCTGAATAGTATTATTCACCAAGAATACTTCCCACTCAAGTGGCAGTAACATTACTTAGAAAGTCATTTGATTTTATCTTAAAGATATAATGTGTTTTCCACAGAACATGTCAAATGCGGTAATTCTAAATTGTATCAACTAATTGCTTTGTGTGAAAGTTTTATACTATCTTAAAATCCATTCCAGACGCAATTTGCAAACCATGTTTTTTTGCAACAACAATTGCTGTTGACTTTCTCCCAAAGCACAGTACTCTATTATACGTCTAATCAATCTCTCCTCTGAGGAGTGAAAGGAAGCACTCATTTTAATTCCAGTTTTTCCAATTTGCCCTTCTAATAAGCTTGTCAGTATATTTGTAATGCAACATCTCTGATGATTATTCAATTATTAGAATGGATTTCTATAGACATATTCAGGCTACTTTCAAAGGTTTGACTGAGGCTGTTAGGTCCTCCTAAAATAACTGTAATTGCAACTTTTAATGGGATCATAGACAAAAAGACTCTATATTGGTGTGAGGTGAAATTAATGAAAGCAGCAACAAAATATTCTCTTCTGGAAATTCTCAGCGAATACTGGTGGTTTAGGGTCCATCCAAGCTTTATGAAAAAGCCTAAGAATTGTCCAAGTATCTTCATTACTATTACTATTATTGTAACTCAATGATTCTTAGGCTTTAGATCATTTCAAAATGCTGAGTTAATTCTGTATATTGGGGTGTGCTTCCCCAATTCAAACTTTGATTATAACAAAATACCAAACAATATCAATGAGTTTGCATTTACCGAGTTTAAAGGGACAGGAATATTGTATGAGGAATTCTTTGCACAAATGACATTGGCAGGAATAAGAGATTGGATTGGTCTCAAAGATTATATAATTGTTTATTGTAATAAATTTATTTATTTACAATAAATAAACAAATAAAACATTGCTGCCCAAATTTACATATAGAAAGTTCTTTGTGTATATGCTTAAGACAAACATCTCAGTCCCACATAATTCAATAAATGTTGCAAAGAAATGTATGGAAACAAATTTCAGAGAAATAGCACTCAGTTTAAAAAGTTGTACCCATTAACATTAAATGTGGAATAACCCAATCTTAAAGCATTTCAGTATTTTTAAATTGTAAATAATACAGAAGCAAAACCCGCATGGAATTGCTAAAATGTCCAATTCATTATTATTTTAAAAAAGATTAAAAAATAATTTCTGAACATTAAAGTGCAATCAAACACCACAGAAATTATTTAAACTTTCCATAGGGAAGAAAAAAAAGCTGCACTCTAAAAATGCTACAAGGGTATTGATGTCTATTAAATATTTACTTTTCTCTCTAGCTCACACTAGAAAGAGTAATTTGTGTTTGGCAGAAACTGGCTGCAATTATGTTAGTCAATCCAAAAGCCCAACTTGCTCATGCAAAATGCAAACAAATTAGTTAAAATGGTCTAATTAGCAGACTGAAAAAATGCAAAGCAAGGCTGCCATAAAATGGTGAGCTATCCAAGTATGCTTTTTACCAAATAAACAAAGATGGAATATAAAATGCCCTAATCAGTCCCATACCACTGAAGGCTGCAAGTGCTCATTTAATAAAAACTTTGCCGACTCTCTTCTTATTGCTCATGTGTAATGCAAATTCAATCTAGAACAATTGAGGCTTTTTTTCAGGGCTGTCCATGTTGTGACCCAGCAAAGCAAAGGCACTCACAGCATATTCTCCACTTCTTTTTATTGATCAAAGATACTTCCAACAAGGGGGCAATTTGGAAGAGAAATATCATCCAACAGATTATTTTTGTCCTAATTTGATTTACTTCGGTTACATCTCAGGCTTAATCTTTTGCATTTCCTAACATCTGAAATCGTGAAATACAATTTGATGATTTTATTTCAATCAATACATTATACATTGATGTAGACAAAACCGCATGACGCATTCACAATACACGGCATTCATCCTCACATATCCTGGCATAAATATGCCTATAGAGTTAATTTTTTGCTCCATGATATCTTCATGATGAAATTTTTATCCTCTCTCAGCCAGCAACTGATAGCAATTGAAAGTCATTTTTAGCTGTTCCAGTTTTCAAGCAATGTTTCCCTTCTTTTACCAACACAATTTTGGCACAGATATAATCTAACGCACTTCACTATGATGTGTTGCTCATACAACCTGAAGAAGGAACTGCCCAGATCTTCTGACCATATTGTTGTGAGCACATTTAATGCCTGACTGGCAGTTTCCAAAATTTTTGTTTTATACAAATGCATCATACACACAAGATTTTGCATTCTTTTGAAATAGCAACAGATCTCAAGAATGCTTGTGAAAGTGCACCAGTGTGGGCTCAACCTAGGTAACCCAAAAGGATAATTTAAACCAGGAAAGAGTGCCAGGTTCTCCCAGCTGTATGTTTCTGGTTCTGTCATCACTGAGCACATTATAGGTGTTCAGTTCTTGTGGTAGGAAGTGGTAGCGTCATTTTGCCACTCCATTCTGACTATTTTGCCATGTACAAACCATCTCCAGGTGCTCCAGGTGCTGAAACAGAACTGGACATTGTGCCAGCAAGGCCATTAGATTGTAGCACAAATCAAGGGTGAAGTTCATTTGACATTGATCATGCCTTCCCCATTATTTTTTCAAATGGTGAAATTAAAAAATGCCTGTAAAGAAAAGAGATAGAAAGAAATCCCATGAAGGTAATATAGTGATTAAAATAAAATAAACATGACAAAAGAGGAAAAAAACTGAATTAACAGAAAAAAGATCCATATGTGCACTATAATTAATTATATTTAATTCAGTAATTAAGCTTCTCATCTAGGCCACATATCAACATATTGCTTCATCTTTACATTTTTAGAATGCAAAAGCTTTTATAAGATGGCAAATGTGTATTACAAACTCATATTCTGGATCAATTGCTTAAAATCAAAGAGGTTACATTTATTTCCAAGTACATGGAATTACCATCTTTTCATATCCCAGATTTAATGGAATTAAAGTTCAGATGGCAGAGTTTTAGAAATATTGTTCAATATCACGTTGATAGACAGAATCATAACCAGATGGATTTCTAACTGGCTGCCAAAACACACTCAACGAGTAATCATTAATGATGCTACATCTACATGGAGGGAAGTAAGCAGTGGGGTACCACAAGGCTCCGTCTTAGGCCCATTACTCTTCAATATCTTCATAAATGACTTAGGGAATAGAAGGGGAACTCATCAAATTTGCACAAAACTGGTAGGAATAGCCTACACCCCAGAAGACAAGCTCAAGATCCAAAAAGATCTTGACAGACTTGAACAATAGACCCTATCTAACAAAATGAAATTTAATGTGGAGAAAAGCAAGGTTTTACACCTGGGCAGGAAAAACCAAAGGTACAAGTACAAATTTGGTGAAACCTGGCTCAAAAACAGTAACTGTGAGAGGGACCTCGGAGTCCTAATGGACAATCACTTAAACAGAGTCAGCAGTGTGCGGCTAATACAGCTAATACAAACTTTGGTTGCATAAACAGAGGCATAGAATCAAAATCACATACAGTATTAGTACCATTTTATAAAGCCTTAGTAAGGCCACACCTGGAATACTGCGTCCAGTTTTGGTCACTATATTACAAAAAAGATGGTGAGACTTTGGAAAAAGTACAAAGAAGAGGAACTATGATGATTAAAGGTTTAGAGACTAAAACATATAAAGAATGGTTACACAATTTGGGTTTGGCTAGTCTAGAGAAAATAAGAACTGGGGGGGAGGGGACATTTGATAGCAGTATTCCAGTATTTGGAAGAATACTGGAATACAAAGAAGAGGGGGTTAATTTATTTTCAAAAGCACCAGAGGGCAGGGCAAGAAACAACGGGGGAAAACTAATCAAGGAAAGAAGCAACTTGGAATTAAGGAGAAACTTCCTACCAGTGAGGACAATTAACCAATGGAACAGCTTGCCTTCAGAAGTTGTGGGTATTTCATCAAATGGAGGTTTTTAAGCAGAGACTGGACAGCCACTTGAAATGGTATAGGGTCTTCTGCCTCAGCAGGGAGGTTGGACTAGAAGACTTCCAAGATCTATTATGATTGATTGAGATCCTTAACTAGACCTTTTCTTTTTAAAATTATATTTATTCTATACAATATAGTGATTTGAAACCAGAATGTGGTTGTAACAGAATATGACCAAACCATATGAGTTGAAGAAACTTCACATTTTCTACATCACCAAAAAAGACTTTTTAAAAAATCTGATGTCCATTTTAAAAAATATATTTTTGAGGGGTCCAATAAACTGTTCTGTTTTCTGTTGAATTTCATGTTTAAATCATGCTTCATATTTTTAATAGCTGCACCCACTGATTCTCCAACATTGAATATTCTAATTCTTCATTCTGTAATCCACATACATAACTAATGCTAATTTTCTCTTCACTTTTTAATGCTTTATAAAGTTGAACTGTTAGTTTCTTTTCAAGTACTACATTTCTTGTAAAAGCTAAAATTGGAAGTATCTTAGAGGCTGCTAGATCATTTTGGGCCATACTGTTTAATTAATGATTCAACTGAATATCTATATTACCAAGTGTATACTGCAGGTTGGTCAAAATGCCATCTCTAAAAAGTCTTCAAAACAATTGTCAGGAATCAACTGATTTAAAATATCAATTCCTTGTTTAGCCCTAGCATGACTATAGAACATCTTCTGTATTATTGTCAAATTTGGGTTATTCCATAATGTCAATTTCTCTTGCGATTTGGAGTCAAAATGTAACTAATCACCAATTAATAACCAAATACGCCTAGTATCTTTCAAAACTGGAATTGAAGATCCAAGCTTAGAATAGCTGAACCTCCCTCCCCAAGATTTCAAAGGTGTTATAGAGTTGCTCTCCAAATGGGCCCAAAGAGAAAATTAATTGTGGGAACTTTCATCTGCCCCATCAACAAAAAATAAAAATAAAAATCCAATTATATAGTTGAAATTCTGGTAGGTTGAAATTGCCATCATCCTAATATAGCCATAATGTAAATAAAATATTCTAGGGGTGTTATCAGGCCAGATTTTTCCCCATTAATTTATCTACACTATCTGCATATCTAAAAGAAGTTAATACTTCAACCTCTCTTATAATAAACATTCATTTCAATGTAATGTTTATTTTGTAAAACCAATCTTACCCTAAAGACTTAATGAGAGTTTAATCATTGAGTTATATCTACTGAAATTGCATCCAACCATTTGGACATGTTTAATTCAACATATTGTGATATATTTCAAGAAAAATTTAAACCCAGACATTTTATAGAGTCTGTATAAATTATAAAAAAAAATCTCTTCAAGTAACATATAAATATTAATGATCAAAAAGGCAATAAATTAGACGTTCCAATTAATAGTATAACCAGAACATAAATCACATAGTTGTATGACTTAAACTTTGGTAATAACATCATGCAATTAGTACGAATAACCATATCATACACATGCATGTAAGAACAATTTATATTCAGTGTTGAATGCCATTGTGCCTTTAATATACTGAGAATGTCAAAATCAAAGATTTGAGAACCCAGCTCTGTTAGGTGCCTTGATACAAAGTTTGACTGACTGAGAGACAAATCCATTTGTAATAATTACTGGATAGTAATACCAAAAATTATAATCTAATAAAATAATGAGAATTTAAATTTTTTAGAACATTATTAAATTCAATCTGGGTCTCACCAAAGGCCTTTTCAAACAGCTGATTAAGGATATATCTCTAGCTATATCCTTATTATCAATCACCAAGCAGGTGATTGTCAGATGCTTGTCTATTGTCAGGTATTGTTAGATACTTGTCTCTCAGCTAGTATTGTAGTTCATGTTATATAAGTGTTGTGGCCCGTCAGTGGCCTGTGCAGATTATAGCTGATTCTGACAACAAGGAGGCTGGTGTGGTGCTGTGCCAGCAGCCTGTGCAGCTGGCACTTGAGTCAGACAATGAGGAGGCTGGAGAATATGTGGTGCCAGAGGCAGGGATTCAGCCAGGGCCTTCAGAACCTTCAGAAGCTCCTTTAAGTGAAGAGGATGAAGAGGAGGAGCCTCTTCTCGATGCACGGGTGCGCAGAGCTGCCAAAAGGCAGGAGTGACTCCTCAGGAGGAGGTCTCCTCGAGAGTAAGGTTTGGGGCTAATTGACCACTCCCTTAGCCTATTTAAGGAGGAACGCCGACTGAAGCAAGTTGTAGGGAACAACTTTAGTTCACTCTCCTTCGCATCTGGATTTTCTGCAAATTGCTTCTGGGCTTTCTGCCAACCATAGTAAGATTGTGATTACTTTATCTTTGGTTTCTTGTAGGCTGTTAAGAAAGTTTATTAACAGCCTTTGTTTGAAAAAGACTGAGTTATTTTAGTAAATTTAAGTTTGGTACAGACTTTGTGTGTGATGTGTTCTTTGGGGTCTGTAGCTGGGGCAGAACAATAAGGTTCATATTAGCTTGCACATCTTGTGGATCTTTTTCAAGGATTAATATTATTGTAACGTTATAGCAATAGCAATAGCACTTAGACTTATATACCGCTTCACAGTACTTTATAGCCCTCTCTAAGCGATTTACAGAGTCAGCATATTGCAACAATCTGAGTCCTCATTTTACTGACCTCAGAAGGATGGAAGGATGATTCAACCTTGAGTCAGTGAGAATCCAACTGCCAAAGTGCAGAACTGCAGCCAGCAGTCAGCAGAAGCAGCCTGCAGTACTGTATTCTAACCACTGCACCACCACAGCTCATCATAAAATGATAAAGGAAATGCATTAATATTAAATCACTGATTATGAATCTCCAAAAGGTAGGTGCATAAAACAACTTTCTGATATTTCTTTCTTTCCCACTTTTATTATTTTTAAAATAGTTCAAGGCAGCAAACGTATCCAACACGCCTTCCTCCTCCTATTCTCCCCACAATAACAAACCTGTGAGGTGAGTTGGACTGAGAGAGAGTGACTGGCCCAAGCTGTCCTTCATGGCTAAGGCTGGACTAGAGCACAAAGTCTATTCCAGCTTCAACTGGAAGGTGTCTGTTCTTTTACACATTGTCTGTATTATACAAAGAAAGGAATGACAAGAAGCCAACAGAGCCCAGGACTGTGGGTGAGAAGCCAACAGAGCCCACGGACTATAAAGCTGCCCACCAATGACCTCTTGAGTAGTATCACCACTAGCACCACGTTCCAGAAAGCCTTGATAAAAAGACAAAGGAAAGGAAAGAATTTGTCATTACCCCAATGCATACATAGCTAGCCCACCTATGCAATTGATCATCCCAACCCTTCCTCCCTTACTCTCCCTCAGCTGCTGCACTAAGTCTACCACCAATTTTTCTATTTTCCCAGCCTCTCTCCTTTGACTTAGAAGACCCTATTCCAGTGTGCCTCCATCCCTTCAATCTTCCTTGTACCTTCTCAGCTTCTGTTCTGCAACTCAGCCTATTGTTATGCCAATATATTGATCACTTGGCCCACTTAACCTTCCAACACTTTTTCTTTTCTCTCACATGCCTCAACCATGAAGTATGCCCGCACCTTTCTATCAAACTTCCTCCTTCACCCAAACTGAAGCATGAGGTATGCACAGAACCTTATACATTCTGAGAGGGCACAGTGATCTCTGCCTGGACTGCATATGGTAATGAACTAAATCCATTATAAGTGCTGACAAGACAAATGTGTTCTCCATTGTGTCCAAAGTCCACTAAAGGTGGATGTCTATGGAGATTCTCAATCATCCAGGTCATGGTTGAAAAAGCATCTTTGGGACACTAAAGCTGGACTTGTATACTTTTTCTTATATCTATGTTTTTTTTCCCTCTGATACTTTACAGAGCAGCCTGCTACTCAGTTCTCTTCCCTGGAGACATGAATATTTCTAAGTGTATGGATATTTAACTTTTAATAACATATAACATTCCAGCAATAGGTCTTTTATCATTGAGCAACTGTCAGATTAAAGCAGCTATTGTGCAGTAAAGAAGCTGAGACACTCCTCGTGTGATCCATATTCTATGCAGTTGATCATAGTGAAAAAAAAAAGTAACTATTATTCCCCACATTCATTTCTTTGTTCTTTAGATTGCACCAAAGTTCCTCGCTAGTCTGCTCTAGTGAGATCTGTTTGTGGTGTAGCTTTCAGATTTCACTGGTAATTCATTTTTATTTCTGCTTTAAAGATAAATGGCATACTTTTATTTTTGGCAAATAAGATATGAAAAAAAAATCCTGTGCAGTGAAACAAAAATCTCTAAAGTAATGCATAAAACACATTTTAATAAATCTCTTTCAACAGTTTATTACAAGGTATTATTTAATTAGGGACATCCAGAAGAGGAGGAAACTTTCAAAGAAGTCAAGAAGGTCATTTGATCACAGGCCAGTCCTCTTTTTTTATGTGTGCAAAACATGTAAAAAAAATGGTGAGGCTTTGATCACACAATGCCATCCACTATCTTGACTTTATTGACTCCTCCCATGGATGCCCTTGAGAAACATGAAACATACTTAAATGAGACCTAATCTAATGGACACATTATCTGATTCAAGTTTTCATATTTTAGACACAGTACGCAAAGAACAAGATGCCTTGAAAAGTCCGTAATGTTAGGAAAGTAGAAGGAAACAGAAGAAACAGATAAATAGCATCAGGGTGAATGGACTCAATTACAGCTGCAGTGACTTCATTGTTGGAAGACTTGAATGACACTTGCGGACAAACCATCCTGGGAAAATCTATCTATTTGGTCACTAAGAATCAACAGTGCCCTAAGGGCACATAATCAATCAGGATCAAGCAACGTTTGGCTAGATGCTGCCAGTTTCTGTAACAGGTGAAGCAGAAGATAACATGGTGCCAAATCATTTAGAAACTTACTGGTTCTAAGCAGCATTTTGCTGTAGTGGTAAGAAGAAAAAAAACCTGAATATGAAAGGATTTTTCCAGAACTTGACTGTGAAAAGCATAAAGAAGAGTCTTCTGCAATGCAGTTTAGGAATAATTCACCATTCCATACAGTATGTTGGGCAGATGTTAAAATATATGACAAAATGTAAGAGAATGCCACAACATTCACATTTTTCACAACAGTGAAAAATGTTGGGTAGTTTCTAAAATTTTTTACTACAGGTTCTGTGGGTGTGGCTTATTTTGTGGGTGTGGCTTGATGGTGATAATGTGACTGGGTGGGCATGGCTAACTTTTTTTTTTTTACTTTTAAAAGCATTTTTTCTACAACCTTAAGAGGTTACAGAAAAAAAAATGCTTTTAAAAATTAAAAAAAAAGCCTCTGACGATCAGGCAACTCAGCTAGGATCGCCAGAGGCTTTTAAAGGCATTTTTTTTCCTACAACCTCTTCGGCCAAAGAGGTTGCAGAAAAAAATGCTTTTAGAAGCCTCTGACGATCCCAGCTGAGCTGCGCAATCATCAGAGGCTTTTTTTTTTACTTTTAAAAGCATTTTTTCGGCCAAAGAGGTTGTAGAAAAAATGCTTTTAAAAGTAAAAAAAAAAAAGCCTCTGATAAGGTGCGCGGGGTAAGCAAGTGGCGACTGGGCCGGAACCAGTTCGGGGGCGTGGCCAGCCAATGTTATTACCGGTTATCCGAACTACTACAAATTTTTACTACTGGTTCTTGCGAACTGGTGCGAACCGGGAGCAACCTACCACTGTTTTGGTAGTAAAATATGAGAAACAAGTAGACTTTGTGCATTCCCCTCAAGTATTTTTTAAAACCTGCCATATCTTAAATCCTGAAAAATCAGAGAATGTTACTCAGTGGTATGTACTTGCTTTGCTTTCAGATTCCATTTACTTCTCTGCCATCTTCATTGAAGGAGGATTACATCCTAAACCTAAGGTCCTAAAAAGCCACAGACAACCAGGGCTGACATATATTATAGATACAAGCACTTCAACTGTACATCTGAAAGAACTGATCAAATGAATGTACACATAGTATGAGCATGCATAGCTTCTCTAGCTCTGGGTTAAAACTATTAAAGACAGTTTTGGATGTATGAGTTAGGAAAGAAATTCCCCCTTTTCTCTGAAAAAAATGATTTATATTTATTCACCTTTCCTTCAAGGGACTCCAGGCAATGTACAGGATTCTATCTCTAAATTTACATCTCTCCCTTCATGTCATCCTCCTTCCAATATAATCTCACCACCTACTTAATGTTGTTTGAGAGGATAAACTGGTCCAGAGTCTCTCTGGGAACCTTTTGTCTAAAGGGGATCTAACCAGATGCTCACCAGTTCCAATGATTTCTGTTTTCAGAGCTAATCATTAGGTCATGAAAAGGAACTGCATCAGTGGTGGGATTCAAAATTTCTTACTACCGGTTCTGTGAGCGTGTCTTGGCATGGCTTGGTGGGCGTGACAGGGGAAGGATACTGTAAAATCTCCATTCCCTCCCCACTCCAGGGGAAGGTTACTGCAAAATCCCCATTTTCTTCCCACTCCAGGGAAAGGTTACTGCAAATCCCCATTTCCTCCCGATCAGCTGGGACTCGGGAAGCAGAGAATAGATGGGGGCGGGGCCAGTCAGAGGTGGTATTTACTGGTTCTCCGAACTACTCAAAATTTCTGCTACCGGTTCTCCAGAACTGGTCAGAACCTGCTGAATACCATCTCAGAACTGCATGTCTCTTCCTGAGTTTTTGTCCCTTTTTTAGCACACGTAGATTTTGTTTGTGTGGGACATCATCCAGAAAGGTGACAAGTCTGCACTTCCTAAGTGTATTAATCTTGCTCAGGGCAAGGAGAAGAGGACATTTTGAGGAAGAAAGCCACAGTGGTCTATAACTTCCAAGTTAAAAAGAAAGTTTATCTCGGGCTAACAGATGATGGGGTTTAACAACATGGGGTAGATCACACCTTCATTCACTGTTTGTGAACATTCCTGACTTCCTGCCTGATTCTTCCCCATCAATAGAAAGCTGAGCAGCATGAACTGCTACACCGGCAGTGATCTTTCAGTGGCACTGAATATCAAGTACTTTATTTGAGGTTTTTTCCCATATAATTTATGCCAGTGCGATACAAGCCTTGGTAGGCAGACTCACCAAAGAACTCAACATGAGTTTTTTCATGGATATCAGTGAAATCAGAGCTTGAAAAGTAATACTGAGAGCTCACCAACGTAGCATGGATTTGTAGCACTCCCTGGAGGATTATAAACCAATGAACATTTCAGCAAATTCTCAGTAGATTATCTTATCATTTGTGACACATAAATGTATAAGTGAAACTCTGTAGTCTGATTTCAGTGATGTTTTCCATTTACTAAGCCACTTACAAAGTTTTATTCAAATTAGTGATATAAGTGGGAGCAATCATTCAAATACTGTAGATTAAATGCCAGTTGTAAAGAAACTTCAGAACCCAGGAAGAAAATGGAAAATGGTTTCTGAAAATGGATAGTAGAGTAAATATGAAATATCAAAGTAATTGAGGTCTGAGTTAAGAAGCAGAAAGAAAGAACACTATAATTTAGAAATTGTTCAAAATCTACAGTTAATCTGACTCAAAAGCTTCTTCTTCTACTTGGCTGTAACTTTACACTGTAGTAATAAAAAATGCATACCTGCTCCCCCAAATCATCCCAATCATATGTCTAATAGCAATAGCAATTAAATTTATATACACTTCACAGTGCTTTACAGCCCCCAACAATCTGGGTCCTCATTTTACTGACCTCGGAAGGATGGAAGGCTGAGTCAACCTTGAGCCTGGTGAGAATCGAACTGCCAAACTGTTGGCAGTTGGTAGTCAGCAGAATTAGCTTGCAATACTGCATTCTAACCACTGCACCACAACGGCTCTTAATACACCTTGTGGAGTTGCTTTTTATGTAAACTACAAAGGCATGGGGTACAGACAATGTTGATAGACAGATTGATAGAACTTCATTTATATCCTACCTTTTCTCCTAAAACTTAAAGGTGGTTTATGTGAGGTGGAGTGTTTCTTCTAAGTTTACCACTACAACAACACTGGGCTGAGAGAACTGGCTCACATAAACTCTCCTAGTGAAGCCTATGATTTAATGGGGTCTTGAAAAATGAGACAATTTATCCTGGACCATATTGATATTTGTGGTTGAGTATACAACCCTTTAATATACATTAGATGATACATCATCAGCCTTCCTTACCTTCCAGACACGTTTAACTTTAAATCCTATCATCACAAATCAGCATGGGACACAGAGTTCTTACTGGAGCAAAGTACTGAGAAATGCAGTATGATTTGGATCAAGCTATATTTAAAACCTTTTGAGAAAATTCAGCTAGTATATTGTGTAGTAGTCATATTACTGTCTGGGACTTATGACAAGGAGAATGTGACTACTTTGATCTCCTAATCTCACTGGCTTTGTTCTGTTATGTATGCTTCAAATTACTTGCTATGATCAATAAAGCATTAAGTGAATTGAAACCAAGTTTCAAATTTGAAAGTCCATATGAATCTCTTTATTATTATTCTGAATCTCTTTATTATTATAAATATATAAATATATATATTATTATACCTTTATTATTATTCACAAACTTTATGGTACTCAGAGGCTTTGAGTACCATTTTTGGCAGAAAGGTAGGATGTAAGTACAAGAATTTTAGAATTTCATGCACAAATTATTTACTAATGACACATATTGGATGGAAGTGGAATGTATGTGTCTGTGTATGTATGTATGTATGTATGTATGTATGTATGTATGTATATATGTCTATATTCCACTTTCATCCAATATGTGCCATTAGTAAATAATTCTAAAATTCTTATATATATAAGGTAGAGGTTCCCCTCGCACCTATGTGCTAGTCGTTCCCGACTCTAGGGGGCAGTGCTCATCTCTGTTTCAAAGCCGAAGAGCCAGCGCTGTCCGAAGACGTCTCCATGGTCATCTGGCTAGCATGACTCAATGCCGAAGTCGCACAGAACACTGTTACCTTCCCACCAAAGGTGGTCCCTATTTTTCTACTTGCATTTTTGACATCTTTCGAACTGCTAGGTTGGCAGAAGCTGGGACAAGTAACGGGAGCTTATCCCGTTATGCGGTACTAGGGATTCGAACCACTGAACTGCTGACCTTTTGATCGACAAGCTCAGCATCTTACCCACTGAGCCACCGCGTCAGTGGGTAAAATGCTGATATATATATATATATATATATATATATATATATATATATATATATATATATATATATATATAAAAAACACCATAACACAGGAAAAGAACAGGAAAATAGTTAAAGCCAGTTCCCACAAACGCTATTTATTACATCTCTCTAAATATTTCTGTCCTTGCAAACAATCCTTGCTTTCACCATGTCTGTTCCCTGATTCATACATTAGCTTTTAGTCTTCAAAGACATACTTTTGTCCTAAACATATTACCTTAGAAAATTTTAGAAAACACAAGAATACACAAGTATATATGCCATTAAAGGTCTTAGAAATGACTCATCATGTGTCATGTAGCCCCTGGAAAACTTTAGTATACACTTGTGAAAGAATGAGAAGATAAGTAACATATTACACATGTCTTCACTATGAAATACCTATGGCTGTGGTATGACAGAAATGGAAGATAGTTCTGTAGTTGAGGCCATTTTCTTAGCAATGACTTTGCTTGTCAGAAGGTCACTAAAGGAATGGCAGAATAATAGAATAACAGAGTTGGAAGGGACCTTGGAGGTCTTCTAGTCCAACCCCTGCTGAAGCAGGAAACATATTCACTCTTCATTCATATATTTGTTTTGTAATTCAGTCTTCATGCATTCTCTCTATATGACCAAATCACCTTACTGAATTTCTTTCAAAATAGTGATCCATTATTTTTCACCCTTTATTTTAGTGCTTTATCATATTCACTTCTGTTTAGAATTCTAAGAAATCCTATTCCCAACTTTTCAATTTGCATTTATGTTTCTCCAATGGAGAAATCGCTTTTACACAACTATTTTTCCTTCTTTTGATAAACGTTTGTTTTTTGCAAGACACAACATAATATCCACTATCTTTCAGCATTTGAAAATCTTAACATTTTCCATCCATTTTCCTATTTGATATAATTTTTCACCCTTTATGTAAAACTTTGTAATTGTTCAGTCCATTTTCCTTGACATTTGATACATTAATGTTCAGATCCATACTCTTTCTTGCATCATGTGGTTGAACATTCACTACAAATCAATTTGGTTCTCATCCGACATTTCTACTTCATTTGCATTTAAAAGTAATAATTCATTTCTGCAACCATATTTATCTAACATTACTATAAGCACTCCTTAAACATAGTGTATACTGATAAATTTAGTAGAAAACCGAAGGGGCATCACACATTTCCATCTTATTTCCAACTCAATATTGAACGTATCATTATCATTGCTATACAAATTTCTAAAGTAGTGCTTCTGTTAACCTAAGGTGACCAGATTTTAACATTGGTAAAGAGGGACATTGTGGGCGTGGCTTATTTTGTGGGCGTGGCTAGCTGGTCATGTGACTGGGTGGGCGTGGCTAGCTGGTCATGTGACCGGGTGGCCATGGCTATGTGTATAGGGTAAGGTGAACAGATTTTAACATTGGTAAGAAGGACACCAGTGTGGGCGTGGCTTATTGTGTGGGCGTGGCTTGGAGGCCATGTGACTGGGTGGGCGTGGCTAGCTGGTCATGTGACCGGGTGGCCATGGCTATGTGTATAGGGACTACTCAGAGGGCTGAAAAGTCATTTCTGACAGGTCCTCACACTTTTGACTGGTCCTCACACTTATGACCATCCTCACATTTATGCCCGTGCAGCATTCTTAACAACCATGTCACTCATTTCACAACTGCTTCTCTTCACCATGGTGACAAGATAGGGCAAAAACGTAAAATTTGAGGACAGTCGTAAGTTCGAGGACTGGTCAAAAGTGCGAGGACCAGTCAAAAATAACTTTTTCAGCCCTCTGAGTAGTCCATATGCACAAAAGGACTAACCAGAGGGCTGAAAAAAGTCATTTCTGACAGGTCCTCGCACTTTTGACTGGTCCTCACACTTATGACCATCCTCACATTTATGCCCATGCAGCATTCTTAACAACCATGTCACTCATTTCACAACTGCTTCTCTTCACCATGATGACAAGATAGGGCAAAAATGTAAAATGTGAGGACAGTCGTAAGTTCGAGGACTGGTCAAAAGTGTGAGGACCAGTCAAAAATAACTTTTTCAGCCCTCCGAGTAGTCCATATGCATAAAAGGATACAGTAATAGAGAGGGATGAAGGAAGGGAAGGGAAATTAGAGTAGGAGTGACGGTTAAGAGAGGGAGGAAGAGAGGAGGAGAAGGAGAAAGGAAGAGGAAGTAGGGAGGAGAAAAAGAGGGTGGGGGAAAGAGAAAGTAAGAAGGAAAGAAAAGAGAGGTGGTAGGTTTGAGGAGAAAGATTGCTATACAATAAAAAAGATGAAAGGGAAGAAAGCCAACCCCAAACAAATATAAAGATATTAAGATAAAGAATGAATTGTTAAACTTTAAGGAATAAAAGAGAACAAATATGAATAAATAGCAATAATTAGAAACACACATACATACAATGTATTTTCTTTGAACAGAATATTTGGCTGGTTCACAAATTTAAACAGTGTTTAGTCATTTCAATTAAATTTACAATTTCTATATTTCCTTTTTGCCATATTTATTCCTCATCTATTTTTTAAAAAAAACAATATTACCCTTCATCCTCATCTCTAATCTTAATCAAATTCAATTTTTCCCTTCTATTCTATTTTATACCCCTTCCCATTGTCATCTATTTTTATATCCATCCTCACATTGGTTAATTATGTAATTATGTAATACAGTTGTTTAATACAAATTCAACATTTTAATATAAATCAATTAGTTATATAACTATCTTTTTTGTATATTAATCAATATGAACATGAATATTCCAATTATTTCCATGCAATCCAATTTCTTACAAATCAATTAATTATACTTACCAATAATAATAAACCAAATAATTTCTCCCATATATTCCTCCAAACCACAACTTAACCATTTCTGCTTTCAACACAGTATACAATTAATAGTATCTCAATTATTACAATTCCCTAGTTAAAAAGAGCTTTTTTTTCTTTTGTGTTTTAAAATCTTGAACTCTCCTCTTTTGCCCTAAATAATTTCCCATTGTTTACACCTACCTTTTTTGGTGAGGAAAAGGAAAATAAATCTGCTGCCTAATTTTCCAACGTTGCAAGCAAACAGCAAAGCCAACAGCCAGTTTCACTTTCGTTTTGAGCTTGGTTTGCACAAAGAGAAAAAAAAAACTGCTGAGCAATTTAGGAAGAGCAGAGCCCTGCGCAAATCAGCTGAGAGGGGGAAGCCGAGCTAATCAACGTAGGGCGGCCCTTTGAAGCCCCGCGGCAAGAGTTTAAACAGGTTTTTTCCCTCTAGCCAGCAGCGGGGATTCAGGAGGCAGAATGAAAAATCGGGACTTTTTTAAAACGCCGCGGGACGCGGGACAAATTGCTCAAAAGCGGGACTGTCCCGCCAAAAGCGGGACGTCTGGTCACCTTATGTTAACCTGTCACGTTGGTTTCATTGAAAATCATTTCATCATTTTTATTTGTAATTCCTTTCACTTTTTTATTTAGCCCTATTCACCCAGTTCTAAACCTATTACATATTTCCATCAAAACAATTCTACATTTTCTTGTGCTTCTTTTAAATCTTAGTCTCTCTTTGACTATGTTCTATCTGTCTGTTTATCTGTCTATCTTATGGTATTTTTTTCTTTCATCCTAGTTTTGTCCCATTCAGTCTCATATATGCATTTTTCTCAATCATTTTCATTTCATTTTATTATTTCACTAATACCTTTTTAATGCACCTATTAGCATTACTCCATTCATTTCTGTAGTACTCAGTAACATAATTCTTTTCACTCTGTTGTGCATAGTTTATGCATTACTCTTTTTTAGATTGATTTTTCATTCATTCTATCTGTAATACTTCTTCACATGGATCTTGTATTTTTTATACATTCTATTTTTATTCTCATTTCTTTCCCTTATTTTCATAACCCTCACCTTCACCTTCGTTTCTCCAAAATACAGTATTTTATCAATTCTACTCCAGAAGATCAGGCTACTTTCCTTCCTTCTTTCCTTCCTTCATTCCTCCCTCCCTCTTTCTCTCTTCCCTCTTCTCTTTATGCTTTTTAACATTTATACCTTTTAGATTCCATGTCAAAATTCTAGTTATCATTAGTAAATGAACATGAAATGTCATCCCTAGATAATTTCCAATTGCAAATCATGACTTTGGTTAATCAAAGACTCCTTCTAACAGTGTTCCAGATTAGCACATAAACTAGGTGAAGGACATAACCCTACCCTATTTCACAATTAAAACCATGATATTTTAATTCTAGTAGGAAAGAATCATGTCAGTTAAGATGGAGCTGTAATTAAATTAATATGACTTTTATATTCCCCTTCAAAAAGTGGAGTAGTAATCATATAGTTCTTCACCTAAACACCCATCTTCAAACTATACAGAAATCAATTATCTCACCAAACCAGTAGAAGGACTATAAAATGTTGTGAACACCACTCTAAAAATTCAAGCATCAGGCCATTTCCTTCCCTCTCCCCATTCCATATATTAGGTAATTCTGAAACAATTTATTCTAAATTATCCCTTAATTATCAATCTTTAGGGAACAAAGTCAGCCAAACATCTATGTATCTAATCAATTTACTTGACTGATCTGCCTAAATTCAATTATTATTATTTTGAGTGACAAAATGCTAGTAAAGAACAATTCAGGATTTGCTAGAAATGTTTCCAAATGACAAATGTTTTTCTGATTTATCCTGTCCTGACAGATACAGAGTTAAAGGTGGACCTCCAAGACTGAAAATACCTCTTGAGGATCAGGGATCTTAGCAACTTGAAGAGGGTGATAGGCACTGGTGTCTACAGGTTATGAAATCGAGTTGATGCGATGTCATTTTGGTTCTACTGTAGCTTAGTTATCTGTTGCGAAGACTTCATGTGTGATTAGTCAATTTGCAGAAGACAGCAAACCTTATCAGGTGCACGTTGCGATCTTCCTGTCAACTCAGGAAATATGAATAAGAAATTTAAGATGAGGTGTCACATCTTCGTATCAAACTCCAGTGCACTAGCACCTATGGCTTGGGAAACTCCTTCTTGCTTTCCAAACTTTAATACACACAAAGATAAAGGCAAATGTTTATTTCTATAATACTGTTCTGGTAACGTTTGTTTATGTTAGCATATTTTATTGTTACAAAATTCTGTTTGAGCATAATAAGGAGAAGAAAAAATCCTTATAGACAGGTTTACATAAAATGTATTCATTATTAATAAACAGAAAAATTAGAAATATTTGCCATCCAGTTTTTCAAATATAATAAACATTTTGAGCTTCAGGAATATAAATAAAATTTATATAAATAAAATAAAATATAAATTGTTTACATAGGAAGTTTTACACACCCAAACATATATTCCTTCAATATTTTAATGACTTTAAAATATTGAATACAAATAAGAAAACATGGTAACAATTTTTAAACATACAGTAAAGAATATTTGTAGAAGAAGCTACTTTGCATGAAGTCCATACACTTTACTGCTATTTTTCAAAAGGAGCTTATTGGAATGCTGATGTTATATTATTAATAAAGGCATTTACAATGGGAACATCTCTCCTCTTTCTGAAACTTAAAATTCATGGTTAAGTTAGAAAGATAAATTGCATCCTGCAAATCAATACAGAGTATAAACATGGCATATTAAAGGGCTTTGTATGCTTTCTCACAAGGAAGAACAAATCAGCATCTCTAATTTTATCTTCTATTTTCGCAAAGATATTTCAACTGTACACTAATTTACTGTACTGTACATTAATGTCTGTACTGTACACTGTACATTAACGTCTGTACTGTACACTGTACATTAATGTCTATACTGTACACTGTACATTAATTTTTCTTATTTATTTTTCCAGTAGCGTACACAGTCCTTGCTTTAGAAGAAAATGTATTGTAAACTTTCATAACCCTTTTGATAGTATTTTGAAAGTGTTTTTTTCCTTTAAAGGCTTAAAAACCTGCTATCTTACAATCAAGTTACTTCTATATAACAATCATTGCAAAACAAGCACTCTAGAGACAGAGATTGGATTTGCACATTACACTAACCCACCGTTAAATATGAAATCAGATAAAGCATGTCCGACTGAGGTAAAAACAAAGGAAGATGGAAACAAGCCAGCCCTGCCTGAAAGGTGGGCTAAGTTCTCCATAAGGTAAAGCAGAATGAAAAAACTAAATGTAAAGTTTGAGTCTTGTCCTTATAAATAAGGTAAGTTTGTGATTAACCACTTGCTGAAATTCTTTTGGTACTTCAGTGGTTTTCATCTTTCTTCAATAAATGTTAGTTATTCTCACTCCGTGGATTTTCTTCTGAGCTTATCTAAGTGGTTCCAATCCAGCCTCCAGCTGAAGTTTGATATGAAGTGAGCATAACTATTACTGCCCACAAAAGAGAAAGAAAGAAAGAAAGAAAACCTGTCATATAAAGATTGTTTAGATTCTGATTTACTCTCAATACCTTTCCTGAGTCTCAAGGAGAGAGGAATGTTAAACACAGTCATTCGATTCTTTTGACCAACAGTGCCGGGGATTGAATCTGGAGACTGCTGTAGGCTTGTGCTTACATTTCTGATGTGAATTGCACTTATCATATATTTAAGGTCAGCTCTAGCATATAAGGGAGTCCTCAACTTTCAATGGCAATTGTGTGTGACTGCATCGCTTAGCAACAGCAATCCCTGCAGTCCCAGTTGCTGTTGTTAACTGAATACCATGGTTGTTAGCTGGGGCAACTTCCTGCTGGCTTCCCACAACCAAAGTCAGGAGGGAAGCAATCAGTAGAAGGGAGTGGTTGGGGGTGTGGGAGAGGGTCAAAGAGGGTGCGCGAGAGGTCCAGTGTGGGAGGGGAGAGCACAAAGGGGCTGGGGGAGATTTACTTCAGCACATTGCAATCTTTCCTGCCAGCTTCTGGTCTGACTGTCTGGGGAAGTCAGCATGGAAAGTTGCAAATGGGGATCAAGTGATTATGGGGCACTTGGCAGCCAGTCTTAAGTGTAAATGGGTTGCCAACACTCATATAATTATTGTGTGAACATAGGGATGCTTAGGTGGCCAGAACTCTGAGGTTGACTGGTTGGAACCTGATTCATTTAGTGCCATCATAATTTCAAACAGCAGAACAAAACAACTAAGTCAAGGGCTATCTGTAACAAACTAGGACTATGTACTGATTCAGATAGGATCACACCCCTGGGTTTCTACACAACCATAAAAGTATGCTTATCAGATCTGGATTGGGAAAAATGGATAGCCATTTGATGGCAGAAAAGCCTGTTTGGATGGTCTCAAACCAGATATGTAGCTTTACAGAGAGGGGAACAGAAACAGAGTATATAAGAAGGGTGGACAAAAGATAAATCCCTCACAGGGCTGCAGGTTCTGTCTGTTGGGGAATTATCCTTGGTGGCCAATGATACTCCCCAAATGGAATGTTCTCCCTTCCCCTTTGAAATGAAGTCAGCTCCAACCCTACTTACTTTCCAGAAGTCCTAAAGACCTGGCTTTGTCATCAAGTCTGGGCATCTCAGGGGACTAAGAAAATTTTGGGGTTGCTCCATAGCTAATCTAATCTCTTGTGTGCTGTATGCTTTATAAACTTTTTAATAATGATTTTTTGTTTGTTTTATATTTTTGTTCTATACCACCCAAAGTCACTACTTTTGAGATGGGCAGGTATTTGATATATAAATATGAAAAAATAAAGTTAGAGGACAAACAATTTGGCAATCATCCCTGTCACCCACAGTATTATCTACAAAGATCCTTCTGGCTATGTTCATATATCAGGGAAGAAAAGGAAAGAAGCAAAAGAACAATTTAAGTTAAAGCAAAGTAGAAAAAATGCAGAGTGATTTTGATGGTAATCAAAATTGTTTTGGAAATAGATGAAGATGGCTAGGCATAAAAAGAACAAAATTAAAAATAAAAGTGATTGGATGATCTGGATGAAACTGACATGAAAGTATGTCGGAAGAATTTTAGACATTCTTTTGTTAAAGTAGAATTTAAATGAATGAATCAAATGTTAGTGTCCATGAAAACAGCAGGGATGAAAAGGAATTTATAAATGTTGTGAAAAATGTTTCTAGATATGGCTGCTCTAAGTGCGACAGCATCACTAGAAACCTATAAAATATGCATTTTGCTTTGTGACTTATTTATCTGTTTCTGAAGTCCATAGCTGTGCCTGCAACTGGAAGGATGCTGTTATTATTCCTCCATACAAGAAAAAAAGACAAGAATGAATGCGAGAGGCTACAGGAGAATTAATCTGTTAAGTGTGCTTGGGAAAGTGTTTGGCAGAGTTCTGATTGAAAGGGTACAAGACAAGATAATAGATAACATTTGGCAAGTTTTTGATCTTCAAAAGCTCATTGAGAAATATATGAATATGTGAAACATAAAAATGTGAAAAATACATATGTTGATATAAAGAAATAAAATAAAAATGATAATTATGGACTATTTTTCATATATTCAAAGGTATGTTGCTAATGTAAGATCTATGGATGGAAGTAAAACATGTGTGAATAAATTAAATGCGTATATAAATCATTCAACATTGGAGGTATAATAAAGCAATAAAACATAAGGACAAAAATTAATGGGTGCTGAATGAATGTGGAATATGTACTTTGGTTATCATTAATAAACTATCTTATCATTAATAAGTATTTTATTTATTTAATTTTATTTAATAAATATTTATTTTATATATTTAGTATACTAAAAAGCAGAGATATCACCCTGCCAACAAAAGTGCGTATAGTCAAGACTATGGTTTTCCCAGTTGCAATGTATGGCTGTGAAAGTTGGACCATAAGAAAGGCTGAGTGCCAAAGAATTGAGGTCTTTGAAATATGGTGCTGGAGAGGGGTCCTGCCAGTCCCTTGGACTGCAAGGTGATCAAACCGGTCAGTCCTAGAGGAGATCAACCCTGACTGCTCTCTAGAAGGCCAAATCCTGAAGATGAAACTCAAATACTTTGGCTACCTAAAGAGAAGGAAGGACTCACTGTAGAAGAGCCTAATGCTGGGAAAGATTGAGGGCAAAAGAAGAATGGGCCGACAGAGAATGAGGTGGCTGGATGGAGTCACTGAAGCAGTAGGCGTGAGCTTAAATGGACTTCAGACAATGGTAGAGGACAGGAAGGCCTGGAGGAACGTTGTCCTTGGGGTCACGATGGGTCGGACACAACTTCGCAGCTAACAACAACAAATAAGTATTTTGCAATTATTTTTTAATAAAAGGGTTTTACTTTATTTGCTTACGCATGGAAAAATATAACAATTGTGTCCACACAATATCATTACCCTGGATGTAATGATAGGGTCATTTCTGAGACATTTAACAAAATAATAGAATAACAGAGTTGGAAGAGACTTTGAAGGTCTTCTAGTCCAATCCCCTGCTTAAGCAAGAGACCCTATACCATTTCAGACAATCTCTTGTCCAATCTCTTCTTAAAAACCTCCAGTGATGGAGCACCCACAACTTCTGAAGCAGTGGTGAGCTTCAAAAATGTTTGCTACCGGTTCTCTGGGTGTGGCTTGGTAGGTGTGGCAGGGGAAGGATACTGTAAAATCTCCATTCCCTCCCCAATCCAGGGGAAGGTTACTGCAAAATCCCCATTTCCTCCTGATCAGCTGGTACTTGGGAGGCAGAGAATAGATGGGGGTGGGGCCAGTCAGAACTTTTACTACTGGTTCTCCGAACTAGTAGTAAATTTCTGCTCCCGATTCTCCAGAACTGGTCAGAACCTGCTGAAACCCACCTCTGTTCTGAAGGCAAGGTTAATTGTTCTCACTGTCAGAAAATTTCTCCTTAGTTCTAGGTTGCTTCTCTCCTTGATTAGTTTCCATCCCAGATGCTTCTTGTCCTGTCTTCACTGCATTATGTGTTTGTCAGCCGAGCTTCCATCCTAAGACTTACAGTAGCCTGCCAGAGAACTTTATCAGGTCTCTGTAGCAACAGAGATAAGACTGTCTTGTGATTTTCTGAGCTACTGCGCATGTCCAAGTTTAAGGAAGAAACTTCCTGACTTTCTTTTTCCTTTGTCCGTCTGTGTTATAAAACTGCCGGTAATGATGTAGTTAGTAAGTTTGTTTTATTTCTTTATAATAAAATGTTTCTTAGAATATATTTCAGGTTTTTTTTCTTTAAAGTATACAGCATGGAAAACAAGATCCATCCATCTTTAATTAAGTGCAATTACCCCAGGGGAGTATCGAAGCTGATTTACACTTTGACAAGGTTAACCCCTTCTTCTTTGTGACAGCCCCTTTGATATTGGAACACTGCTATCATGTCACCCCTAGTCAGTGGTGGGATTCAGCCAGTTTGTACCACTTTGGGAGAACCGATTGTTAACTTTCTGAGCAGTTTGGTAAACTGGTTGTTGGAACAAATAATTAGGGCAGAGAACCGGTTGTTAAATTACTTGAATCCCACCACTGTCCCTAGTCCTTCTTTTCATTAAACTAGACATACCCAATTCAGGGATGGGTTCTACTTACCTTTACTACCGGTTCGCAATGGGACCGCGTGCATGCGCAGAAATGTTCTGATGACGTCAGGGTCAGTGGGCAGAACTACCGGTTCTATAGAACTGGTGCGAACCGGGGGCAACCCACCACTGATCTAATTCCTGCAACTGTTCTTAGTATGTTTTAGCCTCCGTAATCATCTTTGTTGCTCTTTTCTGCACTTTTTCTATAGTCTGAACATTTTTTTTATACATTGTGGCAACCAAAATTGGATGTAATATTCCACATGTGGCACATGTGGTCTTACCAAGGCATTATAAAGTGGCATTAATACTTCACATGATCTTGATTCTATTCCTCTGTTAATGCAGCCTAGGACTGCTATTCTGGCAGCTACAGCACACTGCTGGCTCATATTTAAGTTATTGTCAACTAGGAGTCCAAGATCCCTGTCACAATTAGTATTATTGAGCCAGGTACCACCTATACTATGCCTGTGCATTTGATTTTTCTTGCCTAAATGTAGAACTTTACTTTTCTCACCACTGAATTTCATTTTGTGAGATAGTGCCCAGTGTGCCAGTCTGTCAAAGTCCTTCTGTATCTTGAGCTCCCCTACTATCCCCTCATCTAAATCATTTGCCATGCCCACATTTGCTTAGCATGCTGCACACATATAGTCATGACGTCTGTAATTGCCCAGGTTATGCTGCCTTTTTCTTGGTTTCTTTTCCTTTCTCTCCCTTTCTCTCCACTGTACATGTATATGTATAGTGTACATGTATATATATACATGTACAGTGGAGAGAAAGGGAGAGAAAGGAAAAGAAACCAAGAAAAAGGCAGCATAACCTGGGCAATTACAGACGTCATGACTATATGTGTACATATACATGTACAGTGCTTCTATTCACATTCAGCTCATATAGATCATCAGAAGATTATGTCGTGTGGGGCAATGGCACAAGCTTATTAGAATGCAGACATTCACTTCCAGAATTCAGTTTATATAACCTTGGCCATACATTAGAGGGTCAGACCACTCTGACATCAAACTCTGTTCCTGTTCAAGTGGCATGAAAACAGATGGTGCTTCAAATAACAGCAATGAATCTATGATAAACAAGACTTAATTCTAAGGCACAGTGCTAAGGTTTTGAAACAATCTATTGCACCCAACCAAGGAAAGGGCTGGCTTTAGCTGCACCAGCGTGTTGGGAATTTCACAGTGCTAGGGGCAAAGTACACTCTCTCAGATGATTAAAGACTGGTATCTCTGAAGCATAGGGGAAGATATCATCTGATGAAGAGTTAATAACAAGAAGCTTGGTGATTATCTGACAAAGTCTCAAGATATCGGAGAAAAGTCTCTGAAAATGCAGTTGGGGGAAGAAAGCTTTGACTGCAGAAGGAGAGGAGAAACAACCCTCCATATATACCTTATATATATTTAAAGGTAGGTATAAAGGTGTATATGTGTGTGTGTGTATATATGTGTGTGTGTGTGTGTGTGTGTGTGTGTGTGTGTGTGTATGTATATGTATATGTATATATATATATATATATATATATATATATATATATATATATATATATATATAGAGAGAGAGAGAGAGAGAGAGAGAGAGAGAGAGAGAGAGAGAGAGAGAGAGAAAGAAAGAAAGAAAGAAAGAAAGAAAGAAAGAAAGAAAGAAAGAAAGAAAGTATTGAGTATTGAGAATGTGAATACAAATGAAAAAAAAACAGTGCTGGTAGAGGTTCTCTTCAAAGTCCCATGTGTGGATTCTTCTACACTATACATGCTACCCAAGTGTGTCCTTGAATTTTGGTAGAAACCAGAGTCTGAGAAGGTGCCATTTAAAATTTCTCATAACGCTTCAGAACTTTCAAGTTTTACTCTTTAAACAAGAGCTTTCCAACCAAATCCAACCATCTATCACTGGTGGCTTTCAGTAGGCTTTCCAGGAAACCAGCATTAAGATAACAATAAGAGATAAAAGGCCTGGAAGAATGAAAATGCCTTGGGAAGACTGTCTCCTCCAAAGCAGTCATGCACTAAATCTCAATATAAATGGAGAACTTTGGAGCATGATTTCTAAGGATGATTATTGTGTGCAGATAGGAACATATTGGAAGGTACTGATACTGTAGTCTAAAAATGAGAAGGGATTTTGTAGTGCTATTTTTGATTATACACTCAGGAATGAATGAGATTTAGTGCCAGTTTCTGTCAGTACTGTAAAAGCAATATTTACAACAACTGAACTTTACCACTTTATATTTTTCAGAGTATAAGATACTCCGGAGTATAAGAAGCACATTAATTTTGGAGGAGGAAGACAAGAAAAAAAAATCTGCCTCTGCCTTCTCAATTAGTATTCAACTGGCTAGCGTCCTTGCAACAAACAACAAACAGCCTGGTCAGCTTCAGCATGTTATCACAGCCTGATTCAGCACGAGAAGTTAATTGGCAGTTGGATCGGCCTCCCAGAATACCACCAATCAGCTGTTCCATGCTGCAGGGATCACCACAGCTCATTGCTGCCTCCTCGTGTCACGTTTTTGGCCTCCGCACACCCCATTTTTGGCTTCTGTGCATCACATTTTATTTTTGGCCTGTTCCAGGCCACCAATCCGCACCATTTGGAACCGGTCAAAATGCAATGCACAAAGGCCAAAAACGGGGCATGTGCAGGCCGAAAACGTGACACACAGAGGCCGAAAATGCATCACACGGAGGCACCAATTGCTGTGGCAATCCCCGCAGCCTGGAACGGGTCTAAAAGGGAGCATGCGGAAGCTGAAAACATGCCGCACACAGGCTAAAAATGGGTGAAGGGTGGCGCCGAGTGGGTGGATGGGGCGTCAACAACATTCACTGTATAAAACGCACAGACATTTCCATCCACATTTAGGTGTGTGTGTGTGTGTGTCTTATACTCCGAAAAATACAGTATATGCTTATGAATTGTCAGAAAGAAATTAAGAATTTCTGTGGCTTGAGCTCCATCAACAGTATTACTAGAGAGTTTTATTTAGCATCATTCCATGCCACATAAGACATTTGAACGTCTAATGAGAAAGGACTATTGCCATCACTAGAATAATTAACTAAGCTTATTAAGGGACTGCAACCTTTCACAGAACAAAATTAAAATGTTAACCTAGATCAGGGGTGTCAAACTCAAGTCCCGCAGGCTGAATCTGGCCCACGGGGTGCTTAGATCTGGCCTGTGGGGCCACCCTGGAAACAACGAAAGCGTGGCCAGTGGTGCCTCTGCCAGTGAAAACAGAGCTTGGGGAGCTCCATTTTCACTGGCAAAGGGCTGCAGGAGGCTGTTGCAGCCGAAAACAAAGCTTCAACGAGTGACATGGAGTCAGGCCCACACTGGCCACGGCCACTCCAGCCACACCCACCTGTCATGCCCACCCTGACCACACACCCCCAAGGTCAAACTGATGCAGCCCTCAATGAAATTGAGTTTGACACCCCTGACCTAGATGAACAAAATATGAAGGCACAGATGCTATTTTTTCCCCTTTGGATTCAACTTCAATTCATTGGTCTTCCTCATTCAGTAAAGCATCATGGCAATAAATTGATTAGGCATCTTACCTCAGTTGGACTGGTGAAAAAGAGCTAGTTCTGTGGTATCAGCCTCCTTTAAACCTCCAATGATCTCCATGGTTCCATGTTAAATAACATGAAATCTGGCAGAAATGCAAAGCAGTGTTCTGGTCTAAGACTGTAATAATAATAAATTGTATTTTACAATTGTTCAGAGGTTGACTAGAAATCTCTCAGCACAATTTCTATAGACAGTCTTAAAAAAATGAGCAGAACCATCATACGACTGGACTATCTGCTCTTAATTTAGTCAACCTCTTTGGTGGAGAACTTGAATAAAACCATTGAGACATCAATAAAAATCATTAGGCTCATACTATTCTAAGTTTGAGACAGAAGAGAGGAATGTTATATTTTCCCCCAACAAATATTTTACTTTCTATATGTGTTTGGCTGAAGTGGCTGTGAACTGAGACATAAAGTCCCCAGCTACCTTCTATCTTTTCCCCCAAGATTCTCATAGATGCTCATTATTCTGGAGAGAAATAAAAGCTACTCACTGGTAATCAGTTCCTCCATCTTCCCCACCTTGGAATAGCCAAAAATAACACAATATAGAATAATGCACAGATTTTCTTTATTATTCATTAGATTGTATTTACTGAGAAATTAACAGTGAATGAAGCATAATCCATTTGCTTAATTCCCCCTCCCCCATTTCTTACAGTTCACGCACCCAATTTTTTTGTCCCAATAATCACTGGTCAAATAGATTTTTTAATCTGTATCTATATCTATTAATAAAAACTAGGAATTCTCGTGCCAAAGAATTACTTATTTTAAGATTTCTTATGCGGGTATTTTATATCTCCCACTGTTCTTTCTCTTTCAGCTGATAATTTCATTGTAATCCTTTCCCCCCCACTTCTATCTCCTTTTGGCCAAAAACCATTACTCAGTTTAAATCATCTAGTATTGCACAGCAATGAAACTAATCCACATGTTAATATTTAATCCAATTTGTCTATTAGTCAATTAACCTTTTAAAAAACATCTGAGATGAATTATTTGCCCTCGTGTTCCTTTCTTGCTTTTCTTTTCTTTTTTCCATATGAAGATAATAGATGTTGTACTATTCAGCACAATTAGAATCTCTTCCCTTCATCCTCATGTTGTATGATGGAGTTATTCTGCTCCTTGCATGCTTTGGTCCAAAAGTGAAATGATCACAGCAGTGACATTTTCAAAGAATTTCAGTCAAGATTAGTTCATATATGATGTGTGAATGGGAGAACTCAATATCATAATTGAATCCAAATATTTGCATCCATATTTTCACCTTGGGTTGCATAGTATCAAATGTTTTGAATTTATTTTATTTTTATGTAGTCTTAACACCTATATTGTTGAAAATGAAGTTGAAAGATGAATTGAATATAATAAATATTCTAAATCAGTCATTTATGAAAAACACAAGGCATGAGATTTCAATCATATGGAAATCTGAACAGCCACATCCAATTGATGTGGAATGAAAAAGACTAAGATATGAGAAATTAACTGGACTAATAACTATCAAGTTCACTAAAATAAGGATTTTATTAAAGCTGACTGGTTTTTAGAACAATTTTTAAAATAAATTGAACACGGCAACTTTTAATAGTATTTGGGTATCATAAGCATAAATAAAAAAATAATCCTACTTTAAAAGTAACAAAGGACACTCCAGTCTTTAATCAGATTTTCATATGTGAACTATCACTTCTGGATATAAGTGATATGCCACAAGAAAGGATTTTTTAAAACTGAAAACACTTGAAACCTGGAATTTAGATTTAAAAAATTCTCAGAAAAAGTAAATTTTAATAAATAATCCACTGTCAAAAGCCGAAGGCCTCATTATTATTTTCATGCAATTTGTACATTTCAGAATAATTTATGTGCTGCATATCATGTGATAGAAAGTCAAGGTGGATGTTATTTTTGTTACAGCCAAACTGTTTTAAAAACATTGACAACATAACACCATGATTTAAACAGGTAAGCAGCAGAGTCCCATGAAAAACAAGGCCAATTACTTGTCTTTACCACCAACAAATGGGCAGTACTATTAAAACAATCACTATAGAAAACGCTCATTGCAAAAGAAAGACAAATACATCTTTTGTTGAGTTGTTTTATACAAGGCATCAAAATAAAACATAGTCTTTTTATTCTTGAGAAATATTTTGAGTCAAAACATACATGGCAACTTTTGGTTTGGAAATCTGACGACCCCACTGACCTTTGAGGGTATAAGGAGCCATACTACATAAAAAAGAGCGGGGCAAGGACAAACCAATTAATTCAACCGCCTTTAGGTTTAAATGAATAATTAAACAGAGGTAATGTAATTATTTTGCATTTATTGCATGAACCCTTTCTGTTACATTAAAAATATACTTCAGTGGCAATAACTGGATTTGGAAGCCATGCTCAAGGCTTTAGGAGTCTGTAGATGACTTTGGACTTCCCAGGGGTGTCCACTGGATACGGTCAAAAATGGCCAACATGGCAGCCACAAGAATGTGATCGAAGCTCTGCCAGTTTTTTAATGTGTGTCGCTGCTCTCTGTTTTGATCATATTCTGTGGACATCCCTGGGCTTCATGTTGTGCCCCTATGTTATTTTAAAGATGCAAATGTTAACACATAGGTCCACACACATATTTAATAAATTTGATCTGTGACAGTAATAAATATGGATTGATTGATTTAATAACTATAATGCCCCACATACTGTATGCATTTTTCTTTCCCCATACCTTATTCCTTTTCTACTCTCTCATAATCATATAGGTTATCCAATTAGTAGCAATGATCTCAATTCTTCTATTTTCAAATAGATCTTAATTTTTTTCCTCCCAAATAAGCTCCTTTAATCTTATAAAACTTTAAAAGTGTAGCTCCTTTGTCAAAAGTGTGGGATTAACACAAACAGCAGAGAAACTTTCTAGATCTAGAGAACTGCAACATTTAATAAGGGGATTCTTTAGGGCAGTAAATAAGGAATTTCTTCTCAAATACAGGTAGTCCTCAATTTACCACAGTTCATTTAGTGACCGTTCAAAGTTATAATGGCACTGAAAAATGTGACTTATAATCGTTTTTCATAGTTATGACCGTTGCTGTGTCCCAAGGTCATGTGATCCCCATTTGCGACATTATGACAAACAAAGTCAATGGGGAATTCAGATTCACTTAACAACCAGGTTAATAACTTATCAAGTGCAGTGATTCACTTAACAGCTGTGGCAAGGAAGGTCGTAAAATGGGCAAAACTCACTTAACAAATGTCTCACTTAACAACAGAAATTTTGGGCTCAGTTGTCATAAATCGAGGACTGCCTGTATAGTGTAGAATAGCTTTCCTTAGGTTTTTATCAAACCAGTTACTTGATAATTTCTCCTTGCTCTATTATTATTCTGTCAATCCAAATTTATGAACCCTTTGTCCAAGTGAAATTGAAATGTATGCTAAAAAGCAGTTTGAAGTCTTCGTTCCATAGCAGCTGTTATTAAGGCAGGCACACTGTCAAAAATTCATCAAAATTTGGCATATCTAACTCTTGACTAGTTGTAAACCTATTTAACTATTGCCTATATCCCATCACCTATAATGTATCTATTATATACTGACACGTGGTCAGTAAGCTGTATTCCTCTCCTCCCCTTTACTTGGGGGATATGTATATGTGGGCTACCTTAAATATGTGGTTACCTTAGTAAAGTTACAGAGGCCATTATCAATCATGGCATGGTTCTTATGAGAACAAACTCAGCAAGTCTTCTCAAATAATTGTTGTGTATATATGCATTTTATACCCATAAACTAAAAGCACTTTCCCCCACCAAGATAGGTTTTAGAGATGCTGAGACTGTTATTTCCAGAATCCCCGGCCAGTTTAGCTAAAGCCTAGGAATTTTGATCTAACTCATCTGAATGATGAAACAATATGAAAATCTAGTTTAGGAAATCAACTTCAGAGTCGCAAACATTTTTTTTTGACTGACAATGTTGCCCTAGATTCATTTAAAACTTCCTCAAGGAATAGAATATAAACATTCTTCTGCAGGTCAGTTTAAATTTTCTAGTGAGAAAGAAATTTTCTAGTGATGCATCACAAAATGATATAATCATACTGAAAAACTTTGAGTATACATGGTGTAGTTTCAGTAGCAATTTCTAAGTCCATTTACTTAGAGTAGAAGTCTTAACTGTCAGATTGTTTATGTAGTCCAGAAAATCAATGGATAGTTATCAGTTTAAGTATTCACTCAGGTACACTCTTGAACTTTGCCTGTCAATATTTCTGTAGTATCTAAAAATAATGTTCAAACTATTTACCACTATAGGACATGAGAGAGTCAAATCCATCCTTGGTGTATATGAGTGATTTATGAGCATGCTGCTCGTTTTTTTTTGGAACTAATTAATTATGTCATGGAAAAAGGATTTACCCCCTACTTTCCCTCAATCCTTGCTAATCTTGCATTATGGATAGAGGGGGGGAATGAAGCAAGCATTTAGCAATCTCAATTGTCTGCAGTTCTATTGCCAAAACAAAACTGAATTGCAAAACAAATACAAATCAGGCAAAAGCTTTCTCGCATTAGGTGAGATTTCCCTATGAATCATTTTGAAATATTAGGTGTATTTTTTCCTCTTATAATTACCTAATGTTCTTCCCGAAGTAATATAATTAAAAAGCAAAATTTTGTTAGGGTTTTGAAACAGTCTTTATGAAATCTACTCCTGCCACTGGTAATTATAATGTACATCTTAATATACTTCTGCTAGGCCTGAGCTGGAGATAACAGTCCTATATGGATTGCATTTGGCTTGTGCAGAGAAGGAAAAATCCTTTATCTTATCTCAATCTCCATACAACAACCAGCCTCTCTTCCAATTCAGGCCTAATCTTCTTAGTAAATAATACTGATATTTTTCACCATAACAAAAATGGAGCTGCCAGATTCCTTTCGATAACGCCTCTCATTTACACACCATTCTCTGTCAAAATCTGCCTGATTTTACTTAATCTCTTTAACTCATCAAAAATATACTTTTTTACATTCAATCACGGTTCATTCCTTGCTACCAAATAATATTACTATAAATAAATCCAGCTAGCTACACTCTGTCTGAATAGATAGAGAATCATCTTCTCATTATCCTTTTCTTTAAATAATGGCAAATTATTTGTTATACTATTGAATTTTGCTATGAAATTTGGGATTTTCTACCCAAGTAGCCTAAAATGAGTGTTTAATTGATAGCATATCCAGAAGGCATTCTATTTTTTTAAAAAAAAAAAACAAGTTACATTTGATGTTATCTTAGTTCACTATGTTTGAGAACAGAGTACTTTGCATCCTTAAGTTTTCTTTAGTTAATTCCTTACCAACAAAACAGATATTAAAACCCATTTCTTTGAATCATCTTTCAAAGCGATTAGACTGGATTATATAGCATTATGATCACATATAGATAGATCTATATGTAACTTCTGTATTCATGCTAGGAGTTATATAAGGGCAACATTCCATATTGTATGAGCCAATTGCAAGCTAGACTATAAAGATGCGATGTTATTTTGAATGCAGAACAAAATATTCCTATAATCCATCTACAATTTTTATAATTAAATGGAAAAGGAGAAACAAAAATAAATAGAAATGCTTTCAGAACTGATTTCAGAGCTGACATATTGAGGTCTCCTATATGAGTTGAGCTCCTGTTCACTTTCTTCAGTAATGGATAATTTTGGTGCCAAAGGGTAAAAGGAAAATCTACTTTCTGATTCTTCTTTAACTCATCCATCTATCATGTCTGGGACAATTTAGTTTGACCAACTATAATCTTTTTTCCTAGTAGGACACTCTAAAATTTTGGGGATAGTAGAATGCAGAATGGGCAGGTGGATTCAGCACAAGAGGAGGAAGCAATTAGATTCTCTGATATATCTGAATAATGTAGCATTTTTATCCTATATTGTTGTTGATGTTACTCTAAATTATATTTCAATTGAATGGTTTTTATAATTCTGCTGAAGTATTCTTTTGGATTACAGAGTCATGAGCTATCAAAGAAAAGCCAGTATTTGGAAGATAAAGTCTGTTACTTCTTCAGTCCTTTTGCCTATTTGTATTGGGTTGGAACTGCATAGCTTTCTTTGTGATGTGCTTTTTTAAAAAAAAGCACATTGAACAACATAGTAGCTTTTGCTCTCTCCTCTTCTGACTGCAACTGGAGGTTCCTTAATTTTTTCTTGTTCCTGACCATCACCGTGCTATCGTTAACCTATCAAAGATAGCTGATACTTCTTTTATTTTAATTTTAATTCCAATTTTTATTTCTTCTAGCTAGGGTAATATTTATTTCTCTTTTTCTTTTTTTTTCTTTTTCTTTTTCTTTCTTTGATTTTCAATAATTACCAAAAGCAACTTAGATATAAAACAATAGCTTCATAACCTGCTACTGAGTTTTCCATAAGCATCCCAAGCTGCCACTCATTCCATCACTTCATAATTTATCGCAGCTTTTCTCAACTTGGACAGCAAGTTCCAGAATCTAAAAGCCTGAGTGTTTATTGATCATGATCTAGAATCCTGGAATCAATAGCCTTTTGGTCTGATCCTGAAAAATTCTTTGGATTTTCTTAATAACAGCCACAAGGGGAAATGCCTTATGGAATTTACACACAATAACATATATGAACAAAGCAATATCATCAGAAAGAAGATATATGGCTGAGGAGTTGTTTAAAAGTTGCATAAGATGCAAGACTGCTTATTAGGGAACAGATTCTGTACAACATCATGCGAGTTACGTTTTTACACACAACATCATGCGAGTTATGTTTTGTCTCCTTTCAGTGCCTGCAAAAAAGGCAAGCAGATCGTAGGATAACTGGGCTTCTAACTGGGAAAAAAAAATCAATAATCATTATGAATTTCTTCTGAGATAATATATTAGCCTGAGCCAGGGGTGGATTCTACTTACCTTTACTACCTGTTCGCAACAGGACTGCACTTCACGCACGCTCTCCTGCGCATGCACAGAAGCGTTCTGATGATGTCGGGGTCGATGGGCGGAGCCTCCCTCCACTTTTACTACTGGTTGTATAGAACCGGTGCGAACAGGGGGCAACCCACCACTGGCCTGAGCAGAGCATAACAGAATTGAAAATATTAAGGACTTCCAAAATATCACTTGAAAGCTGCTCTTCACAATTATGTGAAAAACAAAAATGATAACTAAAGCAACGTGGCCCTGTTCAAGATTCTGAGGGATGGATGAACAAGAGTCAAACTTTTGCATGTAGCTAAAAAGATCTAGCTGAGTTGCATATAGTTTCAACCCTATATAGACAAGATAGCACTGCATCTAGCCCTCACTGACATGGAGTCTTGATAGTTAAATGACAGCTTTCTCCCATTCAAATCATCCCAGAACTGAAGATTTTTCAAAATCTTCATTTGTTTAGCAATAGTATTTAGACTTATATGCCGCCTCATAGTGCTTTACAGTGCTCTCTGGGCAGTTTACAATGTATTTGCATATTGATTCCAACAATCTGGCTCCTCATTTTACCAACCTCAGAGGGATGGAAAGCATCAGGATTGAACTCCAGTCTGAGGGCAGAGTTTGCCTGCAATTCTGCATTCTAAGCACTGCATCACTAGGGCTCCTTTTTGACAGTTTACCACTGTCGAAAAAGCTAGATTGTTATACAGTAAGCATGAGAAAAGTGGGAAGGAAGGGGTTAAGGTAAAGGGTATACCGGCACTACTCCCTTTCAACACATAATAGGAAGTTGATCAAAGTGACAGCTGAGTCTTATTTCTATTATTCCAGTAGGACAATGATTTTCATTAACCTGAGAGAAATCTGCTGGTACATTGCCCTCTGTTATCTCTCCAGCAACTATCACCTGAAATCGCCATCTTACTGTGACTAAGAGAAGCCTCTATTCTGGATCATTTAAAAATGGAATCTCCACTTGCACCCCAAAGTAGTAGCAGCCATGGTGCTATGTACTCATTCCATCTCATAAAACATAGCAGCTTTTCTCAACTTGGACAACAACTCCCAGAATCTAGAGCAGGGTTGTCAAACTCACAGCGTCATGTTGTCATCACATGACATATCACAACTTTTTCCCGCTTCGCTAAATTGGGGGTGGGCATGGCCAGAGTGTGATGCATCTGGCCCATGGGACGTGAGTTTGACACCCCTGATTTAGAGTGAGTATCTATTGATCATGATGGGTGAGAATTGTAGGAGGCATTAGAATTAGGAATGTTGATCTATAAAGTTAGTACTGACAGTATAAAGAATGGGAAATGAAACAAACTCTGAAGTTCAAGCCTTCATTAGTCCCTTTATAGATTAACATAAATATATAGTATACTAATTTAATAGTAAAATTAATATTAGTATTATCTTTAGTACAGTATATTATACATATGACAGAAGGATGCACAATATTGCCATCAATACTTTTCTATTCAGTACTGAGTGTTCAGTAGAACAGGATACTGCTGCTTTTCAGAAGGAAGGTATTTCTATTCCATGCAGATAAAATATACATCTCATGAAATTAAGCGAGGTATTCTTTTGAGAAGATACATACTCATACAAGGTTGCACTATGATACATATTGGTAATTAATTTGTATTATTTCTTTGTTTGCTTTGCTTCTATGGTCCACGGCATCATTCACATTCGGCCCATTCAGACAGATTTGTAAGACAGCACAAATCAAGGATCTATAAACAATATTATCAAATAAATTAAAGCGTCAATTATAAAACTGAGTATTTTTAAAATCCATAAAATAGGCAAATTTGGTACATCTGCCTATTATCTTATTTTACAATTGCAGCAAAATATAAATTTTGGTTACTTCTTGAAATCTTTGGAGTAAACTAGGATTATGATTTTAGAACATTTATTCTTACCTTAAAAACAATTAAACAGTACTTCAAATAAGATATAGGTTAACTTGTTTAATGAAAGCTTCAGCTTCTATTTTTCAACAAATTCAAATCTTTATTGTCAGTGCACAACATATGTACAATGAGATTGGTTGAGCTCCCTATAATATATACAAAATATGATATATACGTGTTATAAATATAGTGAAATATGTAGTCCGCAGCAAAATAAAGATCCATAAATTCTTTCCCTTAGCAAATATTTGGGTTCTCCTTTGATGTTACATCTTTTACAATGGAAAGTAAGGATTTCAAAGTTCAGGCATAAATCTGAAATGCTTTGTTATGATAAACTAATTAAATTCCTTCTGACCCCATGCAGTTCAAGCAGAACAATTAACTTCCTGCCTGCTCCACACTGTGTCACTTTCTCTTACGTTGTGTCATATAAAACAAGATGATATTTTGCAACCTGCCATGATTTCTGGCAATTAAGTACCAAAATGCATTGTGACAGTGGCTTTTTCAATATAAAAAAGAAAAGTAGAAAGCTGCTAAGTGATTTCATTAGGATGGAAGGAAAGGCCAACAGAAGTAATATACCTAGGTCATAAATGCATCCTGTGTCTTTTCCTGCTAAGTCTTCATGAGGCACTTCATTAATAGTATAAGGAGACCTCTATGAGTTGTAGAAACAAAGGATCATCTCTTTAAAATTAGTTTGAAATAGTAGTCTTTTTCACTTGTAACCTTAGAAGACACCATATTCAACTTAATCTATTTATCTGGAGAATATACATATTTTTAGAAGTTAATAGGCTATATAGGGTTTATTCATACTTTTTTTTCCTGTTCCTGCTGGTATTGATTTCTGGATTTTTATTAGTTGTTTATTGATATGTTCAATTTCCTTTTTGGTTGTGTGTTGATCATCAGCTGTTGGATTGCCATAGTTAAATTTATTAAATGATGGTTTAACCTGAAGTAAACGGTGCTGTGTGTGCTAGAGTACCACTTAGAAAAATAGAGAGGCGGTAGAAATTAATGGAAAGAGAAAGAAAAGGCTAAAAATAATTCTAAATAAAAATGGAATAAACATTAAAAACATATATAAGGGAGAAAAAGTTGCAGCTATAATTTTGGTCTGTTAGATGCATACTTACTGTATATAATGTAAACCCTACCATACAGAATGATAGAACAGTAACTCCCTGGTTTAAATATCAGCCCTGTCATAAATGTTATAGCTGCTGAATATTCTTTTTCATCAAACATTTAAAGAATATTATAGAAACTTATTGTTCTAATTGATTTACTCTGTCGTGCATATTTACTGTTGTTTTTATGTTTGGGTGCCATATTCTGAGATATGGGTAGTCAATGCTATCCTTGCTTTACATCCTACGTGTGGGAAGGAAATCTCTATACTTTAGGAATAAATATATACAATAAACATGATAATCCAAAAATATTCCAATCGTGTTGCATGGTAGTGCCATACGGAGGTATCTTTATGCAAATAGTAACCCTGTTTATCCCAAGCCTAAAACGGATTGGTGTCCCGTAGGCTATTTGGATAAATGAAATTGCACTGTAGTTCATTTCATTTCATTTCTCCAGTGCCCAGAGTAGATAAGGCCTATCTTGCGGACTGGAAGAGGTCACCCAAGAGCAACTAGGTAGTGGTCTTTCTTTTCCCCTAGCCACTGTATTTTGAATTATTACAGCAGTTTATGGTTGTATTCAGAACCATTAGAATTCCTCATAGCGTCATGTTAATTTTTCTAGTTTTTGACTGTCCAACAACGCGGCAAAAGGGAGTGTTGCATAGCAAGTGTCTCTGCTGGGATACAGACATATCTTCTAGCCTTTTAAAATAATAGTCCTTCCGTCAAGGTCTTCGAGGTCACACTTTGTGTTCATAAAAACAACACTTTGTATTACAACCAATAATATGTATTACAGTGAAAACAGTTCAGTAAAAAGAGAGGAAAGATGATTTCTATTATCGTGTGTCTATCTGTTAAAATAGATAGCCTTGACTAAAAATTTAGATTGGTTTCCATTTGCTTTTCACTTTTCAACCTCATGATAATGTATTAATTGATATTAAAGCTGTAAATTAGCAAAGAATACAGTTTCTTTTCAGCACGTTTGTGCTGCTCAGCTAGAGATATGCTGTTTTTCCTACAACACTCAGCATGCTGTGTTCTTCCGTGCAGGAGAGGGAAAAGAATCACTTACCTATTTTATGCTGATGGAGAGTTTATGGGCAGAAGCATAAATACATGAATATCCCTTGAATAAAATAGAATGTGACTTGATGCTGGATCACTTCAGTTCCCTAATTTTCTATTAAAATGCAATGAGCAAAACAGCTGCCAGAAGTTCAAGTGTAGGAGATAGCTTCTCAAAATCAATGATACCATTTGTATTTTAAAAATATTTGGTGTGAATATAGTGATGGTGAGGAGAATAAGATGAGTTGTTTTGCAAGCCAAATAGGCATCAACATACAACAGGGAATTATCTTTGCCAGTTAGAGTAAAATCTGAAGAGCAGAATCTGTAACCTCATTTAGGTAAAGACATGTTTCATTCAGGCCACACTGGGGAAAACTAACAAGTGGAATCCCAAATATAAAGTGAGGTGACAAATGACTCCCTTCCCTTTACCAAAGAGCATAGGTGGATATAGAATATTGCAAGTAGAAGCAAGACTGTTGAAGAAGAAAAAAGGAAGCATTGGAAGAATATCTGAAGGACAGGGAAGAAGATGCACTGAAGCTAGTATACCATGAAGGCTTGCTGAGTACTGAAGAGACCAAACTGACTTGTACAAGAAAGACCAAATTAAGAAGAAAAGAGACATGCCAAGACAAAGTATTACACTGCCAGTACCATAGAAGGCAAAACAGATAACATTAAAACCTGGCAATTGCTACGAGCAGGAAAACTGAAAAAAAGACACAGAGGGGTTAATTCTGGCTGCACAAGATCAAGCCTTAAGAACAAATGCATACAAAGCCAGAATTGTGAAGACTGCAATAAGACAACAAATGCCACCTCGGTAAAGAAGTTGAAGAAACAGTGGACCAACTGTTTAGCTTTTTGCAAGAACTCACAGGATGAATACAAACAACAGCTTGACAAAGAAGCAATAATGGTGCCTTGGAAGATCTGCAAGAAATACCACTACCCTGCAAGAAAGAACTGATAGAACCACAAAATAGACAAGGTAATAGAAAATAAAGAAGCTAAACTGTTCTGGGACTTTAGAATTCAAACAGACAGACACCTGCCACATAACACACCAGACTTAACAACTGTCAGTAAGAAAGACAAAAAAAAGTCTGGACAATGGATGTGGCATGGATCTTTGTTCACATTAGCATGATTTGCAACTATTTTTGCTGATTTCCAGCAAAAATCAGCAAAAAATGTCCATTGGGGAACCTAGATTCACTCAATGTTGTGTGATTTGCTTTAACAACCATGGTGATTCACTTAATAACTGCTGTAAAAATGGTCCTAATATCAGATCCAACTCAGTTTATGACTGCAATGACTTACAATGGAAAGCCTGATCTCAGTTGTGGTTGTAAGTCAAGGACTATCTATATATCAAAGAGTGGAACTGACATGAATGTTATCAATTTTAGCCTGAAGAAAAAAAGGGATGAAAAGGGAGTAATATATTCTGTGCAAATGTTAAAAAATGATAAGACTGCAGGTGTAGATGGTGTAACTGGAAAAATGATAACGTTTGGATATGTATAAGACAACAGCATCTATGATTGTTGTCTATACAGTTAGGTTATTGTTCCTCTATATCAGTAGTTCTTAAATTGTTTGACACAGTGATCCCTTTTCTTAGTCTCAGATAATGTCATTGACCCACCAAAAAACCTAAACCCTATTGTTTTATACAATTGTCTCACCAATGGCAGTCCCAAACTGGATTTTCAGTTCACAAACAAGCAATTACAAATTGCTCCATTACCCTCAGGATATCTGAAATTACCTCCTTGGGAGTAACTATCCCCAGCAGAATCAATCCTGGAGGATATAAAGGAACAGGTAGCAAGAGTGACTGCAAAAACTACTGGGAACTAAACTGTTTGATGTGATTAGAAAAGTGTTTGGCAGAATTCAAATGGAAATGGTACAAAATGTGGCAATAAGCAAAATATGGAAAACACAGTGCAACATTTTGTGGTCAGAGAGTACTCGCACCAGACTTCCATTCTTAGATAGGTCATAGTGATAAAAACAAAAGACTATTATAAGCTTTAGAAAAAGCTTATAATAAAGTGAATAGGCTTAAATAATGGAATGCTTTGTGTGGATACAAAGTTAAAGAATAGTTGCTGAGTGTGATGATAGTGGTATATGATAGCAGTAATGCATGTAGGAAAATAAATGGAATATCTAATGAATTGTTTGATATCCCCTTGGCTGTTTAATTAATTTATGGAGAAATATATATGGATGTTTATCGTGCCATTAGTGGCAGGCGAAATAATTATATGCTGAGAATCTGAATTCATCTGAATGATAAATAGATTATATAATACAAGGAGTACTGATCTAAAAATTAATGCATCAAAAAGCATTTGATAAGAAAAAAATGAGGGTTTCAAGTTAGAAATAAATTGAGAAAAAATAGAGTGTTCATATTAAGTGAGTGAATGTTTACTAACAATGAGAAATTAAGGTGGAAAAAAACTGATTCTGCCCATTAAGATATAGAGAAATAAGTATATCAGTTTAAGCAAAAATATCAGTTCTGCATGAAACTTAGAACCTGTTAAAATAAGAAGATACAGAGTCAAGAACTGGTAGGTGTTGCATTGAATAGAAAAATGATAGACAAGCATGAAAGAAGTGCATTGTGTTGGCATATAGATAAAATGAGTAAGGATCAAATTGCAAAACAATTATACGTGGGAAGAGTGGATGGTTTGAGAGGAAAGGAACATGTGAGAAAGCTGCAGTTTGATTATGTTTGACAACGTCAAAAAGAAGGAAATTGTCAAAAAGAAAGAGATGGAAAATAGTATATAAGCATGGTGGA